>NC_136808.1:29987580-30032580 GCF_951216825.1 Electrona antarctica
TTCAAGACTCAAGATTATTTATTTGTCTTTGTTGTTCTTGTTGTACTTAGATTTGTTGGTTCCTCGTACAGCCTTGTAGCAGCAATTGTATAACAACAACAAAGAAATCATAATGATAAACAGGAATAGCAGCAATACTAACAATGACCAAGAGCAATAATAAGTAGCAGCAGTAGCAAGGAGAGAAATCAATCCTAAGAAATAAGTTGACATTGCAACAATATCATGCCAAATGTACGTACCAGTATAGTTAAAAAAACACTGGTAAGTTTAACTTTAGCCAAATACGTTCTACTCACTGTGTGTGTGTGTGTGTGTGTGTGTGTGTGTGTGTGTGTGTGTGTGTGTGTGTGTGTGTGTGTGTGTGTGTGTGTGTGTGTGTGTGTGTGTGTGTGTGTGTGTGTGTGTTTATGTGTGTGTGTGTGTGTGTGTGTGTGTGTGTGTGTGTGTGTGTGTGTGTGTGTGTTGCAATGTGTGTGTCTGCCTGAGGAGTATCTGCTGGAGATGAGCTTCACCTCTCACTGTGGTACAGATGTACGTCCAGCTGGCCCAGGTTGTTAGAACCACCGCCCCATGACCTGACATAATAATCTCCCTGCACGCTTCATCTCATCTCACCCTGCCTGACACTCCTTAAATCCTACATGACTTTGGAGAAGTGTAAATGCCCTTCCCCCCGCACGCACGCACGCACACACACACACACACACACACACACACACACACACACACACACACACACACACACACACACACACACACACACACACACACACACACACACACAATAGTAGCCTATTGCTTCAAAGAAAACTGATAATAGTGTCAGTATCATAATGTCACTTTTTAAAGTCTTGAGAATTATAGGCACTTTACATAGATTGTGCATTACATTCTCCCATTCATATACCGATTGCGGCGGAAGCCATGCAGGGTACCAACCAGCACATCGGGAGCAATTTGGGGTTCAGTGTCTTGCCCAAGGACACTTCGACATGTAGACAGGAGGAGCTGGGATTTGAACCGCCGACCCATGGACCACCTGCTCTACCTCCTGAGCCACAGTCGCCCCGGCGATCTTATGGCAGACGGTTATTTAATTGAAGATTCAAAGACTATTTGTCAGTGATATATTCTTTGATGATAATTGTCTCCACCAGGCCGAAGGCATGGGGAGAGAGTATGTTTTGCACTCCGTCCGTGTGTGTGTGTGTGTGTCCGTCCTTCCGTCCGTCTGTGTACAGCTAATCTCCGGCACCGTTAACCCGGTCGATGCCAAACTTTGCACACACACTCCCTGGATGCCAACGATGAACCTCTGCCCCGCATTTTCCAGAACGGCCTGTTATAGCGCCACCATGAGGCAGCTTTTCACATTTTGTACCTAAAACTGCACCGATCTGCGTGAAACGTTGCATGCACACTCCCTAGAGGCCAAGGACAAACCTTTGACCTGCATTTTCCGCATCTGCCTTTTATAGCGCCACCAGGAGGTCCACATTTTTTACTCCTCCAGATTCTGTCCAAAAATCTCACAAATCGTTACACAGTATCTCTGTGGTCAAGTCGGATCTGTCCGATATTTCATATTCCATCCTAATTGGCTATAATTGGCTTTCACAGTTTGCAAGATTGCCCCGTTTTGAACAAAAGCCTCAAATCATGAACGCAGCATGCAATTTACGTGAAATCTTTCACACATTTTCTACTAGGCTGAGGAATATATCCCACCCTTTTCACATTGGCCTGTTATAGCGCCACCAACAGGTTGATTTTTGCAAAACACATTTTTGGAACAAAATGCCTCAAATCATCCAATTGCCATCAAAGGCAAACATGTTTATATTACTCCTAAACATTTTGCCAAATATCTCACACAGTCCTATCCTCCTGGTGGAGACCTGTGCCCAGAAGGGCACTTTTTCTAGTTACAATTAAAATGTAGGCATTGATGCTCTTATAGCCAGGGCCAAATAAATTAGCCACTGGGCCGGTGGGGCTGGGGCCCAGGCCGGGGCCCAGGGACCCTTGCTTCTCAGGGAATAAGCTCAAGCTCCTTCCTGAAGCTAAGGACTCGAAATGATTATTCTGCTGATTACTTGTTTCAGACAGCATTGCAATAGTTTTTGCCTCAAATATTATGAATAAATATTGTGATTTTCTTTTTGTGCAGCACGAAAAACTCCAATGCATTCCGTAAACTTCCGGTGTCCCTATTCGCCAATAGAAGTCTATGTAGTGAAGTGAAGTGAACGGAGTTGTCTAACTCTGCCTTACTCTATGGCTCTGAGTATAGAGGCCTATACCTCATGTGACACATGCTGTCTGTGTTTTGTCCAATCAGATCATTGGGACTGATTGAGGCTGGCGTTTTCCAATTTGGTTTACGTCAACGTCACAGTGTGTACTGATCTGTTAGCTGTCAATTTTGTTTTGTGAGATACTGAGAGACTTGACAGATATCCTTTCAATATGGATTACAGAAATCCGGGCAGTGCTTCCAAGAGGAAAGCAAATTAAGGAAGCTTAAAGAAGCCAAGGTTTTGGCTACATTTATGAAACAGGTTCCTTTGATTTTTTAAAACCACATGAAGATGCAGGTATAGCAGTCACGGGAGTAGCACTGATGCTAATGCTAACAGGGCTATAGCAAGCTGAAGTGATGCAGCTGTTGTGGCCAACGTTAGCGGCCATAACTCCTCTGCCTCTGGAGAGGAAGAAGACGAGCCTGAAGAGGAGGATATCACCATTTTAATATCCGAAAATGAAGAAACTAGAACTTTCAGTGGAGGGGCTCCGACTGGAGCCCTGTTTGGCCTCTGGCCCCCAAGCAAACAGCACCACCAGCGGTGGCAGAGCAGCACCAAGCTATCAGCACCATGAGTGAGGACCAGAGAGAGACTTAAAAAAACTCAGGTAAATAATCACATAAATAAAATGCAGAGAGAATAGCGTAGTGCCTCAAGAACCTGTAGGATATATACAGCAACTTTGTAAATATAACATTCTGAACATTGAAACTATAAGATAAACAACAAACCTATAGCATCTGCATCTAAATAACATGCTAATCTATAATTAAGGGACCAAGAAGTCACAAAGTGACTTGGTCACTTATTGTTTTTGTGTTTTTTTTTCTTCTCCTTTTTCTTCTTCTTCTTCTTCTTCTCCTCCTTCTTCCGCCAAAAATTGCAGTTCTGACTGAACGGTGCAGTCGGTTTTCGCGAAACGCGGTAATCTGGTAGAGGGCCAGGCCAACCGGTGACTAAGCGATGACGATTGACGATTAGCCAAATGATGGCGCTATAGCACTCAATTGAAAATGCTAACTTTGAACGTGCATAGCTCATGAACCGTTTGACCTTTGGCAATGACACTTTGATACACATATGTGTCTCCTCATGCCGAACAACTTTCGTGTTCTGACTTTTGACCTCTGACCTTTAGATCACCCGCCATTTTTAATTATATGAAATACAGTTAAAATGTATCTCCCAGGATCTTTGATCAAAATGCAAAAAAACGTCTACACGTGAACTTTGGACCTATACGGACAAATAATCGTAGTACATTTTGTTTAAGTGAAAAAATTAAGTTTTTATTAGCCAATGAAAATTGCTGGTTTGTGAAAATTCTTCTTCTGCCTCTAGTCTAATTCATACATGCAGCGTCATATGCTTATGTCACTTTACAGTATAGTAGAGGGTCATGCCAAATAGCACTGAAAGCAGTCTTACTTCAATTGGCCAAAGGGGGGCGCTATAGCAACTTTTTGAAAATGAAACCTTTGAACAGTCATAAATCATGCTTTGTTTGGTCAAAGTGCATGGCACTTGTTTCCACACGTTCCTTGACTCATGTGGAACACATCTGTCACTTTGACAAGTAAGCTCCGCCCTCAGATTTTGAGCAGTTTGAAAAATGCTTATACCTGATTTCCTGCCTGTTCTATTGAGCAATTTGCGTGAAACGTTCTACACACAATGTATGGACCATTATCTGAAATACCAGTTGAAGAGAAGTTTGTACGTGAAAAGAATTGCAGCAAAACACACTGTAGTAATGGATAATGAGGACACACACTTGTTACCAAAACACTGAATGATGTTACAGTTTACAATGAAACAACTGACCGTCCAGATAGCTCAGTTGGTTGAGCTCTTGCCTTCAGACCACAAGGTCGTGTGTTCAAATCCGGGTAACGACAACTCAGCTTGTCAGTCTTATTTGTGCATATTGTTCTTATTGCGTATTGTCTTCTTTCTTGGTCCCGCCTTATCGCTGCTTGCAGCTATATTTCACATTCTTATTACCATTAAGTGATCAGGAAAAACACAGATCTAAGAAACAGAAACATGTGACACCAAGTCACACCATATAGGCCTATATGACATTAGCACAACATGGTCAAAAGTAAACGTACATGTACCGTAGTAGAATATGTTTGTCAGTAGCATCAATCAAAAGAGAACGTGGCGAGAAAGAGAAAGTTTAAAACATATTGTGAGTTTCTGAAAGCCTTCAGTGTTCTGTGAAGAGACACGTACTGGAGCAGTCCCATTTTTCAAACCTCTGACCCTTGGCTAAAATGTTGCATAACTTATGGTAATTCCATGAATTACATGTTTAAAGCTCTCACAAATCAACATTGTGGATGTCATGATGAGAATGATCCATGATGTAAGAAAACCCAGATAAGGAAGAGACAACCTAATTCAAACCTAAACAATCACAAGAAGCTGTTGATGCGACTTAATTTCCACCTGCTTCTCTATTTATAAAATCTGATCTTCTACTCCATAGAACAGCTGTCACTTACCTTAAAAGAACAGTTCTACATAATGTTAACAGCTTGTTGATATAATTGTTGTAGATGTGCTCTTTTAGCAAGTGACATGGTATGCAATCTTGCAATGGAGTATGAAGTAATCACTTTGAACCTGGTGTCATAGGCAAAGAATTTATTTTCAAAAGTAGCATAGCACACAGGCAAGTGTATCAGTATGTTCCCCTCAGCCCTATGTTCCCACAACCCTGACTCGAACCCCAACCCTAACCCCAACCATAAGCTGAAGTAAAATAGGGCTGAGGGAACATAGCTGGCTGACAGCATTTGTAGATTCAATTTACACTATACACTTTTCATCATATGACAAAGTATGGGGCCTTAATTAAGTGGTTAATCATTATAACCCATCTAGCCAGTGGCTCACAGCTTGTCAGGTTGTGAACATAAAGATTTTACTATCTACGTACAATTGCACATGGGGTGGAGTCAAGTAAGCAAAGATGCGGTTGACCACGACACAGCGACCAGCGACAGGGTTACATTAACATGTATTTTACGTAAGAACTCTGCTAGTTGGAGTGGGAACAGATGGGTGGAGTGGAGCTGTGACCGAGGGAACCTCTATATGCTTATGCATGCAGAGGAATCCACACTTCATTCGTCATACGGGGCAGCGCTATCTAGGCTGGGCCCCCAGTACACAGACAGCCATTTGAACACTTCACATTCTTGGGCCCGCATGTAGGCGGTGAGTGAATTAACAGTGAGTCCTTTATACAGTTTAAATGGTACAAAGGCCCTGCCTTCCCAAAACAACATCGGCTTTGTCACAAATGGAAAAACAATGCAGAGAATGACCAGGACATATGAAGGAGAGTTAAGCGACTTACAAGTAAAACAAATCCAAAATCAACCTTGTGGCATCAGTGTTAAAAAAACAACAACAACATAGCACAGTTGTAATACATTTCATAGAAAGCAAGGAGACAAGATAATACAATAGAGTTGTATGGGGAGAGGCAGGATGAAGGGAGGCTTTAACAAGCGTTGTAATGTAATGATAAAGAATGAGTTGAGATTGATGAGGTTTGACAAAAGTATAGAGAACAATCACAGTACAGAGAAATACAATAAGAAAAGAGACATACAGAAACATGCAGTACTTTAGGGGCGTCTGTTTGGTGCAGGTGTAAGGTTTGTGCCCACCGCCATGGAGACTGGGTTTCATCCACAGTGCATCTGGCTTGGCTGAGCATTCAGTGCAGTGGCTGATCTCTGTCACTGCGTTGTGACTCCAATAGGTTGGTTAGATAGGCAGAAGTACTTTTTCCTCTGCAATGTCTGCATGCATTACATCCTCCCTGTGAAACTCCTCAACGTCATTTGAAAGAAGCTGCAGGCATCACACTCCCCAAGACCAGTTAATGCACACAGCACTTTCATGATAACCTGGAGTCCAGATGAATTTTCCAGAGCTAATAAATAAATACCTCAGTGATATTGGTATGGCCATGTCAGGCTATGTTCATGTGCCTTAGTTGTTAGGACCGTGGAAATAATTACTTGATACTGCTGTTATATTTTATTTTCTGATTATCCTGTTTTTGTTATTCTTTTGCCATTGTATAGGCTATACGATATACGTATATAATGCTTAGTATCGTCGTCATTATTATCATTATTATTATTATTATTATTAATACTGCTGCTACAATGTTTAAGGAAACCGTCTGCACTCGTACACAAGACGTAACAAATAAAGAAACCTTGAACTGTTGTGATGATGATAAAAAAGATGAGAGCATTTAATTACAAACAAAGTAGAGTGCAGAGATTTGACCATCCACGAACCGGTCATCATAAAAGAGAATTCAAGATGCACTTTGAGAGAGTGCGCTGCTGTGTACACATTTAATAATAAGATAAGAAAGCAGGTGTTCTGTGGCGCTCTCCTACAGTGGTAGAGCACAGTCAAACAAATCCTTTTGATGTTCAAAGGAGACCTGGGACACGTGTGTCGGTGTGTGTTACATCACCAGACAAAAGTCGAAGATCAACCATGATGCAATCTTACTAGGGGCTGAACTGGAAAACATTTTTTATGCACAACTTGTGCCCATTGATGCAGCTCCAGTCTGCTCAAGGCCACTGGCAAAAACCCCAACCCTCAAGGTTATGAGGGAATTTGTTATGACGTTTGCATTACCCTGACCTGGCACACATCCACAACAGACTGTGTATAAAGACATGGCCATTGTGTCGAGACGGTGCACATTTCTCAAACTGTACCAGCCGTCGGTGTGTTCAGTGTTGAACAGGTGTTCGCGGTCCTCATGGATTTACTCTCTGCTTGCGAAGAATGCGAACGGACGATGACTCCGATGCACTTGGACACTGTGATGGTGTTTGTCAACATGACGCTGGTTTCTGAATCACAAAACGCCACGGCCATGGGATCAGAGGGCATCCCCATGGCAACTAGAATCCTATTCCTGGTCCTCGCTCTGCTCATTGCTGCTTGGAGCCATACAGAAAGATCTTCTGTACCAGGTTAGTCCCAGAGCAATAGCCCACTGAATGTTGAACATTATGCATCGATTAGCAGATTACTTTGGAATACTATTGACTCTATCTTGCACTCCATCTTTTATTACACGGCAGGTCCTTCCTTCTGTCTGGGCTTTGGACCACTGTTGTCCTATCTGAGGTTCATCTGGACCGGCATCGGAACAGCCAGTAACTACTACAACACCAAGTATGGAGACATCGTTCGGGTCTGGATCAATGGAGAGGAGACTCTCGTACTCAGCAGGTTGGTTCCCCCCTGCATGCACTTGTCAGTCCGAGTCAAATTGTCAGTCAGTCATTCAGTCAATTATAACCTGAAACATGTATATTTGTCCTCCTGTTAGAGCCTCAGCAGTGCATCACGTACTGAAGCATGGGCATTACACCTCGCGCTTTGGGAGTAAGCTGGGACTCAGCTGCATTGGTATGCACGAGAGAGGCATCATATTCAACAATAACATCGCTCTGTGGAAGAAGATGCGCACCTATTTTGTCAAGGGTAAATTAAACACTATATGATCTGCATTTGTATCGTGCCTCATTTCTCTCATCAGTTTCTAAGATAGCCTACATTCATGCAAGTAACAATGTTGAAGTCTTTTACTGGAGTATTTCCAATTTTCTGTACTTTTACTTCTACTCCACTACATCTCAGAGGCAAATAATATACTTTTACTCTAATAAAATTATTTGAAAACTTTAGTTACTAGTCATTTGAAAATAGCCGATCTACATAATGTGTCGTGATGCGACACATTGTAAGCTTGTAGATCTACTATTTTCAAAAGATTTTTATACATTTGAAAATGTGGTAAATGGGACATTCCGCATAATGAGTATTCTACTTTTGGTACTTTAAGTACATTTTGATACCAATACTTTTGTACTTTTACTAAAGTACATTTTGAATTCCGGACCTTTACTTGTGACAGAGTATTTCTACATTGCTTTATTGATTACTTTTAATGATTGAGAGTACCTTTTCCACAACTGTCTCTCATAATTATCAATGATTCCTCAATGACAGTAATTCATTGAATTTTGTCACCTTCGCATGTCAGCACTCACAGGTCCAGGGTTGCAGCAAACAGTGGAGGTATGCGTGTCCTCAACAAACAGACACCTGGACCGTTTGGGGGAGATCCACGCCGATGGCAAAGGAACTGAGGTGGATGTGTTGAGTCTGCTGCGTTACATCGTGGTGGACATCTCCAATAGACTGTTCCTGGGGGTTCCTCTTAATGGTGGGTAGACCACAACACAAGTTACACAACAGAAGCCACAGTAGTCAGTAGCAGTCACTATTCATGTCTTTAATTGATACAAATCTGCTTATTTTAGTGTGTGTCCAAAGTAAACATACACATAAACTTAGCAGTGATGTAAATAGGTTTTCAATGTAATGAGTCCCGGGATGCAGGGATGGTCTTTTAGATGAGTCCCAGGGACATTTTATGAGTCCCACTTCAACGACGTTAGAAGTCATATTTTGCCATTTTCACAAATTGCAGCATTTAACTCCCATTTCATTTTATATGGTTATAATGTGGTTATATTCATGTAGAAAACAGAATAAATGATTATTATAACTAAATAAACTACAATAAAAAAACAGTACAGTAGTACAGCAGTGCATCCCGTGGATGCAGAGGTCGTTGTTTTATTGCGTCCCTTAACGATAAACAGTGTTTTGGGATGCAAAATGCACCCTATTTTAATCTCTGCACCTGTAGTAAAATATCCTGTGCGTGTTAGTGGCTAGTGATACACTACTACTAGATGTAACCTCGCCTCTATTCATTAAGCAATCCTTTTTTCCCCCTTTTCTTTCTGCTGTTTCCAGAGAAGGAGCTGATGCTGAAGATCAACAGGTATTTTGAGACATGGCAGACTGTCTTGATCAAACCAGATATCTACTTCAAGTTTGACTGGATTCACCAGAGGCACAAGAAAACAACGTAAGTGCGGTGCATCACATTGCAAACGGCATCTATCTTTTTTCTCACCCGCTTTGGATGTTATCAGCCAGTTCAAGTCGGCATGGTCCTTATGGTTGCTTGTTCTCTCCCAGCCAGGAACTGCAGGATGCCATCGGGAGTCTGATTGAACAGAAGAGGAGAGCTCTGCAGGAGGCAGATAAACTGGACAACATCAACTTTACAGCAGAGCTCATCTTTGCACAGGTCAGTCTGAAACTCTGAATATATGTGCGTGCGTGCGTGCGTGTGCGCGCATGTGCATCTAAAAAAAATTGAATATCGTGGAAAAGTTAATTTTCTTCCATAATGTAATTCAAAATGTAAAACTTTCATATATTTTAGTTTAATTGCGCATAAAGTGAAATATTTAAAACCTTTTTGTTGTCATCTTGATGATTATGGCATACAGCTCATGAAAATAAAAGAAATCCTATCCCAAAATATTAGAATATTTTCTGAGACCACTAAAGGTGTTATGGATGCCCAGATTTGCTTTGATATAGCTTAGCAGCTTTAAACTCATTTGCATTGTTGAATCTAGTGTCTCACACCTTCCTCTTGACAATAAAACATAGATTCTCTGTTGGGTTCAGGTCAGGCCAGTTGGCTGGTCAGTTAGTTCATTTTCTATTATGGAAGAAAAATAACTTTTCTCCGATATTCAAATATTTTGAGATATAGATATATAAATTGAATTAAATTAAACTCTGGGAAACTTAAATACAATTTAAAACATGCGTCCTCAGAATCACGGAGAGCTGTCAGCCGAGGATGTAAGGCAGTGTGTGTTGGAGATGGTGATCGCTGCCCCAGACACTCTGTCAGTCAGTGTGTTCTTCATGCTGCTGCTTCTCAAACAACACCCTGATGTAGAGCTGCAGGTTCTGCAGGAGATAGACACAGTTATAGGTAAGAATGGCTGGAAGGTCCACATGTCTTAGATCAGTGGTTCTCTTTTGGCTCAGGGGTCGACCCCTGTATAAATTACCTTTTCATCCACAACACCCCTGAATTACATCGTTCATGTTTAGAATCTCATGTCATATTACGTAAGTATGTGAATCTGACGATGGGGGAAGCCGGGGAACATTCACCCAAAAAACAGCCGATCTACAAGCTCACAACGCATCACGTTGTGACGCATTCTGAGCTTGTAGATTGTCTGTTTTTGCCAAAGAGATTTGGTGTAAATTGAAAAAGAACAGAAGTACAGTACAATTCAGGTCTGTTTAAGAGGGTGATTCAACTGAAGTGATATTGATGAATTCCAAATAATACATGGCACCCACTTTGAGAAACCCTCTCTTAGATAAATCCATAGTATGTAAAGAAGGAAAGGACACGTTCGTCACTTTTCTTTGTCCGGCAATTCCAGACAGCAGATTCAGTGCAAACTGGAGCCGAACATTTGATGGGATGCATTGAAGTCAATGAGAGCTGTGTGGACAAGCATATACTATTGAATCATTGCAACTTTTGTAGAAATTGGGTCAGGAAAATAAAAGAACACATATCACACATTGTTTGGTGCTGTTTTGTTTTTTGATGTGCATACTACAGTGTTTACTAATTGTATTATGGCAGAGCACAGAGTATGTTTCTGACTGTGCCAACTGTCATTGTGAAACTGTCAATTATTGACAGCCTGTCAACCAATTTTTGAATGACAGCCCACAATGAGCAGCCAAACTTATAGTGTGCACATCGAAAATCAAAATCAACAAAGTGTGATGTGTTGTTCTTTTATTTTCCTTAACCTGAATCTGACTTTTTGTTGGCTCAGCCAGCTCTCATTTACTTCAATGCATTCCATCGAACATCTAGCTCCAGTTTGCCTCTCAATGCGTCTTTGTCATGGCGTAGAATGTGTCCCTTCCTTCTTTACGTTGCCTTGGATACAGCCACCCACGGAGGGATTTCCCTTGAAAGCCATTTCTCAAATAATCATAATGTTTTGTATAGCACTTCAAAACATAGTTTTATATAGACTCAAAAGTATAACAGACAAAATAATATCAAGGACGAGGCAAAAAATAGCAAGCAAATTCGCCAAGGCTGTTTCAAACTTCTTGAGCAGTATAGAGCTTACACATGATATTTACCATTTCTTTACATTTGCATTTGTAACAGATATGTTACTGTGCGTTTTTTCTTGCCTGATGGAAGATGTAAGGTCAGCCTCTGACCTGTCAGAGGGTGTCTTAAGTTTGGGCCCCTTTGAGACTGTAACAGTGATTAAGCTGACTTGAGTTGACTTGGCATTTACTGTAAGATATGTTTCCCTGTGTATATAGGCGAGAGAGAGCTTCAGAACTCTGATCTTCAGAAGCTACCAGTGATGGAGAGCTTCATCAATGAATCCTTACGCTTCCATCCCGTGGTGGACTTCACCATGCGAAGGGCCCTCTCTGATGACATCATAGAGGGCTACCGGGTGCCGAAGGGAACAAATATCATTCTAAACGTTGGCCGCATGTACCGGACAGAGTTCTTCCTCAAACCCAATGAATTCAGCCTGGATAACTTTGAGAAAAATGTAAGAGTTATTTAAATATACTCCCTGTAACACATAATATACTGCATGTAGCCCTCAAAATGATGTCATAGAAGAGTGACAGTTTCTTTATCCTTTGTCCTCTTCCATCCAGGTTCCAAGCCGCTACTTCCAGCCATTCGGTTCAGGTCCTCGCTCCTGTGTTGGGAAGCACATCGCTATGATGATGATGAAATCCATCCTGGTGACGCTGCTGTCGCGGTATTCTGTGTGCCCCCACAATGGCATGACACTGGACTGTCTCCCACAGACCAACAACCTATCACAGCAGCCCGTGGAGCACGAGCACGATGCAGGGGCTCTCACCATGACATTTATACCTAGAAAACAAGATTTTGTCAGAAAGTAGGAATGTGACAAGATTGTTTGTTTGTTTGTTTGTTTGTTTGTTTCACTAACGACAAGAGTACCATCTCTTGACTGCATGGGTATTGATAAATGTCTATTGTTTAAGTTATATTTGTGTTTTTTTCCACTTATGTGTGCTCTGAAATGTACATAGATATGCTAAAACTATTTATATTTAAATAAATATAAATTATTGGGACTTGTTTTTTGTGTTTTATTTCATGACAATGTTTATGGTATTACGTGGCATTGCTTTCTGAATCTACAATGAATTCACACATGCTTAAATGACAGACTTGCATGATGCTGCATGAACTCACTGAATGGATGAGACAATGGAAGATTCTGTGCACTTTCTTGTCCAGAATTCCATGTCATTGCAAATGGTGGACAAGAGAGGGCGCTAAGAGACAGAGCATGGTGATTTGGGAGTTACCCTCATTATAAAGCCTAAATAAGGGAAGAAAACATCATCACATCCCATTTTTCAGCTGCATCGACATGCCTCTGTGCAAACGCCGCAATCCTATTCAAGCACGGATGCTTCCTCTCCCTAAACACCGCCCTGATCAACCACAATCTATTATTGCAACAAACAAAGCAAGAAATGTTCATGTTCTTGATCACATACTGTACATCTGTTCTGTGTCTGTCTGTATGTGCATGTGTAGTGTTGATAAATACTGCACACAGACACTGTATTAATGTGGGGGGCCCACAGTATTAATGTCATGATCAGTAAATATTTGACGGTAGGCCTATATCTTTTCACGAGGGTGTGTGTGTGAGTGTGAGTGTGAGTGTGTGTGTGTGTGTGTGTGTGTGTGTGTGTGTGTGTGTGTGTGTGTGTGTGTGTGTGTGTGTGTGTGTGTGTGTGTGTGTGTGTGTGTGTGTGTGTGTGCGTGTGTGCGTGCGTGTGCGTGTGGAGCAGTGCTGGCATAGGGTTCAGGGCCCTTGCTCTGTCAATCAGACTTCATTTGTCATCCTGTTGCCACCTGGGAGGCAGCTGTGCTGAATCAAATGTGCCTGAGATTGGAAGAGTCACACAAAGTCCTATAGATAATCAATGGCTGTTGCGTGCGTGTGTGTAGTATAGTGAGTGAGTGAGTGTGTGCATCCCCAGAGAGCCCCGTTATTTTGAGGTACATCACCAGGAAGACAGTTATTAGCAGCTCAGTGGAAGCCGCATCGCCTGCAGTAACATTCTCATGATGCTATGAAGTTCTCTGCATGTACAATAACATTATAGAAAATAAGCCATCTGCCAGTATGGCTGTTTCACTTTGTCTTTGTGATCCTCTCTTAGCTATCTTTCTCTGGGAAGTTGAAAGTAAAAGCATTCTCAATTTTTCGCACAGAGAGGAAAATAATGAGCAAAATCAAACAGAAATCCTCAGCTCACTGATAGATCCTAGGCCTATACTCCTCGTGAGCTGCTATTTTACCTTGAATTGAGTTTTTCTACTGTTTTAATTTCAAACCTTAGAAATCATTCAATCCCTTTGTTCATTAAGTCTCTGGTAGAACATATCTAAAACGTTGTTTGGAAACAGATAAAAGAAGATTACGGGGCAGGGTTAATTTCAAGTTAAATACTTACAACGATCACTCGAGTGCCATATTTGGATTCTCTTTTCCAATGCCAGACTTCCCAGAAGGCGTCTATCAGATGAACACCACTTCCTGCTTCTGACAGCTGGCAATTTCACACATCTATTTTTAAAAGTTGTTTAATCAGTCATTGAATAATCCCATATTGAGTCTCAATTATGTCATACTTTGTTTACATTAAGTTTCTAACCCCCAATTTGTATTTTATTCACCCTTTATTTAAACAGACAATCTGGTTCAAACCTGAGGACACATTCTGAAGAGATGCCTGGTCAGACAGCAGCACTAATCCACACAGCAAGGACATTCAGTACAAATGAAAAGGACCGTCAAATGGTGAGTGTAAAAACGCTATGAAAAGCATAACCACTATTAAGTGCAATTGCAACCTCCTGCTTTGGCAAAATAAGTAAAAAAAATTCAAAGGAAAACAAAACGCCTGCGGTCCCCAAGGCTAAGAGGAATCAAGCTGGACATCTTCAGTTCCAGCTGTAATGTGTCCTCCCAGGCTGAGGGGCAGAGTATCTTTTTGCCCAGTTCAGTGCAGACTGAGGGGATGGAGAAGTAAAAGTCTTGTACTTGAGTGTATTAATAAAGTGCAAAAATATCGGTATCAAAATGTGGTTAAAGTTGCTATAAGCAATAATATGTCAAAGTTTGAATTTTTTTTTTTTTTCAGCAATGGGTTAAACTCTCCCAAAATGTACTCTCTGTGACACCTCTAGGGGCCGCAGTCCGCATTCAAAGATTTTCCTAGAAGCTTTGTCATTGGTCAAACATTTCCTGGCAAATGACTAACCAATCAGGAAGTATACGGGCAAAATTCAATGCATTATTCCTCATCTTTGAAGGCAGACTGCGGCCTCTAGAGGTGTCACAGAGATTACATTTATTGTCTCCAACAGGCCGAATGCAGGGTAGGCCAGTCAATCTAAGATTTGACCTGAAATAAATTGCAATAGTAATCGTTCAAGGCTATTTTTCATCCATATTAAGAATTGATTATTATATACCTTTTGGATCATGCGGTCACTTCAGGGGTTGAACGTTGGGGTACCATTGACAACCTACTGTATATAAGGCAAAAACAGAAACGTGCAAAACGAATGCTTGCAGGCCCGGACGGTTAGCTCAACCGTCCGGGCACCTAGGCCCTAGATCCCGACGGCCTTTGCCGCGTGTCTTCCCCCGCATCTCTGTCCCCATTTCCTGTCAGTCTATATTCAACCTATCAATAAAGGCAGAAAAAGCCACAAAAAATATCTTAAAAAAAACAACTAATGCTTGCAATTGTTTCAGTATCATGAATTACCCCTAGTTTGACATGTCACATGCTACTTAAAGCATAATTACAATTTGAAATGTATGCCTTAAAGGTTTTCAATGGTACCCCAACATTCAACCCCTGAATTTACCATGATCGAAAATGTATATAATAATCAATTTTTAATGTTATTTGGATGACCCTATACTAAGGATCATAAAAAACCATGAACAAAGTCAAAGTCATACGATTTGTCACACACGTTACCGCAGTGACATTTGTTCTCCGCATTTGACCCATCTCTTGGAGCGGTGAGCCGCAGCCAAGGAGCGGTGAGCTGCAGCTGTGCCGCGCTCGGGAATCATTTGATTAGTTGATTTGACCTCCCAATCCAACCCATTGATGCTGAGTGCCAAGCAGGGAGGCATTGGGTCCCATTTTTACAGTCTTTGATATGACCCAACCAGGGATCGAACCCCGACCTCCCAGTTTCAGGGCGGACACTCTAACCACAAGGCCACTGACTGACTGGAACGATTACTATTGCACTATTACTCCTCCAGATTCTGTCCGAAAATCCCGCAAATCGTAACACAGTATCTCTATAGTCATGCGCTCAAGACGGATCTGTCCGATATTTCATAGTGTAGTGGAGTAAAAGTAGGCTACTGAAACTTTGTCTTCCCCCCATCTCTCTCCCCATTTCCTGTCAGTTTATATTATATATATCGTCAGCCCTGCCCCTCCGACTGTCCCAGTCTTTTCCAATAACGACTGTAGTGACTTCCTTTCATTTTTCATTGACAAGGTGGACAGAGTCAGATCCAGCATTACCCCGTCCTCCTCCCCCCTTCCTCCCTGTCCTACTCGACAACCAACTATTTGCAGTTTTTCCCCAATTTCCCTACAGGAATTGACTGTTCTTGTGAGGTCTATGAAATCATCTTCCTGTCCATTAGACATCCTGCCCACATCCATGTTAAAGGATGTCTTCAATTCAGTAGGCCCATGCCTACTATCAATCATCAACTCCTCGTTAACATCCGGCCGTGTTCCACCTAACTTTAAACGTGCAATAATCCAACCACTCCTTAAAAAAACGAACCTGGACCCATCACTACTGTCAAACTACAGGCCAATATCTAAACTGTCCTTCATCTCCAAACTTTTAGAAAAAACAGTGGCCAGTCAACTCACCAACATATTATATCAACATAATATCTGCGACAAATTTCAATCAGGATTCCGTCAAAAACACTCAGTGCGGCCTTTGATACCGTGGACCATCGCATTTTGGTCGATAGGCTAAATAAGTGGGTGGGGGTCACTGGTAGTGCCCTAGATTGGTTTCATTTTTATTTAGCAGACAGAAGCTTCTCGGTTGCCACTGGCCCCCACTCTTCGGAATCCACAACTCTAACATGTGGTGTTCCACAAGGTTCTGTGCTAGGCCCACTCCTGTTTGCCCTATATATGCTTCCTCTCGGAACCATTATTACACCTTCAAGGGAATCTCTTATCATTGTTATGCTGACGATATTCAATTATACTGTTCTTTCAAACCAGATAATATGGATAATATGATCACCATACTCCACGAATGTATTACTGCCATCGAGAATTGGATGTCTAGCAACTTCTTGCAACTGAATCCAGACAAAACAGAAGTTCTAATTGTTGCCCCAAGTAGGGTTGCTGCAGACGTTGCCGATCGCCTTGGGTCATTAAAACAGAACATATGCACCAACCCCAGAAACCTTGGCATTATTTTAGATCAGTCCATGCTTTTAGACAAACACGTTAATTCTGTATCGCGCACCTGCTTTTATCACCTTCGTAACATTGCCAAACTAAGATCAGTTGTTTCACACCCGGAGTTAGAAACTATTATCCATGCATTTGTGTCATCACGTCTTGATTATTGTAATTCTCTGTTTACCTGTCTGTCTAAAACCGCATTAGATCGCCTGCAACTGGTTCAGAATACAGCTGCTAGGTTGCTGACCAGGTCCAGGAGATCCTGTCATATAACACCCGTCCTTGCCTCCCTATACTGGCTCCCAGTTAATTACAGAATACATTTTAAGATCCTAGTCATTACACACCGAGCCCTCCATGGCCAGGCACCTCTTTATCTCTCTGACCTAATTATGTGCCCAGAAGGTCACTGAGATCCACATCACAGGCTTTGCTGGTTGTTCCTCAGACAAAACGAACAACCAAAGGCGATCGAGCCTTTGCAGGTTTGGCCCCTAGGCTATGGAATGAGCTCCCACTCCACCTAAGAACTGTGGATTCTGTGGACATTTTCAAAGGACTGTTGAAAACTCACCTTTTTAAACAGGCCTTTCCATAGCCGGCCTGGTTAAATGTTGATTGCTTTATTTTTACTCTACTTTTTCTATTTTCTATTTTGTCTTACTTTATTAGTGATTTAGTTCTTGACTTGTTTTATTGACTATTGACTTGTTTTAATTGTATTGTTGTTAAAGCACTTTGTGACTGTAATTGTCTGTGAAAGGTGCTCTATAAATAAACTTTACTTACTTACTTACTTACTTATATTCAACCTATCAATAAAGGCAGAAAAAGCCACAACAAATATCTTAAAAAAAACAACTAATGTTTGCAATTGATTCAGTATCATGAATTACCCCTAGTTTGACATGTCACATGCTACTTAAAGCATAATTAAAATTTGAAATGTATGCCTTAAAGGTTTTCAATGGTACCCCAACATTCAACCCCTGAATTTACCATGATCGAAAATGTATATAATAATCAATTTTTAATGTTATTTGGATGACCCTATACTAAGGATCATAAAAAATCATGAACAAAGTCAAAGTCATACGATTTGTCACACACGTTACCGCAGTGACATTTGTTCTCCGCATTTGACCCATCTCTTGGAGCGGTGAGCCGCAGCCAAGGAGCGGTGAGCTGCAGCTGTGCCGCGCTCGGGAATCATTTGATTAGTTGATTTGACCTCCCAATCCAACCCATTGATGCTGAGTGCCAAGCAGGGAGGCATTGGGTCCCATTTTTACAGTCTTTGGTATGACCCAGCCAGGGATCGAACCCCGACCTCCCAGTTTCAGGGTGGACACTCTAACCACAAGGCCACTGACTGACTGGAACGATTACTATTGCACTATTACTCCTCCAGATTCTGTCCGAAAATCCCGCAAATCGTAACTATCTCTATAGTCATGTGCTCAAGACGGATCAGTCCGATATTTCATAGTGTAGTGGAGTAGAAGTAAAAGTAGGCTACTGAAACTTTGAAATACTCCAATAAAGAAATATATTAATAAAATAATAATAATAAATGTACAGTACTTAGTTGATTGCATAGCCCCACCGTTTATGTACCATGTGGATAGAAAACTGAGCAGCATTTCCAAGGGTGGTATTTGAAATAATATGATACCAGTGTACAGTTCCGTGCATGGATAATGATAATCAGTTACAGGGTGACAGTGTGAGAAGTACTAGCGGTTATGAATCTCAGGGCTCTGACGTACTGCCGTCAGTATAATGCCAATCCAGTTGTAACAATGGATTACTGTGTCAGCTGTAGTAAGAGTATGAAATGATAATTGCGGAGATGAAAGGATGACATGATGTAATCAATGACCTGCCTTGTTGTGTCAACGTCTCCCTCAGCGTGTCAGCTGCAGTGTTGGAGAAGGTCTTAATGATCACTGCCTGACAGTACTGAAGCTGATGTCCTAGGGCTGACTCCAATCACTACCACCATCTAACCAATCACACACAAACACACACACACACACACACACACACACACACACACACACACACACACACACACACACACACACACACACACACACACACACACACACACACACACACACACACACACACACACACACACACTACACATGCATGCATGCACGCACAACACAGACAGACACATTAGAATCACAATTACAGTGTAAAGTCCTCAGGGTTGACTCTGAGAGTTAAATTAAACAATTGGTACAACTTGAAGAAGTGTAAAGTGAAAATAAATGCAGTGCATTCAACACAAGGCGCATGCATGTGAAATTGTGAATAGCAACTCACGTTTCCATAAAGACGTTCTGGTGTAGATAATGTATTAGGCCCCCCAGAAAATATAACAGATGAATGAGAAATATGCTATGTCAGCCTATCGACACTGTCTCTCAACAGCAGGAGATAAGGGGAGCTTTGCCGATCAGAGTAATTGATCGGATGTGTTGTATGATTACGGAAGCAGACTGGGGGAGAATCACTGTAAAACCTCTGGCTCCACATTGTTGGCTCCATCTGTTGGATAGATCTGTGGTAACAGAGTCTGACTGTGTGTGTGTGTGTGTGTGTGTGTGTGTGTGTGTGTGTGTGTGTGTGTGTGTGTGTGTGTGTGTGTGTGTGTGTGTGTGTGTGTGTGTGTGTGTGTGTGTGTGTGTGTGTGTGTGTGTGTGTGCGTCTACGCGTGTGCGCGTGCGTGCGTGGTGCATAAAACAAGCATGCGTATTGTATGATTGTGTGTCAATATGCATATGAAAAAGGACATGAATCAAACTCCATTGGCTTTGCAAACCATTCTAATGGTAATGTAACCGCCACCAAAATCCCCCCATGTTACAGCTATTGTGCTTCTGTAGCACAAAATGTCTTCTCTTTCACATTAGCAGCATTAGCACACACTTTATACCACTTAAACCTAATAAACTAATACTCCGGGTCGGCTCTGAACTTGGTCCGCTCTTTTCCCTCATAGTCTACTTACTACACCAAATCTCTTTGTATGCGATTGTAACGCATTGTGACCTTTGTAGCTTGTCTACTTCCAGCAAATGTACCCCCAGAATATGGGATACATGGTTCAAGTGGTTGGGGGTTGAAGTAATCCTATTATTTTTGGGCATAATGTTGATGGTAGCCTACTAATGCACTTTGCCTTGCAGGAAATTGTGCACTTTGCCATGAAATCTGTTCCTCTTCCTCTTTTGGAAGTCTAGTTCTTCATTTCATGTTCTTATGAGACAGATGATGTACATTTTCCATTTTTATTTGGGCTACTGCTGTGCCATTTCTCCCTAGATCCATATGGCAGGTTTAACAAGGCAAGACTAGACAGAGTAGCTAGCCTACTACCTCTCATAGAACCTCTGAAAATGTATCACGTACTGTAGATGGATCAGTACACTTTGGACTGGTAAAGTGTTTTGTGCATTCATGGACGGTCTGATTTGAACACACACGCACACGCAAGCATGTGTGCTCGCACACACATGCGCGCGCACACGCACATCACGCACATCACACACACACACACACACACACACACACACACACACACACACACACACACACACACACACACACACACACACACACACACACACACACACACACACACACACACACACACAAATGCTAATGTCAGTGGCCATATTGTCTGTGTGAAGCTGGTCCGCAGGTGGATTAGCACTTTATTAAAAGACAGGCCCGGTTACTATGGAAACGTCTACCGGAGAGGGCATATTCAATTCAATGTGATTTTTCATTGACTAATGTTAAGGATAGACTTACATCACATACTTAGGAATTATACTATCGTATTTAATGGGTGAACATTGGCAAAAGACACAGCCAAACATTTGCCATTGACAATTGACAAGTAGTATAAGTCCTCAACAACAATGGATGTGAATGTAAATTGCAAAGAAACTGAATACTACAAACAACATCCCATTCTGCTAGAAAAAAGAAATGGATGGCCTATTCATGCAGTCAGCTCCTTTGTTTCTCATGGAACATGAGAGAAGAGTGTTGTCACTTAGGGCTCGTACACACTGCACGATATTTACTCCAATTATGCTGTAAAGAATCATTGATATTTTTCAAACTATTGATAATATTCTGTATTTTTGCCAGGTGCTTGAAAAGCACCTGGACTACATTCGCTACTACCTCTAGTAGTGACCATGCATTTGACTACCTCACGTACGTGCGTGCGTGCGTGCGTGCGTGCGTGTGAATGAGTGAATGTATAATGCACAATCTATGTAAAGCGCTTTGGATAAAAGCGCTATTGTGGTGGATAGACACACACAGGACAATTATTAAGTACAGTTATAATTCACTACATTCTTGCCCAGGTTTATAATACAGTTTGTTCTACTTGCCAGAGGCAGTATTTCTTGTTATCCATAGATGTGGTTTCAGTAAAGAGTTAATTCACACCTCCAGGGGTGCTTACCTAATTACCTGTGCGACAGGTTGGTTGTTGTTGAGTGCTTCTTAGCTCGGCACCTGCATGCACCATTTACCATTGATAACAACAAGGTGTGGATAAACCAAAACCGAATAATTTTAACCTACCATACATACTGTATGCCTCTGTTTTGCATGTCTGAGCATCTCCATGAGAACTGAGAGTGGTTGCCCCGAATGGGCCATTATCTCCCTCCCGTCCTATCAAGGCCTGGCTAAATCTGGTCTTGACACACCACTAGCAAAAGCTAAAGATTGACAATAATATTTTTCAATTTCATTGTTGTACTGAAGGCTGATGCATATACTGTACCTTAAGTGTTTTGGCGACAGATATCCAGACATAAAATGAATGAGTTCCACCTGAGCTTGCACAAATAGGCCTACTTTTATTAGGATTATATATATATATATATAAAATAAAAAAACAGAATACTAGGATTGTTTTTTTTTTTTAATTATGATTAAGGTCTAAGGACTGAAACATTGATTATACGGGTTACCTCGGACCAGGTCCAGCCCCCTTTGAACCCCCCACAGCGCCACCCGGTGCCTGCTCACCATCGCTTCACCCCCCTCCGCCTGCCCAGGAGCTTCGGAATAGCTTTCGGGTCCATGGTCATTTCACTGGGCCAATTCTTATTCTGGGGCGACGTGTGTGGTGCATATACACACACACAGGTGTCAGGACTATTATTAAGTACAGTTATAATTCACTGCATTCTTGCCAAGGTTTATAATACAGTTTGTTCTACTTACCAGAGGCAGTATTTCTTGTTATGCATAGATGTGGTTTCAGTAAAGAGTTAATTCACACCTCAGAGGTGCTTACGTAATTACATGTGCGACAGGTTGGTTGTTGTTGTTTTCCTGTCTGAATAAACAGAGTGCTTCTTAGCTCTTCAAAGATGAATACATCTCCCTCGTTTTTTTTTTGAGAATGTACACTGCTGTGTGATCGCTGGCGCTTTGGCATGGGGGGTCAGATCAACATATGGAATGAATTCTGTACGGGCCATATATGGAGCGTGTCTTGAGTGTACAGGGTTTGATGAGGTCAGATCAACATATGGAATGTCAGAACGGGCGAGGACGGGAGGGGTAGGATCAACATATGGAATGTCAGAACAGGTCAGCTCCATATATGGAGATCTAAGGGTTTGAGGTTTGAGGTCAGATGTAGAGTTGCTGGCCGGCTCCATATATGCAGATCTAGATCCAGTCTTCTCCATGTATGGTTATAGGGTTAGATGAGGTCAGTGTCATGATCCTCATACAGTATATGGAGATGGCCATATATGGTGGCGTGACGTGTCACAAGGCGTGACCACTGACCATATATGGAGGCGTGGTGTCACGAGGCGTGACCATATATGGAGGCGTGATGTCACAAGGCGTGACCATATAGGTGTGATGTCACAAAGCGTGACCATATATGGAGGCGTGACGTGACACACGGAAATGCAGGTTTTCATAGTAAATGCGACCTACCGTCGCAATCAATGCTTGTACAAAACTTTATTAGCCAGCTGAATAACAGAATCAAATTAACAGTTTGCAATACAAATACTCAAAACAAGAGTATATAAATATAAATTGTTTTTTATGGCCTTGGGATATATATATATATATATATATACACGCACGCACGCACGTGTGCCCGCACGCATGCATGTACACAGACACACACGCACACATACGCACATACACACACACACAAACACGCACACACACACACACACACACACACACACACACACACACACACACACACACACACACACACACACACACACACACACACACACACACCAAAACAGACTGTGTTGAAGATAACTGGCCCAGGGCAGTGGGTGAGTAGGGCCATCTGGTGCCTAGTGTTCATGCTGTGGCCGTCATGTCTACAACTGGGAGATGGTATCACCTCCCGCTGTGTTTGAACCACCAACACTCACTAGTAACCCACCTGCACCCGTTCCTCCTACACTAACTACACTATCCTACACGGATCTCCTTCCATCGCGCTATAGAAACACTGTGGCGGAAAAGGCATTCACATTTGTTACTTACGTAAAAGTGGCAATACTGCAATGTAGAAATAGAAATACTATTACGAAATGTTGAAAAAGTACTCTATTACAAGTATAAGTGCGGAATTCAAAATTTACTTGTGCAAAATTACAAAAGTACTGGTATCAAAATGCACTCGAAGTACCAAAAGTAATAGTACTCAATATGCAGAACGTTTCATAAGTTTTCACACGTTTTCAAATGTGTAAAACATATGTAAAACATTTCAAAAGGCCGAAATGTATGGCTGAAGTGTTTAATGTATGTTTTGTAATAATAACCAATCCTACAAAGTTACTAGTAACTAAAGTTTTCAAATCATTGTAGTGGAGTAAACATAATAGTGCACATACAGTGCTGTTTTTCAGCAACATTTCAGATCTAACTGACCCTGATGAGTGATGACTGACTACATACTACAGTAGTTATTTAAACCGTAAGTTACAGTAGTCAATTATTCAGAGTCAGGAGCTGTGCTCCACACCCAGTATCCAAAATAGCCACCCAGTGGGATGTGACAGCTATGGATGTACAGTAGTCTACATGCAGACAGACTGACAGACAGACAAATGGAATACAGGCAGAGAGGACCAGTAGCCAGTAAAACCCAGTTAATGGTTGACTTTATGTGAAACAGAGTCACAAGGGGAAATGGGATTTTAACTTGTGGAGAGGAATTTTAAGTCACTGCAACTGAGTCCTGATCTCCCCCAGTCCCCTATTGCACTGCTGAAACACAGACAGCACTCTTACCCAGAGACAGAAGAGAGTATAGAGAGCCAGACTGCACATACAGCATACAGAAAGAGGAAGGGAAAGAGTTTTTAATGGAACAGCAGAGAAAGAGAGAGAGGGTGGGAGAAGGAGAAATCGTCAAGAGGAAGCGTGTGACAATGAGAGAGAGGGAGGGACCAAGTAGGTAGGGAGGGAGCAAGAGAGAGAGAGAGCAGAGGGAGGGAGGGATCTGAAACAGAAGGAAACTAGATGAGCGGAGGGCAAGAGAGGAGACTAACGGAGTCAGCACAGTTTTTAGAGAGGTAAGAAAAGAGGCTAGAGAGAGAGAAAGAAAGAGTGCCAAGAGAAAAAGAGAAAGGAAAGCTCAGCGAATAGCATTCAGGCTCCCAGTGCTCACTAACATCTCACAGCTGCAGTGGGTCAGTCTCTGTGGTTTAAACTGGGAGGACAGAGGAGAGAAGTTTAGCTCTCCAGAAAAATAAAGGGTGTTTATTTTCCTCTGGGTAAAGGAATCGCAAGCTCCCTGGGAATCAAACAGGAGGAAAAGGGAGACAGTAGGACCACAGATCTTCTCCTGCACAGCCCGAGAGCGACCTGAGTCTGGGGGACAGGATGGATTCAGACTCCGGAGAGCAGAGTGAGGGAGATCTCTCTCCAGGTAAGAACTGTCCAGTGTCCACACTAATAACTTATAATTACACATCTCAGCTCTGCTAGAATGTGTCAAAAGTGTGGCTAGACTTTTGGGGCAAATAAGCCCCTAGGTTGAGACACTTTCATCCAGTATCCCGCTTCAGAAGTTGAGGAAGTGGCTTGCTACTGGTACAGTAGGTTACAAAAGTGTGTGTGTGTGTGTGTGTGTGTGTGTGTGTGTGTGTGTGTGTGTGTGTGTGTGTGTGTGTGTGTGTGTGTGTGTGTGTGTGTGTGTGTGTGTGTGTGTGTGTGTGTGTGTGTGTGTGTGTGCGTGTGCGTGTACGTGCGGGGCCTGCAATTGGGAGCATCGCAAAAGACAAATGCTAAAAAGTTGGCTAAATACTGTTCTGTCTCAGCTATTATTATATGGGCAGTCTGTTTATCTGGAGAAGACGATGCTTAATTTATCCTTCAGTGGCTAAGAAAAAAGATCAAAGTAAATCATCAGTAAATTTTTTGTATATAGTAGTATGTCATCAATGTGCTATCTTTTTCTATCCTCTGTGTGTTAATAATCATGTGCAGCAGTTGTATCTGGTTTGACCGTAATGTAACCTTCTTTGGATCTATTATGTATTGCGCTTTCTGTGCAGATCCAAGTAAAAGAATTCAAGTGTGTGCGTGTGCGTGTGCGTGTGGGTGCCTGCCTGCCTGCCTGCCTGCCTGCCTGCCTGCCTGCCTGCGTGCGTGCGTGCGTGCGTGTGTGTGTGTGCGTGTGTGTGTGTGTGGGGGTGTGTGTGTGTGTGGGGGTGTGTGTGTGTGTGTGTGTGTGTGTGTGTGTGTGTGTGTGTGTGTGTGTGTGTGTGTGTGTGTGTGTGTGTGTGTGTGTGTGTGTGTGTGTGTGTGTGTGTGTGACTAACTATAATTCAGGAGGCAAGCTTCAACACGTGTGGTCAGTCAACTCATCAACACGTCCAGTGTCGCTGGATGCTCCCACTCAGAGCATGAGATTGTATTTACGATTACCTTTAATTTGTGTGTAATGTAATCTTTTGTGTGGGTGCATTAAGAGAGGTTTTATGGTGCTCTGGAGAGACTATAGGGTCCCTGTGACATACTAGAGTCATGTCCAGGCCAGGGGGGTCCCTGTGACATACTAGAGTCATGTCCAGGCCAGGGGGTAGAGACTATAGGGTCCCTGTGACATACTAGAGTCATGTCCAGGCCAGGGGGTAGAGACTATGGGTCCCTGTGACATACTAGAGTCATGTCCAGGCCAGGGGGTAGAGACTATAGGGTCCCTGTGACATACTAGAGTCATGTCCAGGCCAGGGGGTAGAGACTATGGGTGATGGGTCCCTGTGACATACTAGAGTCATGTCCAGGCCAGGGGGTGTACTGTGACATACTAGAGTCATGTCCAGGCCAGGGGGTGGACTGTACATACTAGAGTCATGTCCAGGCCAGGGGGTGGACTGTACATACTAGAGTCATGTCCAGGCCAGGGGGTGTACTGTACATACTAGAGTCATGTCCAGGCCAGGGGGTAGAGACTATAGGGTCCCTGTGACATACTAGAGTCATGTCCAGGCCAGGGGGTGTACTGTGACATACTAGAGTCATGTCCAGGCCAGGGGGTGTACTGTACAGCCTCACGCTAAGGAAACAGGAGATAGGCTCCTTCCCCTATGGGCCCCATGTATGGCTCTGCAAGGCTTACTTAGACTTTTATTGCAATGGTGAAAGATAACAGTCACATAACATAACACACACACACACACACACACACACACACACACACACACACACACACACACACACACACACACACACACACACACACACACACACACACACACACACACACACACACACACACACACACACACACACACAGTTTGAAAAGGTTTATATGCTCTTGTCAAATCATTTCCCAGCTTTCTGAACATGTAGGTACATTTTTTAACTTTGGTCCTGTTCAGAACTCCAGCCAGGGCGATTTCTGGAGATAACTTAATGTCCAAGGAGCACAATGATGCGTTTCCAAGAGGATATCGTGAGAACAACAGTGAAACACACTGCAGCCATTAAACCCTTACCCGATCTTAAAACAGAAACCCTGCACCTTGTTCCCTTGTTTGTTTTCTGTGTGAGACAGACACTGTGGCTGTTTGAAATTGATTCACATCAGGAATAGATATGGATTCTCTGTGTGCTAATATATCCTATACTGTATATGAAGGGAAAACATATATTGCAGGCATTCTTCATCCCACTTAGTGCATGTAACCTTACCGTAGTCAATTGGATTTATAAAGTCACTTGTGCGTGGCTGCGTGCGTGCGTGCGCACATGCATGTGTGTGCGCGCGCGTGTGTGTGTGTGCATGCTTGGCACTGGCTTGGCTGGCTGTATATCGGATTAGCTCTTTCTCTATGTTCATAGTGTGTCAAACTCTCTGACCGTCTGTCTGTCCATCTGGCCTACCGTCTGTCTGTCTCTTTGTACATCTGGAAGAGGCAGGGAGCCAGAAAGCATAATGCCGACTATCAGTGGGAGATGAGACGTTTGTTTTCACTGCCTGGCAGAGATACATAACTAAAGGTTCAACACATCCACCAAGAGCTTTTGTATGTCACAGGGGCATGCGTAAAGCAAACATAAAGTCCATAGACTTTGATGACGTCACAGGGGGGGGAATGGTGATTTTAGGGGCGCATGAATAAGACAAACGTAAAAACTCCATAGAATTGGCTGCCACATGACGCCAATCACACCATGTCTGAAAGCGGTAAACAGTGAAGGGGCTAGCGCCGCTCTAAAAACAAATACAGGATTTACACAATTACACTTATACAGTTGAGGTACGTGATCTTCGTGGACTTCCCAGAAAATAATGTATATTAATGTGTACTAGTGTTTTATACACTCTAGTCAGAAAGCAGTGAGACAGGTAACGATGTAAACGGTGGCCTGTTTGGTTTCGTTTGTCTCCAATGTCTCCACATTTGAGCTGACAGGTTAGCATGTTGGAATTTACATGTTGGCATTCTAGTGTTCTTTTTGACAACACACAGGGACGGTGTGCAAAACAGCTGGGCATTTTATTTTGAATACTGATATCCATAGAGCGCTCTCTCTCTCTCTCTCTCTCTCTCTCTCTCTCTCTCTCGCTCTCTCTCTCTCTGTCTCTCTCTGTCTCTCTCTGTCTCTCTCACTCCCTCTTGACATTTTAATCTTGTTTAGAGTCTAGGAGGGCTACAACACTGATTCCCCTGTAGTAGCTCTCTGCTCTTGGCACAAATTAAATAAAGGCCGAGGCGGAACCACTAGCAACACTGGCTGTCATTGCTGAATGGTCAGAAAATGAGGATGGACGGGAAATACCTAAATAAATAAAGGTATTGGAGGCATGAGTCTACCGTCACATATATCAAGGTATTGGAGGCATGAGTTTACCGTCACATATATCAAGGTATTGGAGGCATGAGTTTACAGTCACATATATCAAGGTATTGGAGGCATGAGTCTCTACCTCCGTCACATATATCATAGTGGTGATATTGACTGGAAGGGGACAGGGCATGCTGGGAAGGGAAGCAATGAGCCAGTCTTTGGGGTATTTCTCTCTCTCTCTCTCTCTCTCTCTCTCTCTCTCTCTCTCTCTCTCTTCTCCCAAAAACTTCTATACTCTAATCTCTGGAGTCCCTTGGCTTAAACCACACACAGTGAGTGGAGCTCAGCTGTAACTACTCCACAAGAGAGCTCCTGAGACAGCACCACTCCCAGCAGATGCACGTGCGTGCGTGACTGACACACACACACACACACGCACACACACACACACACACACACACACACACACACACACACACACACACACACACACACACACACACACACACACACACACACACACACACACACACACACACGCACACACATGCACACACGTATTGCTTTTCATAGTCCTCCAAATACCACGGACCGTACCCACAAAGTGACACATTCACCAACCTCGTCCTTCATCTCAAAAGGGAGGAGTTGGACGCACCTCGTTATGAATCAGAGGAGGCTGACCGTCGACGCTACTCTGGTTGGGGAGAAACTCAATCCATGCCACATGTTGGCAGGCTCAACAGAGACTCCGGCAGCATAACATGCTGCTGCGAAACCTCCACATAAAGGTCGCTGAGCCACTAGAAATGAGCGCCGAATCGAGACCGCTGACATTCAGAGTTCGGTTTGCAATGCTTAGAGTTCAGGGCAGCAATATGTCATCTTTCATCGCGTGCTGTCTGACATGCTGTCAGAAGACGTCCAAAGACCTGAGTCAGCACAGCTACGTAAATCACCACAACAACACCATAACCAGCTTACTTCAGAATGTCATGTAGAAAGCACAATTGTGGGAGATAAGCGAGTCTGCGGCTGTTGCACTAATAGCTGTGAGGGTTTGAGGGTGGGTTTGTTGTCACTAAACAAACATAATAGCCTGAGGCAGATGCTGTTTGACCACACAACTTATATTTACTTGATGAGTGAGATAGGAGCTCCTGAAAGTGAGTGTATGTTGTCATACCACTGCATGCAAACAGACATGAACACAACATAAACAACAGAGCACATACAGTGGCATTGTTATCAATTCAATGAATCCATTGAAATGAGAACAAACCATTCTCCATGTCTACTGCACTCCAGCAGCCCCTGACAGTCAGAGGAGAGCTTCTGCTTTATTACTGCCATGATGGCGGACTGGGTCACATACTTTACATATGAGAAGCTGGCATACAGTAGCGACCATATATACGTAGAGTACATACACTCTGTTTCCCCCATTCCCCTGTACGTTTCCCCCATTCCCCTGTACTTTTACCCTCACTCATCACATGCATCGTTTTTCTCTCCCTTTTATCTGGTCCACAGATGGAGAGTATTCACAGCCCTCTACACACACACACACACACACACACACACACACACACACACACACACACACACACACACACACACACACACACACACACACACACACACACACACACACACACACACACACACACACACACACACACACACACACACACACACACACACACACACACACACACACACACACACACACACACACACACACACACACACACACACACACACACACACACACACACACACACACACACAGCAGTGCTGGCTCTGGAAAATTGGTGAACTCAGAAAAGAAGGCCGTAACTGGAAAAGACGACTCAGGAGAAAGTGATTTTTCCTTGAGCTTCAGTGAAAGTTCTTGGTCGTAAACACCAGAGCCACCAACTCGTGTGCCTGTGTTGTGTGTGAATGTGCGTGCACGGCACGCACGTGAAAGTGTGTGCTGACTCAGTGTTGAGGCATTCCATGGTGTTTGTGGAACAATCGTTCCCCCTGGCTGAGCCATTATACTGCAACATGGATTTAAAAGTGCATGCTCGGAGGTGTTTTGATAGGGCCAGTGGTGGAAGGAGTACTTGATAGGGCCAGTGGTGGAAGGAGTATAATACCACAAAGCAAAAAGGCTTGGATATTTCACGGAAAAGTACAAAAATATTGGATTCGAAATATATTTAAAGTACCAAAGTAAAAGTACTATAGATTGTCAAACTGTGACTTTCTTTTAAATAGCCGAAGTCTATTATACAATTGATGGTATGCATGGTAAAAGACAATATTTTAAAGGAGGCCATTTCATTGTCTACTCAGTCTTATGATCTGTTATCACATGAGCAGAGCCACACCGCCATACCATATAGTTAATGTGTGGCTCTGGTATTCTCGCTCATTGCACATGGAGCGCGTGTTGGGGGTTGTTGATATCAGAACTGTGTCTTGGTGCACAGATAATCGGAGATATCAAATGTGATATCAGACCTGTGTCTCAGTATGCAGATCATCTAATCGTGCAGACAGTTTTTAAGTTGCTCGATTCAGTATTTAGATATTTGATATTCCTTTTAACTGCCCCGCCCCCTTCCTATACAAACCAATTGTAACTTCAAACTCCATTTTAATCATGATAGATTCATCAAACATACCCGCCTTTTTTCTGGTGACTGATACTGCCCTCCTAATATGTGAGGGGGCGTGGCTTTTCATTTACTGTTTTAATTTATTTTTAATAATTCTTTTTGGAAAAGAATGAGGACTCCTGGAGGACGGAGGAGACTAAAGAATCCAAAAAATATATTAAAAATAAATGAAAACAATAAATGAAAAACCACGGCACCCTCACATATTAGGACAGTATCCGTCACCAGAAAAAAGACAGGTGTTTTCAATTAATCTATCATGGTTAAAATGGAGTTTGAAGTTACAATGGGTTTGTATAGGAAGGGGGCGGGGCAGCTAAAATTAATATCAAATATTGAAATACTGAATCGAGCAACTTAAAAACTGTCTGTGGTGTTCACATAAGCCTGAGTAGACGATAAAATGACCAAATGTTTTTTGGAAAGTGAAATATCCCTTTAAAGTAAAGGCACCTCAAAAAGTACAGCACTTGAGTAGATAGTACTAGTAGATAGTACTTAGTTACTTTCCGCCATTGGACAGTTACTTTCCGCCATTGGACAGGGCCTCTTAGACGCACAGGAGGAGGAGATGGTTGTGGTTTCACTGGAGACTGAGCCAGGCTCTGCAGAGCCAACAGTAAGTAGTGGCGCCTGGTGAAAGAGCACTGTGTAGACAGAGAGGAGGAGGGGTGCCTGCACAGGTATGTGGGCTTGTAAAGTCTGTACGTACATACAGTATACATATGTGTGTGCGTGTGGGTGTGGGTGCGTGTACGCACAGTGGTGGAAAAAGTACTCAAATGTTTTACTTAAAAAGTACAAATCAAATACAGAAAGAATTGTACAGTATGCCTACTTAAGTAATTGTACTTATACAGTAGTTACTTTCCACCACTGCTCTGTACGTGTGTGTGTGTGTGTGTGTGTGTGTGTGTGTGTGTGTGTGTGTGTGTGTGTGTGTGTGTGTGTGTGTGTGCGTGCGTGTGTGTGTGTGTGTGTGTGTGTGTGTGTGTGTGTGTGTGTGTGTGTGTGTGTGTGTGTGTGTGTGTGTGTGTGAACCACAATCATTTCCTGGGCCACTGCCATTAGTTAGTGGTGGTACAGTAAGGCAGCTAAGTAGTAGAGCAGCAGGCTCAGCCCCCACATAAAAAAAATACTAAGTACTTTATTAAAGTACTTAAGTCACTCCGGTTTTACTACTCAGATCATGGCAGGAGAAAAGTCTGCTTCAAGGTTCAGTGCTTTTTGAAAAACTTGCTTATTTCTTGAATCTCTAACCTCATTCTGTGAACAGTGCCTCAAAGCCCCACACGACACCATTACGGCAATATTTCCCAATGCACTATTTCACTTCTATTTGTGCTCACACAGAATCAGTAAAATACTAAACGCAGTTATCATGAACGGTGTGTGAATGCTCAGTCCACTTTGCCATTCCAGTCAAAACAGATTGTTTTGTTGTTTTATTTCTCAATTGACAATGTGCATTTCCCATTCACACTGACACAGTTGTTCACCGGGTAAATCATTGCATGCACAACACAATGAACATTGTGTTTGTACTAAAGATAGGGCCAGCACGACGTGATTGGAGTGAGTAACTTCCTTCTGCACAATTGAAAACGCTGTCAGTTCCATCCCACAGTTACCACATTGTGAACACAATACAAACATAATGATAAATGCTGAGTTCATGCATTCTACGTAAAAATGGAGCAAGAAGCAGTTCAGTTGTCAATCTGGGCCGTGCAAGATGTGTCCGAGTTCATGCGAGGTGGGGCAGGAGGGGGAGGGCACACATAGGACATGCAGAGAGGGTGGAGGGAATGGATTTCCAATGAGAGTCAAGTAGAAGTTGACTGTAATGTTTGTCCCCACCCAGAGGGGCAACTGGTGAAAATAAATAGCAACACCCACGCTATAGATGAAAGAGATTCATATTATTTTTGTCCAGGATTATTCTTTTTATTTTACAGCGACACCATGCAATCTGGGTCGTTTTGATGGAAATATTTAGCATTTTGAGTGTCGGGGTCTATACGCAATCATCAGAAGGTGCTTTACATTTGGTGACATTGTTGTAGCGATTGGATAACTTAGTGCATTTGCAAGGGTGGTATAATTTCATGAGAAACTTTTGTGCTGTTTTGGGAAATGCACTTAGAGTTTTGGGAATGAGATTACAAGTGATTGAGGAAAAACTGTACTAGACTGTCACATTACACTGTCACTGAATATTACATTTTCTGTGCAATCTAACCATCAAAAACGAAATAAAATTATGCTTAGAAATCTCAGGTGTTAGAAATCAATATCAAACATTCCCTGACTGAGTTGAAATCCCTGCACCTGACCTTAGACACATGTAGGGCATTATCCTGACCCACCACATAGCCAGTAGCACACTGACCACGTGAAGTTTGCTGTAATTTATAGCTTCTACTTTGTCTTTCCCTTTTACTCAAACTCTGTGAGACTGAATGAACTAGTAAACAAACCAGGGTGCCAAACTTATGGGGAGGACTGGCAGGAGTGTGTGTGTGTGTGTGTGTGTGTGTGTGTGTGTGTGTGTGTGTGTGTGTGTGTGTGTGTGTGATTGTGTGTGTGTGTGTGTGTGTGTGTGTTTGTGTGTGTGTGTGTGTGTGTGTGCGTGTGCGCGTGTGCGCGTGCGTGCGTGGGACCTGTGCGTGCGTGCGTGCGTGCGTGCGTGCGTGCGTGCGTGCGTGCGTGCGTGCGTGCGTGCGTGCGTGCGTGCGTGCGTGCGTGCGTGCGTGCGTGCGCGTCTGTATGTGTGTGTCTCACTAAAGGATGCCATGGCATGCTGAGTCTTGGCTAAGGTCTATGAGAGTGGCGACTCACACAGGCCGGAAAAAATCCACTTCCTCCTTAGTCACTTGCAGCCCAATGAAGATGAGAGAGAACTAGAGAGAGAGAGAGAGAGAGAGAGAGAGATCATCAATTACTAACAGGAACCAACAGACGACTGGAAAAATCCTGAGATATTTTATTATTTTTTTGTCTTTTCATAAATTGATGCCCTGGCCTATTTTACACATTGTTGTATGACAGTGGGACACAAAGTCACAAAAATAGCCGATCTACAAGGTCACAAAGTGTTATGAGTCTGTCTATGGGTTTTATAAGAATTGAACCAATGAAAAGTATTAACAAGAGCTTGTGACTGAATAATAATTAATAATTATACATTGGATCTAATGGAACACAGTTTTTAGGTAACCCCCCCTCTCTTTCTTTCTCATTCTCACTTTCTATTGCTATCTCTATCAACATATCTCTTTTGATCTCACACACCTTATCGCCGTAAATAACTTAATTTCAAATGGAAAAGGTGAGGCAGAGTGGAATGGAAAGGAAAGGAAAGGAAGGAAAGACAAGGAAAGGAAAGGAAAATAATGTTTTTTATTGGGTTCTGTCGCACAGTCTGTCATTAGTGTTTATGGGCAAGACACACACACACACACACGCACGCGCGCACACACACACACACACACACACACACACACACACACACACACACACACACACACACACACACACACACACACACACACACACACACACACACACACACACACACACACACACACACACACACACACACACACACACACACACACACACACACACACAGCAAAAGCCCAACAGTCGATATAAAACTAGTTATGGTTTATAGTATATAGCTAATGAATGTGATATAGTGGTTTTCCATAGCTGTTCCCAGAGGAGGGAAGTGAGGGAGACAGCCTGCAGCCAGTTCCCATGCCCAGCTAAGCAGTCTTCCATGGCCTGGTTCCTTATCACCCTTACAGTGGCAGCAGTGAGCTGACATACAGCTGGTGAAGACATCAGTTCTACAGGTCACAGGGCATGGATGATTCCACATGGTCCCGCAGGCTGCACTTGGTCCGGAAAGGACAGCCTCAACGTGATTTCTTTCCAGTGTCAGTAGACAATCCAGCCTTTTAGTCTCTTGTTTGAAGTCTCCCTCTCTCCTAGGTGCAGGCCCCTCTATCTCTCTCTCTCTCTCTCTCTCTCTCACACTCCCTCTCCCTCTCCCTTTCTCTGTTTTTGCTCTAACTCTTTGACAGGCCAGTAGCACATTTTATCAATGAGACATATCCTTATTTAAACCCTCATCCCTGCGGTCCATGTGGGACCTGACCTGGCCAATGAAACACAGCAGGGACAGAGAGGCAGGGACAGTCATGCTGTAAACTTGATTTCTTAGACTAATTAAGTGAATCTGGACAATTCTGGGTCATACAACAATTCAGAGAGGGGGGGGGGGGGGACACACACGACAGTACAGTATTTGACTGAGAGGGGGGTACAGTATACTGTGTGTGTGTGTGTGTGTGTGTGTGTGTGTGTGTGTGTGTGTGTGTGTGTGTGTGTGTGTGTGTGTGTGTGTGTGTGTGTGTGTGTGTGTGTGTGTGTGTGAGAAAGTGAGCAGAATGTGACTTAATGACCAAAGGCAACTTATTTCCCTCCAGACTCAGTGATTGTCTCTTAAGTGCTTTTCTCTGGATAAATATTCGCTATAAAGTAAAGCCACTTATCCAAGTCCCAGGACAACATACACACACACACACGCACGCACGCACGCACGCACGCACACACTATCAGCTCTATAGTTCCAAGCACATCACTCTCATCCGTCAAGCTGCTTTACAGACAATGGACATCACTGTGTACATCAGTTACAAAGCGCTTAGCGTGCACTCACAACTCTGTTTTTGCCACTAAAACAGGCATGTGTTTGCAAGCCTGATTCAAAGCTGTATTTGTGTTCCATGATATGATACGATATGATGTTCACTGTAAGCAAACACGTGACAAAGCATCTCTAGCTCTGAGTCACCGATTACATGACCGCCGTAAAGAAAAGTGACTTGGAGGAACAAACAATGTTAGACAGACTTTTCCAACGTACTGTAAGCCAATGGGTTAACTTTAGAACATCGTGAATTCAAAACACAGTGGTTGTTTGTCTTCTTTGAGTGCACACCTGGTGGACGGGCAGTTCTTTCTCAGGGGATCTGCAAGGGCAGCGACTCGGCGTGTGAGGCACTGAATGTGTTTGCTGCGATTGCGTTTCCCTGTGAAGCATGAGCAAGCACACCTGTGTGTGGCTGTTTTGGTCAAGGACACACAGTCGAGGAATCCGTGGCCGCAAAGCACATGGGGAACTTTAAAGCCTGAAACCGTCATTACCAGAGGGCGAGGCTTTGCGACATCCGAGAGAGTTACTCATTAACCTTAGCGGTCCGGATGCGTCTCCACATTCTGAGCAGCGGTTAATGACAAGGTGAATGGCCTCTTTCAGTACAAGAGCAGCACCCTTGGGAGACTGGCTGGCCTGGGGATCAAATATTACAAGTCATGAATAATGTGCATGGTACGCTGCTGTATGTTTTTCAGAAAAGTCTTTAATATCGCTCATTCGCTCTCTCTTCCTCTCTTCTTTCTTTCTATAGTCCTCTTTTACTCAAAAATCTCTCCTTTTTCTAAATCTGCTCAATAAATCTTCCTTTGCTCTTGCCTCTGGATGATATCCAGAGGCAGGTCACAGATAGGGCACAGTACTGTTCACACATGCACACAAACAGATATGTTTGAGAGCTAGTCCCCCTTATGATTTCGCTTGTTAGTGTCAATATTACCAGGGGGTAGTATTAAAAAGAAAGTGATTGTCGCTGGTAAAACTGAAAAACAAAGCCCTCCTTTATACCACTTCTGCAGCTCAACTCTGTTGGTAGAACTACCTCAGTGTGCGTAAGTGTGTAGTGTGTGTGTGTGCGTGCGTGCGTGCGTGCGTGCACATGCGTGAGTGCATGCGTGAGTGCATGCATGTGTGCGCCCATGCATGCATGTGTGTGTGCGCGCGTGTGCATTTAGGTGTGCATGCTGCTACTAGAATTACTCACTGCACAAAATGTGCCTCTCACATTTGATAAGCTTGCACTCAGTAAACTATTAAAGCTCCTTGTGTCTGCTTAATGCCTCATTCATTATTTTTCTCCAGTCTTGTAAAATGTGGCCACAGGAACTACAACATTCTAGAGGAAATCAGGTCATCACATTTTGTCTAGCTCCACCCCCATGGTGTGGGTCTGACCAATCTGCACAGCTGGAACCTGTGAACTGAACTAACACTGCAAGTGACCTGATTAGTAAGTAAAGCTGATTTTGTTATTAGTTGTGTGCCAACTAATAATAGTACTAAAATAACCAATCTACAAGCTCACAGTGCGTTGCAGGCCATCATGTTCTGCGTTTGTAGATTGGCTATTTGTAATTTGTATGCAGCTTTGGGCAAAACCCTGGTTAATAGGCCTACAGATGAATAGACCCTTTTATCGATGCCAAGGACACATAGCAACATACAGGTAAGGGTAGAAAACTAGTTCAGAATTAGTAGTAACACTAGTAAAAAATACAGTATAAAGAAGTCAGGTGTGCTTAATGTATAGGCTCCAGTCCTGGTTGGTATAGAAATAGAGGTGCAGGTAACATGTTTCATCAATAAAACCGCATAAGTAGACTTAAATACCTCTGGATTGGCCATCTGCTGTAGAACTGATTAGACATAAATAAAATAAAGATGTCTGTCACCAGTAAAACGGGCATACAGCAATGTTATGTAAGTACGGAGTATCAATGATCAATATGTATTATGTACCGGTACTATAAATAAATATATGTATGGATTACTTATATTTCCTGAACGGACAGGGGTTTGATGAGACTATCATTGTACTAGACTGTGCTTAATTGACTGCATAAATAGGAAATGTTCTCAGCTTTGTTTTTCCCAAAACAAGACATTTATTTCTGACGCAGAATGTGTGTGAGACGTAATTATCTTGTTTTTGGGAGCAACAGAGTGGCGAGCTCTTTCTTTTTTTAGTCAGCGTATACGTAACCTTGTGATTAGCATGCTTATTGACTATACGTCTTCAGCGCCGTGTGTCAACAGCCTTTTATTCAGTCCAGGGCCACTGGCATGTTTCCTCACTGCTGTTTGCACTAATAATGTTTGGGGGGAAGGAGAGCTGACAGGTGCAGGGGAACAGACCACAGCGTAGTAGTGGACAGTGTACACACAGCATAGTTGCGTATAGTCGTCTGTATACAAAGCAGTAAACATGCTGAAAACGTCGAAAGTTGGTGAACAATCCCAATTCTGCTCAAAACCCCCAAATTATTACTGTATAGGCCTCTTACTGAAGAGTGTGTGTGTGTGTGTGTGTGTGTGTGTGTGTGTGTGTGTGTGTGTGTGTGTGTGTGTGTGTGTGTGTGTGTGTGTGTGTGTGTGTGTGTGTGTGTGTGTGTGTGTGTGTGTGTGCGTGCGTGCGTGCGTGCGTGCGTGCGTGCGTGCACGTACAAGTATTGTAGGTGCGTACCGTAACAACATATTGAATTGGCTCAGTGACCCATTTGCTCCGATAGTAAACAGAATTATGTTGTCATTAGCAACTCAAACCAGGGCAGGGAGGCTCTTATTGACGTGTGTGTTTTCACAGGTGTGTGTGTGTGTGTGTGTGTGTGTGTGTGTGTGTGTGCACGCATGTGTGTGTGCGCACGCGCACATTTGGGTGTTCTCAGGATGCATGATATGATCACAACATCATGCTTATGCGTAACAGAGACGTCTCATTTGTTTGGCAGTGAATGGAATGGTTATGGGCAAAACATCATCATGACATTATTAGCAAGCGCTGCTTGAATGGCAAATGACTCACGACTCTCCAGGCCGATGGCCTTCAAATTGTCACATGCATAACAATCTACTCAATGCAGCTGTTCCTATTGACGTATACCAAACTGTACACGTGTGTGCCCACATTGCTGTGTGTGTGTGTGTGTGTGTGTGTGTGTGTGTGTGTGTGTGTGTGTGTGTGTGTGTGTGTGTGTGTGTGTGTGTGTGTGCGTGCGTGCGTGTGTGCGCGTGTTATAGTCATCATAGCTTAGTTTTCATTTAGTTTCCATTTAGTTTTTGTAAGTGAATGAAGGTAGTCGACGAACATTTTTCGGCATAGTTTTAGTCGACACAATCAACACTGGTTGACTCGCCGTTCTAAAAACAGCAGGCTGGCGGAACAACGGCTGTCTGGTCGAGCAGCAAGCACATTACTAATCAACTTTACCCAACTTCCAAAACAAGTCCCTCACTGACAGGACGGTGGCTTCTGTTGGTGTCTATCATTAACCTACTGAAGAATTCTGCTTCTGTTCTTTTAAAAAGCCCAATACGTTTTATTTTTTAAAATACAGTATATATCAATTATGGTAATAATAATAATAATAATAATTGTAATAATAATAACAATTAAAGTGGTGTTCACAGCAGGTTGTTTCAATGGTAAGAAACTATGGCCCGTATACAAACTAGTGCCGGTGCACCCGGCAGGGAACACTTCCCATAGTTCATCCGGAGCGTGAACACGCGCCACTGCTTTTCGTGAACCTGTCTGTGTTTACAACATTTTGTCAACGGGGGGCAGCAGAGAGCCATAGTCTAGCCTACTCCAGCCTAGAAAGGACTTTCTATGGGGTCCAACACTTAAGTGTGGTTCGGGGACCCCCTGGGATCCTTGATAGGTTTCGATGTGGTCCAACACTGGTTATCAAAGTGTGGTTCGGGGACCCCCATGGGGTCCTTGATGGGTCTCGATGGGGTCCAACGCTGGTTATCAAAGTGTGGTTCGGGGACCCCCATGGGGTCCTTGATGGGTCTCGATGGGGTCCAACGCTGGTTATCAAAGTGTGGTTCGGGGACCCCCATGGGGTCCTTGATGGGTCTCGATGGGGTCCAACGCTGGTTATCAAAGTGTGGTTCGGGGACCCCCAGGGGTCCTTGATGGGTCTCGATGGGGTCCAACGCTGGTTATCAAAGTGTGGTTCGGTTACCCCATGGGGTCCTTGATGGGTCTCGATGGGGTCCAACGCTGGTTATCAAAGTGTGGTTCAGGGACCCCATGGGGTCCTTGATGGGTCTCGGTGGGGTCCAACGCTGGTTAACAAAGTGTGGTTCGGGGACCCCATGGGGTCCTTGATGGGTCTCGATGGGGTCCAACGCTGGTTATCAAAGTGTGGTACGGGGACCCCCTGGGGTCCTTGATGGGTCTCGATGGGGTCCAACGCTGGTTATCAAAGTGTGGTTCGGGGACCCCATGGGGTCCTTGATGGGTCTCGATGGGGTCCAACGCTGGTTATCAAAGTGTGGTTCGGGGACCCCCTGGGGTCCTTGATGGGTCTCGATGGGGTCCAACAGTGGTTATCAAAGTGTGGTTCGGGGACCCTTTGGGGTCCTTGATAGGTTTCGATGAGGTCCAACACTGGTTATCAAAGTGTGGTCCGGGGACCCCCTGGGGTCCTTGATAGGTTTCGATCAGGTCCAACACTGGTTATCAAAGTGTGGTTCGGGGACCCCTTGGGGTCCTTGATGGGTCTCGATGAGGTCCAACACTGGTTATCAAAGTGTGGTTCGGGGACCCCATGGGGTCCTTGATGGGTCTCGATGAGGTCCAACACTGGTTATCAAAGTGTGGTTCGGGGACCCCATGGGGTCCTTGATGGGTCTCGATGAGGTCCAACACTGGGTATCAAAGTGTGGTTCGGGGACCCCATGGGGTCCTTGATGGGTCTCGATGAGGTCCAACACTGGTTATCAAAGTGTGGTTCGGGGACCCCCTGGGGTCCTTGATGGATTTCGATGAGGTCCAACACTGGTTATCAAAGTGTGGTTCGGGGACCCCTTGGGGTCCTTGATGGGTTTCGATGAGGTCCAACACTGGTAATCAAAGTGTGGTTCGGGGACCCCATGGGGTCCTTGATGGGTCTCGATGGGGTCCAACGCTGGTTATCAAAGTGTGGTTCGGGGACCCCATGGGGTCCTTGATGGGTCTCGATGGGGTCCAACGCTGGTTATCAAAGTGTGGTTCGGGGACCCCATGGGGTCCTTGATGGGGTCCAACGCTGGTTATCAAAGTGTGGTTCGGGGACTCCATGGGGTCCTTGATGGGTCTCGATGGGGTCCAACACTGGTTAGCAAAGTGTGGTTCGGGGACCCCATGGGGTCCTTGATGGGTCTCGATGAGGTCCAACACTGGTTATCAAAGTGTGGTTCGGGGACCCCATGGGGTCCTTGATGGGTCTCGATGGGGTCCTTCACTGGTTATCAAAGTGTGGTTCGGGGACCCCTTGGGGTCCTTGATAGGTTTCGATGAGGTCCAACACTGGTTATCAAAGTGTGGTCCGGGGACCCCCTGGGGTCCTTGATGGGTCTCGATGAGGTCCAACACTGGTTATCAAAGTGTGGTTCGGGGACCCCATGGGGTCCTTGATGGGTCTCGATGGGGTTCTTCACTGGTTATCAAAGTGTGGTTCGGGGACCCCTTGGGGTCCTTGATAGGTTTCGATGAGGTCCAACACTGGTTATCAAAGTGTGGTTCGGGGACCCCATGGGGTCCTTGATGGGTCTCGATGGGGTCCAACGCTGGTTATCAAAGTGTGGTTCGGGGACCCCATGGGGTCCTTGATGGGTCTCGATGGGGTCCAACGCTGGTTATCAAAGTGTGGTTCGGGGACCCCATGGGGTCCTTGATGGGGTCCAACGCTGGTTATCAAAGTGTGGTTCGGGGACTCCATGGGGTCCTTGATGGGTCTCGATGGGGTCCAACACTGGTTAGCAAAGTGTGGTTCGGGGACCCCATGGGGTCCTTGATGGGTCTCGATGAGGTCCAACACTGGTTATCAAAGTGTGGTTCGGGGACCCCATGGGGTCCTTGATGGGTCTCGATGAGGTCCAACACTGGGTATCAAAGTGTGGTTCGGGGACCCCATGGGGTCCTTGATGGGTCTCGATGAGGTCCAACACTGGTTATCAAAGTGTGGTTCGGGGACCCCCTGGGGTCCTTGATGGATTTCGATGAGGTCCAACACTGGTTATCAAAGTGTGGTTCGGGGACCCCTTGGGGTCCTTGATGGGTTTCGATGAGGTCCAACACTGGTAATCAAAGTGTGGTTCGGGGACCCCATGGGGTCCTTGATGGGTCTCGATGGGGTCCAACGCTGGTTATCAAAGTGTGGTTCGGGGACCCCATGGGGTCCTTGATGGGTCTCGATGGCGTCCAACGCTGGTTATCAAAGTGTGGTTCGGGGACCCCATGGGGTCCTTGATGGGGTCCAACGCTGGTTATCAAAGTGTGGTTCGGGGACTCCATGGGGTCCTTGATGGGTCTCGATGGGGTCCAACACTGGTTAGCAAAGTGTGGTTCGGGGACCCCATGGGGTCCTTGATGGGTCTCGATGAGGTCCAACACTGGTTATCAAAGTGTGGTTCGGGGACCCCATGGGGTCCTTGATGGGTCTCGATGGGGTCCTTCACTGGTTATCAAAGTGTGGTTCGGGGACCCCTTGGGGTCCTTGATAGGTTTCGATGAGGTCCAACACTGGTTATCAAAGTGTGGTCCGGGGACCCCCTGGGGTCCTTGATGGGTCTCGATGAGGTCCAACACTGGTTATCAAAGTGTGGTTCGGGGACCCCATGGGGTCCTTGATGGGTCTCGATGGGGTTCTTCACTGGTTATCAAAGTGTGGTTCGGGGACCCCTTGGGGTCCTTGATAGGTTTCGATGAGGTCCAACACTGGTTATCAAAGTGTGGTTCGGGGACCCCATGGGGTCCTTGATGGGTCTCGATGGGGTCCAACGCTGGTTATCAAAGTGTGGTTCGGGGACCCCATGGGGTCCTTGATGGGTCTCGATGGGGTCCAACGCTGGTTATCAAAGTGTGGTTCGGGGACCCCATGGGGTCCTTGATGGGGTCCAACGCTGGTTATCAAAGTGTGGTTCGGGGACTCCATGGGGTCCTTGATGGGTCTCGATGGGGTCCAACACTGGTTAGCAAAGTGTGGTTCGGGGACCCCATGGGGTCCTTGATGGGTCTCGATGAGGTCCAACACTGGTTATCAAAGTGTGGTTCGGGGACCCCATGGGGTCCTTGATGGGTCTTGATGGGGTCCTTCACTGGTTATCAAAGTGTGGTTCGGGGACCCCTTGGGGTCCTTGATAGGTTTCGATGAGGTCCAACACTGGTTATCAAAGTGTGGTCCGGGGACCCCCTGGGGTCCTTGATAGGTTTCGATGAGGTCCAACACTGGTTATCAAAGTGTGATTCGGGGACCCCTTGGGGTCCTTGATAGGTTTCGATGAGGTCCAACACTGGTTATCAAAGTGTGGTTCGGGGACCCCATGGGGTCCTTGATGGGTCTCGATGGGGTCCTTCACTGGTTATCAAAGTGTGGTTCGGGGACCCCATGGGGTCCTTGATGGGTCTCGATGGGGTCCTTCAATGGTTATCAAAGTGTGGTTTGGGGACCCCCTGGGGTCCTTGATGGGTTTTGGACATCGTTTATTGCGAAATACCTCGCCATGGTAACGCATAATGGAAATATTTTGATAAGCACACCATTCCTGGCTGAGCCACACGTGTTTGCCTGCATGGCAGTCACACAGAAAAAGAATGGTGTACACGGCAGGCTAATAGAAAACAATCCCACCCGTGTGAAGAGAAGCTCTTATCACGGACAAGTCTATTACAGCCATTAAAGTCTAGAAATGTTCATGTAAAACTATTGGCCGTGCACACAGTGGCTATTCCCAAGTGCCTAGTACAGCTTAATGGAGCCTATTAAAGTCTAGTACAGCCTAGTACACCCTATTCTAGCCTATTCCAGCCTGTTCCAGCCTAGTACAGCCATCTAAATACCCCCCCCCCCCCCCCCATCCTAGTCTATTCTCCCACTAGGTTGGACTAGGCTAGACGTGGGTGTACATGGCTGTCCTAGACTCTACTGGGCTCTAATGTTGTTTTTGGCTCTAGTAGACTGTACTAGGCTGTACTAGGGTATATTAGGCTTTACAAAAGCCTAGAAATGTTCCATTTACAACTATTGTCCGTGCACACAAACTCATGTACAAACTATTGCCTGCTTACGCAGTGGTTAACCTCAAGTGCGTGAACTACATGGCTGACAAGAGCCTGGTACAGCCTAATAGGGCCTATTAGACACCACATTCTAGCCTATTCCAGCCTGATCCAGTCTAGTATAGTCTAGTACAGCCACCAAAATACCCCTCTCTCCAAGTCTATTCTCCCACTAGGCTGGACTAGGCTCTGCTGGGCTCTAATAGGCTGTTTTTGGCTCTAGTAGACTGTGCTAGGCTGTACTAGGGTCTATTAGGCTGTACGAGGCAGTAAAGTACTATACCTAGAAATGTTCATGTAAAACTATTGGCCGTGCACACTAACTCCTGTAAAAACTATTGCCCGTGTACACAGTGGTTATTCCCAAGTGCAAGGAAATACAGGGCTGACAAGAGCCTAGTACAGCCTAGTACACCCTATTCTAGCCTATTCCGGCCTGATCCAGCCTAGTATAGCCTAGTACAGCCATCTAAATACCCCTCTCTCCAAGTCTATTCTCCCACTAGGTTGGACTAGGCTAGACGTGGGTGTACATGGCTGTACTAGACTCTACAAGGCTCTAATAGGCTGTTTTTGACTCTAGTAGACTGTGCTAGGCTGTACTAGGGTATATTAGGCTTTACAAGGCAGTAAAGTACAAAAGCCTAGAAATGTTCCATGTACAACTATTGTCCGAGCACACAAACTCATGTAAAAACTATTGCCTGTGTACGCAGTAGTTAACCTCAAGTGCGTGGAACTACAGGGCTGACAAGAGCCTGGTACAGCCTAATAGGGCCAATTAGAGTCCAGTGCAGCCTAGTACACTGCATTCTAGCCTATTCCAGCCTGATCCAGCCTAGTATAGCCTAGTACAGCCACCAAAATCCCCCCTCTCCAAGTCTATTCTCTCACTAGGCTGGACTAGGCTAGATGTGGGTGTACATGACTGTCCTAGACTCTACTGGGCTCTAATATGCTGTTTTTGGCTCTAGTAGACTGTGCTAGTTTGTACTAGGGTCTATTAGGCTGTACGAGGCAGTAGAGTACTATATCCTAGAAATGTTCATGTAAAACTATTGGCCATGCACACACACTCCTGTAAAAACTATTGGCCGTGTACACAGTGGTTATTCCCAA
>NC_136808.1:30035080-30522580 GCF_951216825.1 Electrona antarctica
ACTCTAATAGCCTCTATTAGGCTGTACTAGGCTCTTGTCTAGCCTAGTCCAACCTAGTGGGAGAATAGACTAGGAGAGAGGGGTATTTAGATGGGTATACTAGGATAAACTAGGAGTATATACTAGAATAGGGTGTACTAGGCTGTACTAGGCTCTTGTCAGCCCTGTAGTTCCTCGCACTTGAAATAACCACTGTGTACACGGACAATAGTTTTTACAGGAGTTTGTGTGCACGGCCAATAGTTTTACATGAACATTTCTACGCTATAGTACTGTACTGCGTTGTACAGCCTAATATACCCTAGTACAGCCTAGCACAGTCTACTTGAGCCGAAAACAGCCTATTAGAGGCCAGTAGAGTCTAGTACAGCCATGTACACCCACGTCTAGCCTAGTCCAACCTAGTGGGAGAATAGACTAGGGGAGAGGGGTATTTAGATGGCTATACTAAGATATACTAGGCTGGATCAGGCTGGAAAGGGCTAGAATAGGGTGTACTAGGCTGTACTAGGCTCTTGTCAGCCCTGTAGTTCCTCGCACTTGAAATAACCACTGTGTACACGGACAATAGTTTTTACAGGAGTTTGTGTGCATGGCACACACACACACACACACACACACACACAAACAAACAAACAAACAAACAAACAAACAAACAAACAAACAAACAAACAAACAAACAAACAAACAAACAAACACACACACAGTTAATGAAGGATCGTCAAGGGTCTACTAGGGTACTTTACTGCCTCGTACAGCCTAATAGACCCTAGTACAGCCTAGCACAGTCTACTAGAACCGAAAACAGCCTATTAGAGCCTAGTAGTCTAGTACAGCCATGTACACCCACGTCTAGCCTAGTCCAGCCTAGTGGGAGAATAGACTTGGAGAGTGGGGTATTTGTGTCTGTACTATAGGCTATACTAGGTTGGATCAGGCTAGAATGGGGTGTACTAGGCTGTGCTAGACTCTAATAGCCTCTATTAGGCTGTACTAGGCTCTTGTCAGCCCTGTAGTTCCTCGCACTTGAAATTATAACAATCAGGCCTATTGGCATATAAGTCTGAGTTATATAAAATAAAATAAATAAATAAAGGTCCTGTACCTGCGACAGTAAATCTAGATACTGGAAATGAACAGTAGTAAAGAGCACAAGGAAAACGCAAAACTATTTCCCTTTAGGTGAAATGGCTGGTCTTTATAATATTTACAGATCGAATCAAACCAAAATCATACAAACTGGGCAATCAATCCCTTCAAAAAGTAAATTAAATGTTCCAGTCCCTTCAAATTATCCCCTGCAATGTCCCTTTAAAGGTGCCCCCAAAGTCAGTGTTCCAAAAGTAATCCCGAAAAAAGTACTCAGAGTATCCAGATTAATCCAACTGCTGTAGATCCTCTTCTGTTCAATTTAAACAGTCCAAAAAATTTACAAAACAAAAAGGCAATGCCTTGCTTACCGGAAAGATGAAAAAATATATGCTGCTCACCCAACCTTTAAGTCGGGCGTGGTCCGCTGGGTCCTTTGTTCACCAGCCCTGTTTGTTTGACAGAGCTTCCAAGCCTCAGAAGCTGGCCTACCAAACTTTATTTCCTTTCTCTTGGCAAAGTTCTTCGGTCAGACCGGCATTTCTTGCGTTTTACCTCTGAATTGGCATAGTATTGGCCTTTAAAAGAGTCTGTTTGGCAAAAAAACTAGCAACACCAAACTCTCTCCTTACTGCCCAAAATGGAACCCAGGCTCGGCGCCTCACTTCCTGGTCTTTTATAGTTTCCTGGCAATATTTCTCACACACATTTCCCCACAGCTCCCCTTGTGATCAAACCTTGTCATAACAGAAAATTGATGACCATGGTTCAATTACACACAACACATTATTATTGTATATCCGTACACTACATTTCAGTGTTAAATATTCAACCTTGGTTTAACAAACATATTCCCCTGTTATCCCCCAGTATGTTTAATTTTCTTTCATACTACTACCAGGCCAGGAAATACATTGTTTCACATTTCACATTTTATGTGGCAGTGTCACAAAATAACCACTGTGTACACGGGCAATAGTTTTTACATGACTTTGTGTGCACGGCCAATAGTTTTACATGAACATTTCTACGCTATAGTACTGTGCCTCGTACAGCTGAATAGACCCTAGTACAGCCTAGCACAGTCTACTAGAGCCGAAAACAGCCTATTAGAGGCCAGTAGAGTCTAGTACAGCCTTGTACACACACGTCCAGCCTAGTGGGAGAATAGACTTGGAGAGGGGGGTATTTTGGTGGCTGTACTAGGCTATACTAGGTTGGATCAGGCTGGAAAAGGCTAGAATGGGGTGTACTAGGCTGTGCTAGACTCTAATAGCCTCTATTAGGCTGTACTAGGCTTTTGTCAGCCCTGTAGTTCCTCGCACTTGGGAATAACCACTGTGTACACAGGCAATAGTTTTTACAGGAGTTTGTGTGCACGGCCAATAGTTTTACATGAACATTTCTAGGCTATAGTACTTTACTGCCTCGTACAGCCTAATAGAGCCTAGTACAGTCTGCTAGAGATGGAAACAGCCTATTGGAGCCCAGTAGAGTCTAGTACAGCCTTGTACACCCACGTTTAGCTTAATCCAGCCTAGTGGGAGAATAGACTAGGAGGGGGGGTATTTAGATGGCTGTACTAGGCTATACTAGGCTACATCAGGCTGGAATAGGCTAGAATAGGGTGTACTAGACTCTTGTCAGCCCTGCAGTTCCTCGCACTTGAAATAACCACTGTGTACACGGGCAATAGTTTTTACAGGAGTTTGTGTGCACGGCCAATAGTTTGACATGAACATTTCTACGCTATAGTACTGTGGCTTGTACAGCATAATAGACCCTAGTACAGCCTAGCACAGTCTACTAGAGCCGAAAACAGCCTATTAGAGGCCAGTAGAGTCTAGTACAGCCTTGTACACACACGTCCTGCCTAGTCCAGCCTAGTGGGAGAATAGACTTGGAGAGGGGGTATTTTGGTGGCTGTAATAGGCTATACTAGGTTGGATCAGGCTGGAAAAGGCTAGAATGGGGTGTAGTAGGCTGTGCTAGACTCTAATAGCCTCTATTAGGCTGTACTAGGCTCTTGTCAGCCCTGTAGTTCCTCGCACTTGGGAATAACCACTGTGTACACGGGCAATAGTTTTTACAGGAGTTTGTGTGCACGGCCAATAGTTTTACATGAACATTTCTAGGCTATAGTACTTTACTGCCTCGTACAGCCTAATAGACCCTAGTACAGCCTAGCACAGTCTACTAGAGCCGGAAAACAGCCTATTAGAGGCCAGTAGAGTCTAGTACAGCCATGTACACCCACGTCTAGCCTAGTCCAGCCTAGTGGGAGAATAGACTTGGAGGGGGGGGGATTTTGGTGGCTGTACTAGGCTATACTAGGTTGGATCAGGCTGGAAAAGGCTAGAATGGGGTGTACTAGGCTGTGCTAGACTCTAATAGCCTCTATTAGGCTGTACTAGGCTCTTGTCAGCCCTGTAGTTCCTCGCACTTGGGAATAACCACTGTGTACACGGGCAATAGTTTTTACAGGAGTTTGTGTGCACGGCCAATAGTTTTACATGAACATTTCTAGGCTATAGTACTTTACTGCCTCGTACAGCCTAATAGAGCCTAGTACAGTCTGCCAGAGCCGGAAACAGCCTATTGGAGCCCAGTAGAGTCTAGTACAGCCTTGTACACCCACGTTTAGCTTAATCCAGCCTAGTGGGAGAATAGACTAGGAGGGGGGGGGGGGGGGGGGGGGGGTATTTAGATGGCTGTACTAGGCTATACTAGGCTACATCAGGCTGGAATAGGCTAGAATAGGGTGTACTAGACTCTTGTCAGCCCTGCAGTTCCTCGCACTTGAAATAACCACTGTGTACACGGGCAATAGTTTTTACAGGAGTTTGTGTGCACGGCCAATAGTTTGACATGAACATTTCTAGGCTATAGTACTTTACTGCCTCGTACAGCCTAATAGAGCCTAGTACAGTCTGCTAGAGCCGAAAACAGCCTATTGGAGCCCAGTAGAGTCTAGTACAGCCTTGTACACCCAAGTTTAGCTTAGTCCAGCCTAGTGGGAGAATAGACTTGGAGAGAGGGGTATTGAGATGGCTGTACTAGGCTATACTAGGTTGGATCGGGCTGGAAAGGGCTAGAATAGGGTGTACTAGGCTGTACTAGACTCTTGTCAGCCCTGTAGTTCCTCGCACTTGAAATAACCACTGTGTACACGGGCAATAGTTTTTACAGGAGTTTGTGTGCACGGCCAATAGTTTTACATGAACATTTCTAGGCTATAGTACTTTACTGCCTCGTACAGCCTAATAGACCCTAGTACAGCCTAGCACAGTCTACTAGAGCCGAAAACAGCCTATTAGAGGCCAGTAGGGTCTGGTACAGCCATGTACACCCACGTCTAGCCTAGTCCAGCCTAGTGGGAGAATATACTAGGACAGGGGGGTATTTTGGTGGCTGTACTAGATTATACTAGGTTGGATCAGGCTGGAAAAGGCTAGAATGGGGTGTACTAGGCTGTGCTAGACTCTAATAGCCTCTATTAGGCTGTACTAGGCTCTTGTCAGCCCTGTAGTTCCTCGCACTTGGGAATAACCACTGTGTACACGGGCAATAGTTTTTACAGGAGTTTGTGTGCACGGCCAATAGTTTTACATGAACATTTCTACGCTATAGTACTTTACTGCCTCGTACAGCCTAATAGAGCCTAGTACAGTCTGCTAGAGCCGGAAACAGCCTATTGGAGCCCAGTAGAGTCTAGTACAGCCTTGTACACCCACGTTTAGCTTAATCCAGCCTAGTGGGAGAATAGACTAGGAGGGGGGGTATTTAGATGGCTGTACTAGGCTATACTAGGCTACATCAGGCTGGAATAGGCTAGAATAGGTTGTACTAGACTCTTGTCAGCCCTGCAGTTCCTCGCACTTGAAATAACCACTGTGTACACGGGCAATAGTTTTTACAGGAGTTTGTGTGCACGGCCAATAGTTTTACATGAACATTTCTAGGATATAGTACTTTACTGCCTCGTACAGCCTAATAGAGCCTAGTACAGTCTGCTAGAGCCGAAAACAGCCTATTGGAGCCCAGTAGAGTCTAGTACAGCCTTGTACACACAAGTTTAGCTTAGTCCAGCCTAGTGGGAGAATAGACTTGGAGAGAGGGGTATTTAGATGGCTGTACTAGGCTATACTAGGTTGGATCGGGCTGGAAAGGGCTAGAATAGGGTGTACTAGGCTGTACTAGACTCTTGTCAGCCCTGTAGTTCCTCGCACTTGAAATAACCACTGTGTACACGGGCAATAGTTTTTACAGGAGTTTGTGTGCACGGCCAATAGTTTTACATGAACATTTCTAGGCTATAGTACTTTACTGCCTCGTACAGCCTAATAGACCCTAGTACAGCCTAGCACAGTCTACTAGAGCCGAAAACAGCCTATTAGAGGCCAGTAGGGTCTGGTACAGCCATGTACACCCACGTCTAGCCTAGTCCAGCCTAGTGGGAGAATAGACTAGGAGGGGGGGTATTTAGATGGCTATACTAAGCTATACTAGGCTGGATCAGGCTGGAATAGGCTAGAATAGGGTGTACTAGGCTGTACTGGACTCTAATAGACTCTATTAAGCTGTACTATAGGCTCTTGTGAGTCCTGAACCTTTTCGCACTTGGGAATAACCACTGTGTACACAGGCAATAGTTTTTACATGTGTGTGCACGACCAATAGTTTACCAATAGACCAACAAAATATGCTGGACTAGGCTGAACTAGGCTGGACTAGGCTGCTCTGCGTGCGTGCGTGCGTGCGTGCGTGCGTGCGTGCGTGCGTGCGTGCGTGCGTGCGTGCGTGCGGGTCCACGGGAGGTCACTATATCAGAAACACTGTTTCCCATAGCATACTGTGGCCCTACAGGACATTACTGTACTATAGTCTATGTAAAACTATTGGCCGTGCACCCAAACTCATGTAAAAACTATGGCCTGTGTACACACTACAGTGGTTCATCTCAAGCGTGAGGACCTACAGGGCTGACAAGAGCCTAGTAGACCCTATTCTAGCCTTTCCCAGGCTGGACTAGGCTGCTCTAGGCTGGACTAGGCTTCTCAAATCTGGACTAGGCTGGACTAGGCTGGTCTAGGCTGGACTAGGCTGCACTAGGCTGGACTAGGCTGTACTAGGGTGGACTAGGCTGTACTAGGCTGGACTAGGCTGGCCTAGGCTGCACTAGGCTGCACTAGGCTGTACACTACAGTGGTTCATCTCAAGCGTGAGGACCTACAGGGCTGACAAGAGCCTAGTAGACCCTATTCTAGCCTTTCCCAGGCTGGACTAGCTGCTCTAGGCTGGACTAGGCTTCTCAAGTCTGGACTAGGCTGGACTAGGCTGGTCTAGGCTGGACTAGGCTGCACTAGGCTGGACTAGGCTGTACTAGGGTGGACTAGGCTGTACTATGGCCTGTGTACACACTACAGTGGTTCATCTCAAGCGTGAGGACCTACAGGGCTGACAAGAGCCTAGTAGACCCTATTCTAGCCTTTCCCAGGCTGGACTAGGCTGCTCTAGGCTGGACTAGGCTTCTCAAGTCTGGACTAGGCTGGACTAGGCTGGTCTAGGCTGGACTAGGCTGCACTAGGCTGGACTAGGCTGTACTAGGGTGGACTAGGCTGTACTAGGCTGGACTAGGCTGGCCTAGGCTGCGCTAGGCTGCACTAGGCTGTACTAGGGTGGACTAGGCTGTACTAAGATGGACTAGGCTGTACTAGGCTGCACTAGGCTGTACTAGGCTGTACTAGGCGGGAGGTCACTATATCAGAAACACTGTTTCCCATAGCATACTGTGGCCCTACAGGACATTACTGTACTATAGTCTATGTAAAACTATTGGCCGTGCACCCAAACTCATGTAAAAACTATGGCCTGTGTACACACTACAGTGGTTCATCTCAAGCGTGAGGACCTACAGGGCTGACAAGAGCCTAGTAGACCCTATTCTAGCCTTTCCCAGGCTGGACTAGGCTGCTCTAGGCTGGACTAGGCTTCTCAAGTCTGGACTAGGCTGGACTAGGCTGGTCTAGGCTGGACTAGGCTGCACTAGGCTGGACTAGGGTGGACTAGGCTGTACTAGGCTGGACTAGGCTGGCCTAGACTGCACTAGGCTGCACTAGGCTGTACTAGGGTGGACTAGGCTGTACTAAGATGGACTAGGCTGTACTAGGCTGCACTAGGCTGTACTAGGCTGTACTAGGCTGTACTAGGCTGGACTAGGCTGGACTAGGATGTACTAGGCTGGACTAGGCTGTACGAGACATTACTGTACTATAGCCTATGTAAAACTATTGGCCGTGCACCCAAACTCATGTAAAAACTATGGCCTGTGTACACAGTGGTTCATCTCAAGCGTGAGGACCTACAGGGTTGACAAGAGCCTAGTACAGCCTAGTAGACCCTATTCTAGCCTTTCCCAGCCAGATCCAGCCTAGTATAGCCATCTAACTGTGCGTGCGTGCGTGCATGCATGCGTGCGTGCGTGCGTGCGTGCGTGCGTGCGTGCGTGCGTGCGTGCGTGCATGCGTGCGTGCGTGCGTGCGTGCGTGCGGGTCCACGGGAGGTCACTATACCAGAAACACTGTTTCCCATAGCATACTGTGGCCCTACAGGACATTACTGTACTATAGTCTATGTAAAACTATTGGCCGTGCACCCAAACTCATGTAAAAACTATGGCCTTTGTACACACTACAGTGGTTCATCTGAAGCGTGAGGACCTACAGGGCTGACAAGAGCCTAGTAGACCCTATTCTAGCCTTTCCCAGCCAGATCCAGCCTAGTATAGCCATCTAACTGTGCGTGCGTGCGTGCGTGCGTGCGTGCGTGCGTGCGTGCGTGCGTGCGTGCGTGCGTGCGTGCGGGTCCACGGGAGGTCACTATATCAGAAACACTGTTTCCCATAGCATACTGTGGCCCTACAGGACATTACTGTACTATAGTCTATGTAAAACTATTGGCCGTGCACCCAAACTCATGTAAAAACTATGGCCTGTGTACACACTACAGTGGTTCATCTCAAGCGTGAGGACCTACAGGGCTGACAAGAGCCTAGTAGACCCTATTCTAGCCTTTCCCAGCCAGATCCAGGGTCCACGGGAGGTCACTATATCAGAAACACTGTTTCCCATAGCATACTGTGGGAGGTGTACACAGAGCACTGTTCTAATAGTTTTTGCCACCCTGTGGAATTATGCTTGAACTGCAAGATAGGGCCCTAAAAATGTATTAATAATAAACAAAGAGAAACAAATCAGTGTGGGTCATCCGTTGGACTGATGGGCGAACAAGTGGTGTCCACGCGAAGAGTCGGGCCCAGAGGACATGTAGAGTCCCCCCCCTGAATTTTCACGCCCCCATGGGCCGCACGGTGGGGACCGGAAATTTGGCCTGGTGCACTGGCCATAGTCACTATGTTTCATGCACACAAAACTTGATAAATGTAATAATAATAATAATAATAATAATAACAATAATAATAAACTTTATTTATATAGCACCTTTCATACATAAATGCAGCTCAAAGTGCTTTACAGAGCAGAAAAGATAATAAAAACAAAAGCAAAACAAAACAAAACGGCATTAAAACAGGCACAATAACAGTGTCAAATCAGGCAAAGGCAGTGGTACAAAAATAAGAACAGATATTTTAAAACTCAACTAAAAGCAAGAGTGAAAAGGTGAGTCTTAAGCTGTGTCTTAAAGATGTCTATAGAGGGTGCCTGTCTGATCCGCAGTGGTAGTTTATTCCAGGCCGTTGGCCCATAAAAGGAGAATGCTGCCTCACCATATTTCTTACTAGCCACCTTTTTGGGGAGTTAAAAAGTAATAGGAGCTCACACGCATATATCTTATGTGCGGCCGAGCATAGGCATGGTAACGCCCCGCCTGCCTCTGATTGGCCTACCGACACTGCCCGTCTCGACTGTCCAAATGACAGCTTGGCACGCGCGACAGAATGCAGCCTTAACTAACTTGTACGTTTTATTTTTATAGAAGAGGCAAACTAATATTGTTTATGCCGTTTGCTTTGATTGAATAATTGATCACACGTGTACGATGTACTATGATTTGATGTTGATTATCGTATATTAATCTAATTATAGTAAATGAATACTATTATACTAAAAAGGATAAAGGTGAAGGGAAATGAGACCTTTTTACAGTACACTAATGTTTCACGTTTACACATACAAATACATTACACAATAATCAACACAAACACTTTATTTAGAACACACCCAAATCAAATCATATTACGGCGTAAATGTTCAATCAATCATTCAATCAAAGCAAATGGCATAAACAATATGTGTTACAGGCAGTTCTCTTGTATCATACCGATACTGGAGCCTATACTTGTATTATTTTACACCACCTCGCAGCAGAGATCAGACTATCCAGTCAAGACAGGCAGTGTCAGAGGCAGACGAGGCGTTACCATGTCTAATTGTCTATGCTCAGCCGCACATTAGATATTCGCCATTCCCGCAAGCGTCTGAAATCACCCATCAACGTCTACTGACAGCGACATACTAGGGGTTGGAATATGCATCCAGCAAGCCCAACCCAGTAGTCACTTTGAGTGGCACCACACAAAGCCACGGGTGAAGATGTACTTTAATCCGGTCGTTTAAACGGACCCGTCACCAACCTTAATCCGGTCGTTTTAACGGACCCGTCACCAACCTTAATCCGGTCGTTTTAACGGACCCGTCACCAACCTTAATCCGGTCGTTTTAACGGACCCGTCACCAACCTTAATCCGGTCGTTTTAACAGACCCCTCACCAACCTTAATCCGGTCGTTTTAACGGACCCGTCACCAACCTTAATCCGGTCGTTTTAACGGACCCCTCACCAACCTTAATCCGGTCGTTTTAATGGACCCCTCACCAACCTTAATCCGGTCGTTTTCCCACTATTACTAACCCTACCCCAAACCTAAATATAACCGCAAGCACGTCGCACTTGCAACACATGTCGGACCAAAGCAAACTTCACTTCACAACAAAAAGTTGTTTGTGGTGGACACAAAAATGATATGAGCTCAAGTGCTCAACCGAGGAGGTATGGATTGAAAGTCTATTGCCTAACGAGGCATGCTACAAGCTGGCTGCTGGAATGCTTTTCTAGAGTCTACTTTATTATAACACGCCCAAGTCATGTAAAATAAAAGGGAAAACCTCGCCCAGTAAGGAAAGACCCCACCCAGTAGGGGAGTGGTTGGGGGAGGGAAGGGCTTCCCTCCCTATACCATAATGTCTGTCAGAAGACGTTGAGGGTTGATTTCACCCAACACCGTCTTTCCCTGTCCCATGTATGCCCATATATGGAGATTATTATTACAGACCCCAAACATAGTTTATGAATAATCTTCTATATCTGTCAGTGTTAGTCAGGGAGAGAGGGAGTGTGTGTGTGTGTGTGTGTGTGTGTGTGTGTGTGTGTGTGTGTGTGTGTGTGTGTGTGTGTGTGTGTGTGTGTGTGTGTGTGTGTGTGTGTGTGTGTGTGTGTGTGTGTGAGAGAGAGAGAGAGAGGGGGGGGGAGAGAGAGAGAGAAAGAGAGAGAGAGAGAGAGAGATTGGAAGAGAGTTTTCTAGCCTACACTCTCCCATGACAGGTTCCACTCTTGTCTAACTCACTCTGTCACTGTGACCCATCCATGTCACTCATTTCAGCCTCTGGGTAACGTGTGGGTGTGTGCCTGCATGCGTGTGCATGCCTGCATGCGTGTGCATGCCTGCATGCATGTGTGCGTGTGTGCATGCGTGGTGCGTGTGTGCATGCGTGCGTGTGGCCCTGGGTGACTCTCACAACATCCTTCTGAGTGCAGTGCAGCTGTCCAGAAGGCACAGTTTGACTACATCCACTCGCTTTACTATTCTATAGGTGCTAAAATAATCCGTCAGCATTCTGCAAAGCATACAGTATACCCCCATCCTCAAACATCCACATATCCTGGCCCAAACACTTACATTTTGTTTCTCTCCAAATGGACCCTTACAGGTCTGTAACTCTGAGATATAAATTAATGTTTTTTTGTTTTTTTACAGTTTATTGTTTATTTGGATCCCCATTAGCTGCTACCTTAGTAGAAGCTACTCTTATTGGGGCCACACATAAAATACATATATGAATGTATTTTTCATAATATGAAAACATTTTACAAGACAGTATAAGAAAAAACATCTCAACAACCATGAATACAGTTTCAGTTTAAAGTACAGTTACAGTATGAGAGAAAGATTTTAAACAGTGTGCAGTGTGTTGTACAGTGTGTTGTACAGTGTGTTGTACAGTGCAGATTGGGGGCCTGTTGTATACTCTCCCAGTCCCAGGGCCCTGCTGGACCTCGGACTAGATGTTGAGAACCAGTGCTTTAGTCCACTTATGTTCTATCACTTGTTTTCCGCTCCCTCTCTGAAGGCCACTGAGGCCAGGGCATGAGAATCATGGCTATACTTGCTGACAATCAGGAACAGCCCTCAGGCTGCGTGTGGTTGGCTGCAATCAGTTCAATTAGTCCTGGCCGTATAAAAACAGAAAGGGATGAAACCTTCAAAAGACGTGGTTAGACGTAGTGATCTGAGGTTGTCTTGGTTACTTAATTGCACAGATGAAAAGACCGGTCATTTAAAGGTCGATTAGTCATATCTCATATGAAGTAGTAGCATTCAAACCAGCTGATCATCACAGGCCTTGGGCATTATAGGCTCACAAGAACAGACTGTACACAGCCAAAGGGAAACCTCATTTTTAGATTAATGCTCCAGATTAAAACAAAACATAACCTCTAGGTTCAAGATTAAAGAGTTTGTATTTGTCACATGCTCACTAAGGAGTGGGACCCCCTCGAAAACAAGACCATAAATCTCAAGGGGTTATCCTTTCAATAAAGGTGCTCTCTCTCTCTCTCTCTCTCTCTCTCTCTCTCTCTCTCGCTGGGGTGAAGACGTGTGCTCTCTCTCTCTCTTCTCTCTCTCCCCCCTCCCTCCCTGGGGTGTGTGTGGGGGGTGTGGGGGACACTTAACCCACTTTCACGTATTCATTCATTCATTCATTCATTCATTCATTTATTGTTGATCTATACAAGCAATTTTTTGCTACTTTTGTGGGAAACTGTATTAGGAAAGTAATGGGGCAAAAAAAGATTTTTTAATAGTTTTGCCCAACAATATAATAGTACAATTTAGCATTTGGAATTGCAACTTCTGACATACTGTGGTAGAATACAGAATCAATTTGATCCATGCGGAAATAAAATACAAAGATAGGATGAATAAATTGGCAACAGAAGAGATATACAAAATATACCGTAGGCTACTGTAGAGAATGCAACAGGATGACAAAATTATATACATAGTGCAAATAGAAGTACATATTATGTGGTATACAGCAACTCTGAGCTAGAACATACATACTGTACATAGAGATACCGCCACTCAAACACACAAAAATACACAGAAAATAGCATGTGTACTCTTTGGTGAGCGGGTAATTACAGGTTAAAGACAGTTGGGTGCTATTATCACTTAAGCTAGCGATCTCTCCAGCAGGGCTCCTAAACACTACAGTGTACGGTATAGAACAAAGAGCTGCCTCAGAGAAATAGGAAATGAAAGACACAAAGAGAGCCTGTTTGATTAGAGCTGCAGATCTGACACAATCATGCAAACCACAGTTCAATATCCTGGTCTTTTGTTGCCATTCACGTTCCAAACAAACTACTGTGTCCCTGGACATAATTATGCATGCAACATATGGTGTTACAGTGTTCATGAGCAGTATGCTGTTGTTTCAGATGTAACCAACATAAGCATGCTGCCTAGGATCAGTGATATTACAGTATGTTTCGTGAATATGAAGTTTCAAAATGTGGGGGTCAGATGTCCCTTTGGCCTGTTATTGCTCTACATGTAAAGTGTCTTGAGACTTGTTGTAATTTGACACTTTAATAAAATTCAATTGAATTGGATTCATATCAAGCAGGAGAGAGCTGTCCCCTGAGCCAATTACTATTCAGACAGTACGACGTGCATATGGTGGGTTGGGTTCTAGTGGTTATTCACCGTGCAGGTGCAGCGTCCTTGTGAATCTGTTTTCATAGTGAACCTACAGTGTTATACAAACATGAGCTAAAACCATGGAGAAGGTTCTGCATTACTACATTGTATGATTAAGCATAAATCAGGCTTTAGTTCTAGCTTGCCACAATCTGCTGTGGTGTCACTTGATAGGCCTTGGTGAAATGTTTACTGTCTGCTGGTTACATCCAAGTCTGATTTCCCGACGGTTGCTCACAAGCTACTGTACATAACATCCTGATTGCCAGAAAAAAACTGCTCTATAGCTCTAGGTCCAGGACATCAGCCGTGCTAGTTTGTTTTAAATGTCACTGATAGCTAATTGTTTGAACACGAAATGCCATTTGGCTTCAGACGAAAAAAACTTGAAATGTCACGGATTTTGCCCCACTTCTGTACATTCGCACAAAATGCCACATTTGCAAGAAAGAGGATGAGGATGGATGAGCTTTCTGATTTGATTTCAAGAATAATGTCACGTGCCCCTCATTTACCAAAAGCTCTCTCCCTTTGATTTAACCATTTAAGCCAATCAATGGTGTAGTACACTCTACTACACCATTGATTGGCTTAAATGGTTAAATCAAAGGGAGAGAGCTTTTGGTAAATGAGGCTTTCTATGTTGTCACATTCCTTATTAAAATCATAATGACAAGAAAGCAGGTGGTCCTGCTGATGAGTGATACCCTGATGAGCACAGTCAGCCCACTGGGCATACGGCATAGTCTGTCTGTCTGTCTGAAAAGTAAAGCCTCTTTCCTTAGCTTTAATCATAATTGGAGTTATCTGGTGTGTAATTTGTTGCCACATAATAAACCAAAACATTTCTGTCCTATAGTGCACCGAATCAACCCAGTGAACCACTGTTCACATTTTACAAAGATACGTTAGCCCACTGGCAGTTCCGGATATGACTCTACAGACAAGCCGTCTTTTTTTGCTCCGTTGTATTACATTACATCATAACGTTGCAGTGGCACAGTGGCAACCTGTAGAGAAGAGAAGCTAAGCAGAGAGGTCCTTATCATCATTGTGCTGAGACAGCCACTTGATGCTTCCCAGAGCACAGTTAGTCCTTCTTTGGGCGCTCACAAGCACCACTCTGCTGCCAATACAGGACGTCCTCCACCCATCCATAGCATGTGGGCAAACTCTCTTCCTCAAATGGTTTTATTTTCCCTTCCATTGGCTTAGAACACATTTTCTGTCCAGTTTATTTCTTAGTTTTCAAGACAATTTAAATAATTTGCTCAACTTCAGTACTGTCCATTATTATTATTATTATTATTGATAATTATATTGTATAATGTATTTTTTGTATATTTTTTATAAAATGGTGTCATCCGATGCACTCATCTCAACCCCAGTGCTGTGAAAGCCATATGAATAATGTTTATAATACTTTTCTGTACATTTTCAGGCCTGGACGGCTAGGGTAGCTGTCCAGGCTATAGGCACTGATGTTGACAGCGTGTTGCGTATTCAACTCCCGATCCCGACAAACTTTGCGGCGTGTCACTCCCCTTCTCTCTCTCCCCATTTTCTGTCAGTACTGTGATATATCAATAAAGGCAAAAGCCCCCCATCTTTAAAAACAAATTAGACATTTTCACAGTATCGCAGGATATCAACAGTCACTTCATTAGGATGAGGCTCAGCGATGACTCATCTCCTGAATCCTCTGGACATAAATCATCCTCTGCTTTGACAGAAAGAACAAACCAGAAGACCTCTGAGCATCTCGATTAACCCTAATCCTCTCTCTCTTTGTCTCTCTCTCTCTCTGCAGGGCAGGAGAGCTTCAACTCTCGCTCCCTGGCCTTGCAGGCCCAGAAGAAGATCCTGAGCAAGATGGCGACCATGGCCGTGGCAAACCTGCTGACAGACGACACCAGCAGCGAGATACTGGACGAGCTCTACAAAGCCAGCCGCGAGTTCACCAAGAGCAAAAAAGAGGCCCACAAGGTCATCAAAGACGTCATCAAGATCGCCCTCAAGATCGGCATCCTCTACCGCAACCACCAGTTCAGCCCCGACGAGCTGGACACGGTGGAGCGCTTCAAGAAGAAGATGAACCAGGCGGCCATGACAGCGGTCAGCTTCTATGAGGTGGAGTACACCTTCGACCGGAATATTCTGTCGGAGCTGCTGCTGGAGTGCAGGGACCTGCTCCATCTGCTCGTGGAGCAGCACCTGACGGTGCGGTCGCACGCACGCATCGATCACGTCTTCAACCACTTCGCCCACGCAGATTTCCTGGCCGAGCTGTACGGGGACGGTGAGGAGTACAGACTCTATCTGAGGAAGATCTGCCAAGGCATCAACAAATTGCTGGACGAGGGGACGCTTTAACTGTCACTCTCCACTTTTGATGTTCGGATATGTCTACCTACTTCCTTCTGTTTTTCCATCTTTCATTGAACTGCTCGCACCCCCACACCAGGAAAGCCCTTTCACATTTTGCATCCATTTCCATTAAAGGGGAATACCACTCATTTTCAACATTGAATTATGTAATTATTAATATAGCTTACAGTTGTTGTGTGGAAATAATAAACAAGAATGACGACACCTTGATCCATGACCCCAAGTTCTAGACCTACAGTTCTAGGCTACACAGAAGGGGGGGGGACCTTGTTTTTATTACTTCCACACAACAACTATATGTTATGATGATGACATGGTTCAATGTTGAAAATGAGTGGTATTCCTCTTTAAGCTGACTGGTTTTTAAAATAGGTTTGATGTAAACTAAGTTCAGCTCGTTTTGCAGTTCTCTGATCCAGTCTAGAGTGTATATCCCCTCGTGTCACCAGGTGGCGTAAACTAGAGCGGATATTGATATTAGCCTGTGCTCCTCTAAAATAATTCCCTCCGATCAGAGGCATCATGATTTTAGTTTACCCATAAACCTGTTAAGTAGTGCACGTCTTTAAAATAAACAATGTCCAAAATTGTAGCAACTGGCAAGACCAGGTTACTCGATTCGGCATTTATGTGGGGGAACAATAACTTTGTGGCGTCCAACCGGATAATTATATAACCGGATATTAATAGGGGAACACCAAGCTTTCTTCCGTGTGCAGAAGTCCTGGTGACGCAAGGAGGTTTGATGATCTTCCTATTCACTGGGGCAGTGTGTGCCACTTTACATCAATATGGTTGCTGTCAGGCAGAAACCTTGTATCTCCATATTTCATGCTTTTATGGTTTATGTTATGCCCTATTTTATACTTCGTTTTGCAGTGTCATGCAAAAGTAGCAGTCTTGAATATGACATGCCCAAATTGGGGACACCAGATTGACAGTGTTTGTCTGGGTTAAGTGTGGGTTTTATTAATATTTAACCAATGAATGGGTATAACAAGAGCTTGTGACATAATGAGAACTACATTGGATCAATTGGAGCATATGTTATTTTTTCCATTTTGTGAACAGTAATGGTTTTAGACATACAAGGTTTACACCTGACAGCGATATGAATTGTACCAAGTCATTGTTCCTTTTGTGTATCAATGTGTGCTGTATCCAGGCCACCAATGGCCAAACAATTATGTGAGGAGGAAGTAGGGATATTGGAATATGAAATATAGTGTCAGGAGATCTGCCATTATTTGTGATCACCAGGCAGTTGATTTAATGTGTTAATTTAATTCTGTGAGTACAAATGGAACCAAATGGACCCATAAGGGTGCACAGTTGCACACTCAAAGTTGAATTAACACTGAGGACTGAGGTCAACATTTTCCAGCTTAAGGATTGGAATTCAGACCACAACGAATAATATGTTGTAAATACAGTAAAGACTTATCCCTATTATGTGGATGATGTGATGTCTTACAAACACAATGTTTAAGAGAAGGCCAAATCAGTCAATGTCTATATCACAGAGTCCTGCCAAATATGTAAATGTAATGACTTTGAGCGCTGTCAAATGCCTTCATGACAACTCTTTCTTTTAGCCTGTGGCTTCCAAATAACTTTTCATTCTGCCTTTGCATGGTGCCACAGCTAGATTAGATTGATTACAGGTCCTTAAAGCCATAGTACCCAGGGACATTATTGTGTCGCAAGGGGAAATTATGCCACAAATCTTATAATTACAGCAGTTCATTTGTATCAGAGCTGCAGTAAAAATCCAGCATAAGCAGCATGTCCTCTGGACTGGCCTTGACAGAGTTAGCTGTATGTGACTGCGTACACACATTCTGTGTGTGTGTGTGTGTGTGTGTGTGTGTGTGTGTGTGTGTGTGTGTGTGTGTGTGTGTGTGTGTGTGTGTGTGTGTGTGACTGTGTGCATGCGTGTTTGTGTGTGCACATCTTTGTATGTGATCACCTTGAATCACTTGTTTGTACATAAATCCAACTACAATATGGCACAGTGTGTGTTTAATATGGCACAGTGTGTGTTTAATATGGCACAGTGTGTGTGTGTGTGTGTGTGTGTGTGTGTGTGTGTGTGTGTGTGTGTGTGTGTGTGTGTGTGTGTGTGTGTGTGTGTGTGTGTGTGTGTGTGTGTGTGTGTGTGTGTGTGTGTGTGTCTATCTTCTACCAGGGTGTAACACTTTTTTGTCTTTTATTAAAGATTCCATGTAAACTTGTGTCGATAATTATTTGCATTTCTTTTGTATCAGTTAGATGTGCTCAATGTTAAATTAATCATCGCACATGGTGGTTTCTGGTTTTTACCAAATGATTTCTAGAACCATTTGAATAATGACAGACTTTCAAGGTCAATATGACGATGTACAGTGCCAGTGGTGGTATTGTTTTTTTGAGAATCTACTTTTGTAACTGATACTGACTGTCAGTGGTGGAAAAAGTAGGCCTACTCACATTTTGTACTTGAGTAAAAGTATCAATAACGCAATATAGAAATACTATACAGAGTAAGCTCAGTGGCCTTGTGGTTATAAGTTTCCGCCCTGAGACTGGGAGGTCGGGGTTCAATCCCCGGCCGGGTCATACCAAAGATGGTTTATGTATGAAGATGGGCCAACTTCATTGGAGCCACTAGAGGCGAAATGGTACACAAAGCCTACAAATGGTCTCCTAAATATAGTAGGCGTGGTTTGCTTCTCCCCGACCTCCACCCTCCCCCCCTGACAACAACACTGTTTCCACACTCAGTCTAGTAGGTGGCGGTAATGCACCATTTAGGTTTGCCAACCGCCATGAAACCCGATAGAAGAAGAAGACAACAACACTGACAAGTCATTTAACAAAGTACATTGAAAACAACTGACAAGGTGTACTTTTGAAATAGTTGTTTTAGTTTCTCGAAGTCCTCCAACAATATAAATTCATGATTTGGATCTATCTCATTAAAAAGTCTCTCCCTAATAGAGTTGTAGAATGGACAATAAAAAACTAAATGCTTTTCATTTTCAATTTCCTTTAGATCACACAGACTACATAATCTATCCTCCTCAACCGTGCCTACATATCTGCCTGTCTCAATATGCAAACCAAGTATGCCAGCTCTAATTTGGGCACATAAGGATAATTTCTAATCGTTTTATGTCCATTCATTTCACATTATATTATTCACATATTATCATCTTAAATATGGGGTCAGAGCCCCCTATGTGTTGTCCGTGAAATTGCAGATGGACAGAGAGAGGCTTCCAGACTCATCTCAAATCTCGAGAGAGTTTGTTGCTGGGATAAAGAAATGTCATTAACAAAGTAGATTTTCTCCTGATTTGTCTCGCTAAAAGAAGCCATTTTACTATGAATATCTTGTAAATATTGTGTGCCTTGTGATGATTTGGTCCAGTATTTAGTTCAGTGACCATGGAGTTAAGGAATGGTTCAGAAGCTGTGTTCACGTTCACTCTCCCATTGGAAATGAATAGACTCCAACATTCTTCCTGTCTCCTAATAATGTTACCGCCCACCTCACGCAGATACAGGAAGTAAAGCAAAGTTGGCCTCTCTTGCTAATTCTCCTCTTGGGTCATACCAAAGACTCTAAAAATGGGACCCAGTGCCTCCCTGCTTGACACTCGGCGAGGGCAGTATTATGCGTGTCTTAAGTACCAGGTCTTATTACTTAACTTAAGACCTGGAGGCGTGGTCAATGCTGTTTGGCCACTCAGAATAGCCAAATGGCATTGATCACGCCTCCAGGTCTTAAGTTAAGTAATAAGACATGGTACTTAAGACACGCATAATACTGCCCTCGGCATCAAGGGTTGGATTGGGGGTAAATCCCTGCGACATACTAGCGTCATGTCCAGGGTGTGACGGTGTGTACTTGTACATCAAGCTGCCTCACGCTACAGAAACAGGAGAGGCTCCTGCCCTATGGGCCTCATGGCTCGGCAAGGCTACTAAACAGAGTAAAGGTCCGGAATTTAAAATGTACTTAAAGTACAAAAAGTAGAAAGATCTTTTGAAAGTAGCCGATCTACAAGCTCACAATGCGTCGCGATGCGACGCATTGTGAGCTTGTAGATCTGCTATTTTCAAATGTCCAAAATGTATATAGGGCTGAAGTGGGTAATGTATGTTTTGTAATAATCCAAATATTCCAAGGAACTAGTAACTAAAGCTGTCAAATAAAAGTACAATATTTGGTTGGATCTGAGATGTAGTGAAGTAGAAGTAAAGGTACTGGATATTGGAAATACTCAAAGTACAAATACCTCAAAACTGTACTTAAGTATTGTGTCCGCCAGGCCGAACGGCCAAAGGCCGAGACTATAATTATTTTCACCTCTGTTCGTATGTGAACAGATCATCTCCGGCAACTTTGCAATTTGGTACACATCTGTAGTCATGTTATCAAGACAAATCATATTTGCTTAGCCTTCTAAAGTTTGCAGGAGTGGCCCGTTTTTAACAAATTACCACAAATCATAAACTAAGTGTCTGATGAAACTTTGCACACACAGGCCTACAGTCCCACTAGGTGGTCATAGCTGAGTGGTTAGTGACAATAGTGATTCCACCTGGCCTGGGGAGAAAATAAAAATGGTGCATTTATATAGCGCCTTTATCCAAGGCGCTTGATTGTGCATTACATTCACCCATTCACACACCGATGGCGGCGTAAACTATGCAAGGCACCAACCAGCACATCAGGAGCAATTAGTGTCTTGCTCAAGGACACTTCGACACCCACTCTGGGGAAGTCCGGGTTCAAACTGGCAACCTTGCGGTTACCATCCGGCCACTCTATTCCTGAACCACCACCACCCCACCGTGCCACCGCCGCCGGGAGCCAGTGCCTCTGGTTGTCCCAGGTACGATTCCAGGCCAGGCCAGCAATTTGCCGATGTGTGTCCCTGAGCAAGGCTCTTAAATCCCTATAATTGCTCACTGAGCGTCGGCTCCACGAGCTGAGTTGATTGGATGGGTAAATGAAGAGGTTGAATTTCACGTATGTGCCTATATTTTATACCCAGGGATTTTCAACTGATTGTGAACCAGGAACCACCACCCTGACTTAGAATCAACCTGGGGACCACTGTTGCAATCCGCTGCACTTCCCCCTCTCTTGAGATTCTAACTCCTTTTTTCTGTTGAATTTCTTGACCTCCAATTTGGTCAGGGACCACATGCAATACTTCCAGGGACCACCAGTGGTCCACGGACCACCTGTTGAAAACCCCTACCCTACAGTGACAAAAAATACCCCAATGAGTGGGGACTATTTTATTCTTGGCATCTTATCAAATTGCCAGCTCAGTGGCCTTGTGGTTAGAGTGTCCGCCCTGAGACTGGGAGGTCGGGGTTCAATCCCCGGCCGGGTCATACCAAAGACTCTAAAAAAAATGGGACCCAGTGCCTCCCTGCTTGACACTCAGCATCAAGGGTTGGATTGGGGGTAAGTCCCTGCGACATACTAATGTCATGCCAAGGGGGTGTACTTGTACATCAAGCTGCCTCACGCTACAGAAACAGGAGATAGGCTCCTGCCCTATGGCTCGGCAAGGCTACTTATATATATTATATCTTATCAAATTCAAACAAAATCTAAATTTTGAAAACTTATTATATAGTATAGTATTAGTTCTAATGCTTCTCACCAAATGTTATTAATTGTGATAAATGCAATTGTACTGCTTAAAATCTTGAAATCAATTTTGTCCCCGACTTTGTCCCCCCTATTACGCTGATGCAAATCCACCTGTAAATGTCCCCTGACTGTTTCTCTAGCCAAATGACTTCAGAAACTAGCATATATTTTAATTTTTGAGAGGATTTTAAATTTGAGAGGATAACCCTACAAAAGTATCACTATTTAATTTGCCGTTTTTTCCATGTTTTCGGTTGCATTATTGATTTGGTCAAGCATAACATGTCCCCCCTGTTATGCTTAAATATAGAGGAAATTGTTGTTTTCATAAGTCTGAAAATATGGTTGATACTGATACATACCATAATTAAAATCTTACTCTGTGTCCACAATGTGATACCATATTCTTCATTACATGAGGAGTAATGTCCATCTTTAGCATAAAATGTCCCCCTTGTTATGTCCAACATTTGTCCCCCCTGTTACAGTGTCAATGGGGGTCAATATAAAGTCGATATTTATATGGAAAACTTGGAATAATGTATTAAGCTGGACAAATATGTTTTTTGTGACAGCTGAACATGTCCTCTTTCAGAAAAGAATTAAAAATCCTGTAAAAATATATTTTATTTTGAAAAAGTTATATAGGCTGAAATGGCACCGAATAGTACACGTTCACGTTAATAACTCTTGAACCATAGGACATACAATCAAACTCAAACTATAGCCCAGTTGGATAAATTCATGGGGAAAGGCACTTTCTCCCAATAGGTAAGACATACATTATTGTTTATTGCTGCTGCTTCTGCCGCCATGCAGAAATGGGGTGTTCAAATGTGTCATGTGTCATTGACCGTCTAGCTAGCCTCTGTAATCCTTCTACCCTAATAGACAGGGGTAGACAGGGGGTACACAAACACATGGCCGTTTATCCGTGCTCTATCTCCTACCAAACCACTCTGTTAGCACACATCTCTCTATGCACAAACAAATCTGCATGACACCAGAATCCAACTGCACTACATTGCATCCACGAAACTGCCATATTTACTGTACAACTATTGTTTTGGATCAAAACGCATCCAACTGCCCAGCTTGCTGTGACGTCAAAATCGTCATGTTCCCAAAGACTCCACCAGCACAGAGCGCCCAGAGAGCACAGCCATCCTCGGGTCCCTCCCCCTTTCACCCCTCGCATATTTCACTATTGGTTATTTCGGTGCTGCAGTCAGTGCAGTAGTGACTGTGACACACACAATGCAATCGCCCACTCCACAAACAAGATGAAGAAACATACAACACGGACCCATGCTTGCCACCGCCAACAAGTACACACGGGAATACTCAGACACTCCAAAACATACTATCTATGGATACACACACACACACACACACCAGCGACAGTCACAGTTTGTCTCAACTCTCAAACAAGCCAACACACTTCGCTTTGTCCACTCTCCAGTGTCCACGCTGTTTTCATCCAACAACTCCACATGTCAAAAGGTGTACCAACAGTAACCAGCTCAAATTTAACAACAGCTGCGCACGCTTTAGTCTTGATTGTGTGTGTGTGTGTGTGTGTGTGTGTGTGTGTGTGTGTGCGTGTGTGTGTGTGTGTGTGTGTGTGTGTGTGTGTGTGTGTGTGTGTGTGTGTGTGTGCGTGCGTGCGCGCGCGCGCGTGTGTATCGCTCTCTCCCTAAAATGGAACTACAAGGAATGCCAACTATACCATATTATTCATGCATTTTGGCTATGTGCAATCATCCACAATAAATACATGCATGTTTCACTTCAATCATGGAGCTACAACAGAGGCACAGCCATGCTGGCAATGGCACCTTATATATATATATAAATATATATCAGTACAGTACTTCACAGTATGCTACAGTACGCTACAGCAGGGGGAGGCAACCTTATACAACCTTAGGCACGGGTGGCAACATTGGCACAGGGGAGGATGATCACTGGCACACTGGCATAAGTGTGAGACAGACACGTTTGATCTTTTACATTTACATATTCCCAAAATGTTGTTCGTTCACATCTCTCGCCTATCGCACGGCAAACATCACACAACCCATGACCCATGTCTTAAATGGCGAGTTTGTACTTCTACCCTCTGGGAGAAGATACAAAGAACCAAAGTGGAAGTACATCAGATTTAAAAAATCGTTTGTACCAGCATCAACTAAGATGTTGAACGAGGCTCTGAAACAGCAGTAACTGTGTGAGGCTAGATTATCCACATCATGTGTGCACTGTGCAATTGATGTAGTTGTGTTCAACGTAGATTCAGGAGTAGATACCACCCACTGCTCAACCTAATCACTCCCCTCCCTTATCTCCTCGTCAAGTCCACCTGCGTCTCCACGGCCGCACAGCCAATCACGTAACATTACCCACAGCATAAATACCCACCTCATATCATTACTTACCTGTTTGATACCGCCTCGCGCTGTCAAAATTCCAAACCATTTGATACGCTTCACGCTGTCAAACCGCCAGGTAAAGCCTCTTTGCATTTCCTCATTTACGTTCCACTCATTCCCGTTCGGTCGATGCACATCATTTGTCACATTCCCAGCACTGTTGCTAAACACAGCTAAAGTTAAGACTAGTCCAGCAGTGCAAGTGAGTTCATAACGGGTAGTTTATAAAGTCCATTCCGCTCGCTCCGTCCGTCGCCGCCAAGGCCGACGGGCTCGAGTTAGATGTCCGACGCAGCAGCCATCTACATCGAGCGAAACCAGACTTTAACAGCCTCTACGGCAAAATGCATTACCCACCCAGCTAACATGTCCACGTGGGGCCCATGTGGGGTGCATGCGTACTTTACGGGTTCCAAGTGGGCACCAGCTGACAGTCCACCTGGGGCCCATGTGGGGTGCATGCATACTTTATGGGTACCAAGTGGGCACCAGCTAACACGTCCGCCCGGGGCCCATGTGGGGTGCATGTATACTTTATGGGTACCAAGCGGGCACGGGCCAGAACTGGGCAATTATAACACAGTTAACTGGCCGTTTGCTGGGTATCACCGGACATCATCGGTCACCTACAGGGCTAACTCCCGTCAGCCTGACGGCCCAGCTAAGCCGACCCGTTCGAGGCCTACCTGGCTCACCTCCGCTCCCAGCGCCCAGCCACCGTCGGGGCCACGCCCACCCGGGCTCCTCGCACCGGCTCCGCCTCCAGTCCCCTGGTGGCTCCTCCCCACCCCCCCCCCCCCTCCCTCCCTCCTCTCCCTTCCCCCTCCTCCCGGCGCCGAGCGCCCCCTTCCCCCCACTCCCCGGATCGGCACACACTGCCGCATCCACACTCGGAGCAGCGCATCGCGCCCTCCGCCCCTTCCCCCTCCCACCCTCCTCCCCCTCTCCCTGGCGCCGAGCGCCCCCCATCCAGTCTTCCCTCCCCAACCGCACGGACAGCACCGAGTGCGTCCCTCCCTCCCCCCTCCCACCCTCCTCTCCCTTCCCCCTCCTCCCGGCGCCGAGCGCCCCCTTCCCCGCGCTCCCCGGATCGGCACTCAGTGTCGCATCCACACTTGGAGTAGCGCTTTGCGCTCTCCACCCCTTCCCCCTCCCACCCTCCTCCCCCCTCCCCCTCTCCCCGGCGCCAAGCGCCCCCCCACCCCGTCTTCCCCCCCCAACCGCACGGACAGCACCGAGTGCGTCCCTCCCCCCCACCCCTCCCACCCTCCTCTCCCTTCCCCCTCCTCCCGGCGCCGAGCGCCCCCTTCCCCGCGCTCCCCGGATCGGCACTGAGTGTCGCATCCACACTTGGAGTAGCGCTTTGCGCTCTCCACCCCTTCCCCCTCCCACCCTCCTCCCCCCTCCCCCTCTCCCCGGCGCCAAGCGCCCCCCACCCCGTCTTCCCCCCCCAACCGCACGGACAGCACCGAGTGCTTCCCACCCCCAATCGGCACCACGTGCACCCCCATTCGTCCCCATCCCAGGCCCACGGCCATCCCCAGGCTCACGAGCAGCCTCCCCCCCCCCAATCGGCACCACGTGCACCCCCATTCGTCCCCATCCCAGGCCCACGGCCATCCCCAGGCTCACGAGCAGCCTCCCCCCCCCCCAATCGGCACCACGTGCACCCCCATTCGTCCCCAACCCAGGCCCACGGCCATCCCCAGGCTCACGAGCAGCCTCCCCCCCCCCCAACCGGCACCACGTGCACCCCCAACCGTCCCCATCCCAGGCCCACGGCCATCCCCAGGCTCACGAGCAGCCTCCCCCCCCCAATCGGCACCACGTGCACCCCCATTCGTCCCCATCCCAGGCCCACGGCCATCCCCAGGCTCACGAGCAGCCTCCCCCCCCCCCACCCAATCGGCACCACGTGCACCCCCATTCGTCCCCATCCCAGGCCCACGGCCATCCCCAGGCTCACGAGCAGCCTCTCCCCCCCCAATCGGCACCACGTGCACCCCCATTCGTCTCCAACCCAGGCCCACGGCCATCCCCAGGCTCACGAGCAGCCTCCCCCCCCCAACCGGCACCACGTGCACCCCCAATCGTCCCCATCCCAGGCCCACGGCCATCCCCAGGCTCACGAGCAGCCTCCCCCCCCCCCAATCGGCACCACGTGCACCCCCATTCGCCCCCAACCCAGGCCCACGGCCATCCCCAGGCTCACCAGCAGCCCCCCCCGATCGGCACCACGTGCCTCCCTCATCAGACCGTAGGCGCCCCCGGTCCCCCCAATCCAGGCTCACGAGCAGCCTCCCCCCCCCCCCCCCCCCCCCCCCGATCGGCACCACGTGCCTCCCTCATCAGACCGTAGGCGCAGCGCGCCTCCGGTCCCCCCAACCCAGGCCCACCAGCAGCCCCCCCCCCCCCCCCCCCCCCCGATCGGCACCACGTGCCTCCCTCATCAGACTGTAGGCGCAGCGCGCCCCCGCTCCCCCCCAACCCAGGCTCACGAGCAGCCTCCCCCCCCCACCCCCGATCGGCACCACGTGCCTCCATCATCAGACCGCAGGCGCAGCGCTCCTCCGGTCTCCCCAGGCTCAGGGGCAGCCCCCCCCCCGATCGGCACCACGTGACTCCCTCATCAGACCGTAGGCGCAGCGCGCCCGCCCTTCCCCCAACCCAGGCTCACGAGCAGCCGCCCCCCCCCCCCCCCCCCCCCCCCCCCCCCCCCCCCCCCCCGATCGGCACCACGTGCCTCCCCCATCAGACCGTAGGCGCAGCGCACAGCACAGCCTTCGCACCAGGTTCAGTGTGTCAAGCAGTCTCCGCACCAGGTTCAGCGCATCGTGCAGCCTCCGCACCAGGGTCAGCGCAGCACGCCTCCGGTCTCCCCAACTCAGGCTCACGTGCAGCCCCCCCCCCCCCCGAACGGCACCACGCCTCCCTCATCAGACCGTAGGCGCAGCACACCGCACAGCCTTCGCACCAGGTTCAGTGCCTCAAGCAGCCTCCGCACCAGGTCCAGCACAGCGCGCCTCCGGTCTCCCCAACTCAGGCTCACGTGCAGCCCCCCCCCCCCCCCCCCCCCCCCCCCGAACGGCACCACGCCTCCCTCATCAGACCGTAGGCGCAGCACACCGCACAGCCTTCGCACCAGGTTCAGTGCCTCAAGCAGTCTCCGCACCAGGTTCAGCGCATCGTGCAGCCTCCGCACCAGGTGAAGCGCATCGCGCAGCTCCGCCCCAGGTTCAGCACGCAGCGCAACCTCCGCCACCGTCCCAGCGCATCGCGCAGCCTCTGCCCAGGTTCAGTGCATCACGCAGCCTCCGTCCAGGTTCAGTGCATTGCAGTTCAGGGCATCGCGCAGCCTCTGCCCCAGGTTCAGCGTGCCGCGCAACCTCCGCACCAGGTTCAGCGCATCGCGCAGCCTCCGCACCAGGTTCAGCGCATCGCGCAAACCTCGCACCAGGTTCAGCACTTCGCTCTACACGTAGCCAGCTCTACATGTAGCCTCCTTCGCCTCAGCCCAACGCGCCCTCTCCATCTCCCACCCTCCTTACCCTCCACCTCTTCCCGGCACACTAAGCGCATCCTCCAACCGACCAGCACAGTGCGCCCATGCGGCAAGCCGCCCACGCTGCGTCGTGCTGCACCCTTCCCCGGCGCAGCACAACGTGCAGCCTCCAGTCGACCAGTGCATCACCCACCCCCCCCCCCCCCTCCCCCGGATCAGCACCACGCGCTTCCGCCCTCAGCATACCGGCACACAGCACCAACGGCCCCCCTCCCCCGGTCCAGCTCCATGGGCATCCTCCAGTCGACCAGCGCAACGCGCCCCAAGGTTTCCTCCAAGCAGACCACACCATTCCTCAAGCAGCCTTCGTTCCACGATCACTCCGACCCATCACCATCGGGCGTCCCTCAAACAGCCCACACCACATGCTCTCGGGAACCCATCACCCCCACATTTTCCTTCAGGCATGCTGAAAGCCATCACACACACTTCACAAGCACGCCGGCCACTCCCAGATACCCCCCCCACCTCCCGATCGCCCCGGCAGGCGTTTCAACGCAACCCCCCCACCTAACAAACACGCCGACGGGTGTGGCAACGCACCCCGCCCACTCCCAACCTCCCCCTCCTACCCCCACTCAGGCAGGCGCTCCGCGTCTCACCCAGGTTAATACAACCCGCCGCCTCCTCCCACCTTTCCTACGAGCATGCCGGCAGGCGCGTCAACGCACCTCGCCCGTCCATCAACCGCATCACGTGCGGTCCACCCAACAGCCTCTGCCACGTTCTTTCGGGGCCAAGAATGGTTGCACGAAGCATCCTAATTCACTAGGCCAACACAGTCAGTCAACACCCTCGACAAAGGCAGATTCCAAAGCTTCTCCCCCGACGTCTCCACCATCGCCCCATTCCTCTCCCACTGCCATTCACGCCTCCATCTCCGCCCCCCTAACCCGCACGTCCATCTCGGCGGCACCTACTTCTTCCGCCCGCCGGACGGATCTCCAAGCCTCCACCTCTCACCCTCTCATCTCCTTGCCGCCTCGCAGCCTACAGCGCCACAACGCGCTGGTTCCGCCACGTCGCCTTCCCCTGACGTCAGACCTGCTCCGTCTCCGCCTACAACTCTCCCCCGCCGGTTACCTCACCCTGATCTCCCCCACGCAGGAGCGCACGTCCCTGCTCGCCTTCTTCGGCTTCCCACGGCGTTCCGAGGGTTCCACGTCCTCTTCGTCCCGGTACGACCCCTCACTCCACCCGAGCCTGTCCGACATCACCTTCCATTCCTCCGAAACCCTCACCTTCACGCTCAAACGGAGCAAGACGGACCAGCTAGGGCGTTCTTCCTCCATCCACCTATTCAAGACAAACTCACCACTCAGTCCTTACGAACCCCTCCTCCGCTACGTCACCACGAGACGATCCTGCCACGCCAACCCTCAAGACCCCCTATTCATCACCGAGTCCGGCTCCGTCGCCACCCGGTTCTGGTTCCACCATCACCTCCGACAGGTTCTCTCCCTCTCCGGTCTCCCCCCTCACCTCTACTCCGGCCACTCCTTCCGCATCGGCGCCGCCTCCTCCGCTTCCAGTCGAGGCCTCTCCGACCACCAACATCCGCGTTGTGGGAAGATGGTCCTCCCAGGCATACCACACCTACATCCGGTCCAACCTCCACGACGTACGCAACGCCCATCTCCAGCTAGGCAGACCGTAACGGCCACACTCCGCCTAGCCCGTCCGCCCAGGAAGGGGGTCCCCTCCTCCGCGGTCCTTCCCGAGGTTTCTCCCTCACTCCCCTCGAGGGAGTTTTTCCTCGCCCGACCGAGGGTCCAAGGACGGGAGGCTCCACGCACCGGTCGCTAGAGACCTTCTCCATCCTCCGGCCCCCCCACGGTTCGTATCAGACTTTTTGGGGGCAGCGTCCGAGCAGAGGCGACCGACCGCTCCCGGGTGAGCAGGTCGGTCGTCAAGCTCTCGAGACTACGTCCCCATCCTCAGTCTCGCCCTCCCCGGGCTCCTCATCATTACACCCACATCTCATTTGTGCAAATAAATACTACTAATCTTGAACAGTGGTGTGGTTTCTTACTAGTGAAATGTAGTTGTGTTCAACGTAGATTCAGGAGTAGATACCACCCACTGCTCAACCTAATCACTCCCCTCCCTTATCTCCTCGTCAAGTCCACCTGCGTCTCCACGGCCGCACAGCCAATCACGTAACATTACCCACAGCATAAATGCCCACCTCATATCATTACTTACCTGTTTGATACCGCCTCGCGCTGTCAAAATTCCCCCCCCTCCTCCCCAACTAACCCCCTCCATCCTCAGCATTGCCCCGCTAACACTTCTCTCTCTTTCCTTCTCCCAGGAGCCCCCGGGGGGGCAGCGTCCGAGCAGAGGCGACCGACCGCTCCCGGGTGAGCAGGTCGGTCGTCAAGCTCTCGAGACTACGTCCCCATCCTCAGTCTCGCCCTCCCCGGGCTCCTCATCATTACACCCACATCTCATTTGTGCAAATAAATACTACTAATCTTGAACAGTGGTGTGGTTTCTTACTAGTGAATGTAATGTTGTGTCTTCCTCTGTAATGTATTTTTGTTTGTCATTGATGTTTTATGTGTGGCTGTGGTGAAAGCCCAAGACAAATTTCCCTTGTGGACAATAAAGTTTACCTTGACCTTGACCTTGACAACAACTTCACACTACACTGGAGGATTTTTGTATCGCATCACGGGCCCGGGGGGACTTCAATTGTTCAAGTGCGCGAGTGAGTGAGTGAGTGTGTGTGTGTGTGTGTGTGTGTGTGTGTGTGTGTGTGTGTGTGTGTGTGTGTGTGTGTGTGTGTGTGTGTGTGTGTGTGTGTGATTTACATTAAGCAACTATTTATAACCCATCTGTTTCTACATGTGCAGGGTACAATACTGGGTATAAAAACACAGCTGAAACATGAAATGTCAACTCCCGCAATTTCCTTTTTCCCATATTGCGCTGCAACGTAACTCTAGGATGAGCCGCCCAAAGGGCGGCGAAATTCTAGTCTCTCTAATACACAGTCACTCACAGGCTCTTTATTTTCCAATTCAAGTAACTGTAAAATCCAACACAGACTGTTGGTGAAATAGGACACCTTTGTGTGCTAAATAACAATAAAAAAAATATTCCTGACAGAATAGCCCCCTCTCCTCTACACACACACGCACGCGCAAACGCACACACACACAGTCACACACGCACACGCACACACACACACACACACACACACACACACACACACACACACACACACGCTAGTGATGGATAACTGGCTTACCCTAATGGAATTCTAATTGGCCAGCCCTCGTGGCCAATATAGATGACATCATCAAGATGTGATTCACCATGTGAATGATTTTTTTCAGACCTATAGTTCTAGGAAACACAGAATGGGGGGACTTCTTTATTATTTCCACACAACAGCTCTAAGGTATATTAATGACATAGTAAAATGTTGAAAATGAGTGGAATGCCCCTTTAACCGCTTGTGAAAGAAAGTGTTGTTTGTTTATAGGAAAGCTGTGTGAATTTGGGAGTATATCCTATAGCCACTATAAAGCCACACAATAGTCTTGGCAAACACATCATACCAGAAACCATTAAAACCACTTGTTGACATTGCTATGTTGGTATGTAAAGTAAACATGTTTCAGTGAATGTACTCTTTCTCAAGAGAAAGAGCTATGAGAATAAACAGGACCATTATGTCTGTCCTTGGGGAGTGGAGATGTGTTTACATATATCTCTGACTGGAGAGCAGTGTCCATGGTATTAATGAATGAACAGAAGAGTTAGAGGGCCTTATCACCTGATAACCACTAGATGGCATCAGACTTCCATTTTTCACATGCTGATGAAGGCTCCCGAGTCCCAACTAACTCCATATACTGTACTATATAGGTCAAGAAAGAAGGATCATTAACTGGTTGAAGATTGTTGTTTATATACTATGTGATTGTCTATTCAAGCACTATACAGTGGTTTAAGTTAATGAGTATAATATGTATAAATGTGTTTCTTCAACACCCCCCCTTTACTTATAACCTAAATGTAAAAGCATTGTCAGTGATTAGCTTTCAAATTCTCAGTCCCTCCCATGAATTACTTATTTTTGGCCTGTATGTAGAAATGCATTAGTTGGCTGTGCTCTCCTGCTCTGGCAGTGGCAGTGGGTAGTACTGAAGCATGAGTTTATGCTATCCTCCTGCAGAGAATGGCACATATCCCACCCAGTAGTCCACACAGAACAGAACACACAGCAGTTGCCCTACTCAGCAATTGCCACTAAATGTAAATTATTGTTGGCAGAGTTGTAGGGAACTGTTCCTATATCCAGGAGAATACGATATATGAATTAAATCTCAAGTAGGAATGTAAGAGTTTGTTTGCTACTGTGTAGCTCTGTGCTATTATTATTGGCATGGTGCCAATAAAGTGAGGGTTGGAAAGAGATTCATGCGTTGTTTTATACTCTCTATAGCCTTAAGGTTAATAATATTGTGGATTCCTATTAACTCCTATTGACACTGACATTTTATTTTATTTTAATGAGATCATAATGTTTGATTGTATTCTATCGTATTGTAATTTAATTGATTAATACCACTCCACACTTCAATAAATCTCTCATAATCAACTAACTCTGGCCAAACCGTTTGGCATGGCCCCTGTTAAATAAATAACACAAATACAATCTCAGTGGTGACTCTGTAGAAAGCTCGTACAATATTTGGTCCTATATACCCCAACATCTTCAGCCACGTGAGTTAAAGAAGGAGTTGCTGTTGCTGTGCGTTTTTTCCACTATTATGTTGATGTCCCCAATTATGTGAATTGCAAGGAACTTGAAGCTGCTGACACTCTGAGTCTGAACAGTAATCTGGTTGACATTTAGGGGCCCAAGCCTCCCTCCTCTCGTGGTCCATGTTCATCAGCTCCTTGGGCCTGCATTGACATTAAGAGAGAGGCTGTTCATCTGGCACCAAGGTTGTTGTTGTTGACCTTCTGCAAGTTGATGTTTGTACGTGCATGGTCACTCACGGTTAGGGAGTTGAGGAGGGGGCTCGGGACTCCTCCTGTGTTGATGGACAGAGACAATGGAGCCCATCCTCACCTATAGATCCCTGAGTTATTGGCGTATAGACTGTAGACGAGAATGGAGGGGACTGGTGTTGTGCATGTAGTCTATAGAATTCTCACATAAGTGTTCCTCTGCTCCAGGTGGGTGAGGGAGGTGGAGGGTTGTGGCTGCATAATCTGTGAAACTTTAAAGGTATATTCAGTGATTTCACTTAATTCAAATATCCTCCCTACTATAGAGTGTGCTGACCATATAAGGAGTTCCTCCCTGTCCCCATTTAATCCCTGGGGTCAAAAAACCGTAGGTTTCGTTTTTGGCTAGGTGGCCCAGGCCAGCCTTCATCCAATCAGGATAGAGAGGGGCCTTCCGCCAATCATGATCGAGCGGGGGCGGGCCTTGGTGTGCGTGCTGTTGGCCTGTTGCGTGTCCCCCCACTGTAGTGCGTGCATGTGCACATCTTGTTATCGGGGCGGACCGGGGGTTTTCCAAATCACCCAAATCACTGAATGCTCCTTTAAAATGAGGTTGTAACCACGGTGCAATATTATTTTATTTTAACATTTAGACAGGATAGTGATTTGATGATGCTCGTGAATCTTGAAGCTCTTGATTCTGATTCTGAATCTTTTTTTCTCTCCTTGCTCTCTTTTGCACTCTCTTCCTTTCTTTAACATTTGACTTATTTTTTATGCTGCATTGTCTGAAGGAAGCCAACCAAAATAATTTGTACTATTCCTCGCTGTCTGGAATAAACCCTTTAACTCCACGTTTTGTATTGTTTTTACATATTATAAATCAATACTATTTTATGATTATTGACGTCTGTCTGTTGGTTAAAAATATATTGAACCAATGAAAAGTATATTTAAAATGGGCTTCTGACAAAACCAGCTATTAAACTCCATGGATCCTGAAACAAACCCCTGATGAAGACCTTCCGAGGTCTAAACATGTTGCAATTACTAAATAAAGGCTTTTTCTCCTTTTTACTCCTATAGTGCCCGGATTGTTGTTTTTCCACATGTTTTTATCACGTTTGATCCATTGACACTTTTGACTATAGCCTATCGTTTTTATATCTCCTGTGAGCACCTGGTTTTGTTCTTTATTTTCTATTCATGTGTTGCCTTCATATAATTAATGGCAGCAAGCTGGGCGATCGAAGATGTGCAACCATGACGCAGGTTGGTTGGGGCTGACGCACGAAATGGGCGGGTATTCTGTCCATTCTCCTCCTCCGTTGGTTCGCTTGAGGGGCAGGTCCTGTAGCCTAGTGGTGAACACACCACCAAAGGCAGCCGGCAGGTGATCGCGTTATATAGCGAGTGACCTGGTTTCAGCACCGCCAGTCGTTAACAGCTCCTCCTAAGCAAAGCGGAGATTTGTCCAGATCCCCTCCTCGTGCGTCGGTCGGGCGCAGCTGACACACACACACACACACACACACACACACACACACACACACACACACACAGCAGGGCGCAGCCGCGCTGTGAGGTTTCAGCACTACCAGACGCGACACAGAGCGGAGCTGTCCAAACATTCAGCACTTTGGCCGCGGACGGCCAGAAGAGCAAGGCTAGACAGACAGAGGAAACACAGAGGAGATCCTCTCATCCTGAACACTGTCTGCAGGCACATACATTTGAGTATTTGTTTCAGGATGGCGTCAACATGCGCCGGCCTTTACGTCCTCCTACAGCTTTTAGCTCTGAATGCAATATGCCAGATTTCTGCCTTTCCAACACCTGCCGCCTCAGATGGTGAGTTGTTCAGTGCTTCTTCTTTTTCTCACTCTCGCAGACGTTTCGTTAAAATCACGGTATTAAAATTAAGTTAATTCTTATTTCAGTTATTTAATTAAATCTCGTGATTGGCGTTAAAGTTAAAAGCCCACGATATGCTTCGTGCGTTGAAATCATACGGGAATCCGGGATGCAGAAGAAAACAAACTGAAGAGGTTTTTCCACGTCGCTTAAGCGAGTTAAAGGCCGACTGTGTTCTATTTTCGCCGCAGTTTAATCTTTTGTTTGGTAATCCGATTAAGATATGCCTCTGTATGTGTAGCCTAGTTCTGAGTTGTCAGTTTGAAACTTTACAAAATAAACAACTTCCAAAAAACATTGTCACCAAAATAAATGAATCAAATGCAATGTCAGTAAAAAAAAAATTACATGAATTGTAATGAATTATAGCCTACATGATTAGCCTATATATCCAGATTATTATAATAAACAGGCCTACCTTATTTTACATTTGATTTGCTATTGTTTTTTTTATTTGTTATTTTGCAGATAAATATCTTCACAACAGACAGTTGACAGAAGAAAGACCACTACAGGAGCAGGTAAGCCTTCCCTCATTCATCCCAACAGTATCCAAAAGCCTTTCTAAATACTGTATATGTATATGTTATAGCCTATGTGGCCACAAGCAGCCGTGTAGCTATAGAACTTAATAATGAGAGGTCATGCTTACTGGAAATTCTGAAATGTTTCTCTCGATTCTTCAGATTGCTGAGGCAGACAGTGTGAAGGCTGCAATACAGTCTGCAGGTAACCTGACCCACCATTACCAATCAATATTCCTATGAGATTCTTATTACAATACGACATAGATGCCAGAGATAGCCTATCTATATATAGATTTCATACTGCATGCATTTACATGAAACACCACGTTGGAGGTCTCCGTGTTTCCTAAATGCAGCCAGTAGGCTCCCAGTAGGCCTAAAGGTCGATAAGATCATCTTGATAAGCAACCTACTGGTGGTTATCGGTTGATTTTCCTTCGAATCCGCTATTCATGCATTATCTCAGTATACATGCTTCCTCTTTTAATCACTCAAACCCCATGCAGCATCCGTATTGTGAGGATTAGGTTGTGAGCTTGTTGATCAGCTATTTTCTACGAAAGCTTTCCCCACAATAACAGAAAACATTTAAAAAAATCAAGTGAGTGGTGCAACGCCGTGTGGGGGTCCCTGGGGGGGGGGGGGTTCCAGACCCACTGAACGCACCCAGGGTGCCACCATGGTGGGGGTTACCATGTGGGGGTCCCTCTACTGTACCCTCTACTGTACTGTACTGTCACTGTACTGTACTGTACTGGCACACCTGAAATCACCATATATACAGTTAATATGTGCGTGTGTGTGTTTATGTGTGTGTTAGGTTGCGCACAGGTGGTGAAAAACAACCATGCTGTTTTCGTGCTCAGACGCACCCACCCACCCACCCACCCACCCACACGCATAGCTCCGTAAGGGAGTGGTTGCATCACTCAAACAATACCTAGTATAGAGCCCTGAGCTCAACCATATAGGGTTTAAGTCAGTGGTTGCCAAATGTTTTAGCTCAAGACCATTTTGAAAATGTTTTGAAATAATAATAATAATAAAAACAAATGTAGGAAACAAAAAAAAGTAAAGGGACCCATACAAATCCTGACACTGTTTGAGAACCAGTGTTAACCATTTATTTCCCCTTTGCTGTCTTCAGAGACAAAGACTCCCACTGTCCCCAAGGACACAGCATCAGAGCCGGACAGTGATGACTTCACTGTTCTCAAGTCCTTGGCCCAGGGTCAGAGGTTAAAGGAGACCAATGAGAAGCCAGCCAGGGAGGGGCAGAGCGAGGAGAAGTACACCCCAGATGATTCAGACTCCACCAAGAGTCGCCGTCTGGTGGAAGATTACGACTCCACCAAGAATATAATGGACGATGGCAAGTATCTATAGGGACACAAGATATACAGCCTGTAACAATGTGATTTGATTTGTATTTAACCAGACCCAAACCCTGGTACTACTTTGGTGGCTTGAATGTGTTGACTTTTGATACCTTGGTCTGTCCTCTGGCCTGCCTTTTGATACCTTGGTCTGTCCTCTGGCAAATCTTAAGCTTAATTTTTCTTACTGGCATGGCGAGGTATCCAGACAGACATTTTGTATGAAGAGAGAGAGAGAGACAGACAGACAGACAGACAGACAGACAGGCAGGCAGGCAGGCAGGCAGACAGGCAGGCAGGCAGGCAGGCAGGCAGGCAGGCAGGCAGGCAGGCAGGCAGACAACACTAAAGCTACCATATAGCTCCAACTTCCTGTTGCTATTTGGAATAATTCTTATATAAGGACAGTGTCTCGTTAGTACACATGGACTGGCTCTGGTTGTGCTGAGCTGGCTGGACATATGTATACTCCCACTATGATGAATCAGTTTCCAATATTGCAGAACCTCCTCCTCATGTTGAGTCTTAAAATGTGTTCATGTGTTAAGTGCTAATTGTTGTGTCGCACTACACACATGCCACAGTATAGGCTACTGCTGCATAATATGTAACTTGATACAGTATCTGCACTGATCATCAGCATATTAATGCAGTGTCTGAGCTGAAGTGACTCATGTTGAAAGTGCTGAGTGTTTACCTTTTCGTCTTGTTGGCTCAACTGTGACAAAAAGCACGCCTCGTAAGTCTAAATTTGGCCACAGCATTTGGCACAAAAATACCCATAGTATTCTATGGTTAGTGACCATCTTTACATACAGTAAGTGATGTGCCATTATGGGTAGCTTAGAAAGCAGATGTTTATTATTATTATTATTATTATTATTATTATTATTATTATTATTATTATTATTATTATTATTATTATTATTATTATTATTATGTTATTGTTTTGAGGGACACACTGCTACAAACCCACCATTCTGACTCAGTAAAGCACATAGAGAAGAGGAGAGAATAATAGTATCTGTCAGATCGGTGTTACACCCACTGAGGTGGGAGTGAGTTGCGGCAGGATATTCTCAAACCATATATTATCAAACCACTACAAAATGGACAACAGTGTGGGAGAACAAAAAGAGAATTATTTAGTGTGCTCAGAAGAAAATAGGAAATCACAATCATCTCAAACCATAGAATGAGCATGTGACATTCTAGTCTTCACGATGTAATAATGCTTTCATTTGTAGTCAGACGATGGTGTTGCGCACCCTTAAATAGCAGATCTAAGCTCACATGATTGTAGATTGTAGATCTGCTATTTTCAGCTTGCGACATCATCATACTATTAAGTATACATCAGGCATAAGATATACACATGACTTAACGTTTTTGTGGTCTTATCTCAGATGAGCCAGAGAGCTTCCGGCAGGTGGATGGTACCCCACTGACAGCAGAGGACATTGTCCAGAAGATTGCCAACAAGATCTACGAGGAGGACGACAGAGGGGTGTTCGACAGGATCGTATCCAAGCTGCTCAAACTGGGACTGGTGGGTTCTGCATCCTGTAGCCTGACGCTTTCCCAGTTGGGATGTGGCAAATACCATACTCACCAATCATTTCTACCCCCCCCCCCCCCCTCCCCCTGTAGATAACAGACAGTCAGGCAGAAACCCTGGAGTACCAGGTGGCTGAAGCCCTCTCTGATCTCATTACGAAGAATGCAAAGAACAATGAAATAGAGGATCTAGTAGAAGAGTATCCAGCAACCAGGGGAGAGCAGGATGACCCAAGCACTGATGCTCATATGGTACAATCTGCTAAAGCATATGATGATGATGATGATGATGATGATGATGATGATGATGATGATGATGGCACTGATTAGATTTTTGGATTTTGCTAAGAATCCTGGAGTTCACATAAAAACAAATACAAAAATACAAACAAAACTACAAAGGTGCAATTTGTGGAAATTGCAAGTGTGGTTGCACTGACGCGTCGCGAGGAATCCACTGGGAACTGAATTCCGTCTAACCATTTATATTATACATGTTTAGCATGGCAACAGTGACAAAAGTGTGTGAAGCATGACCAAAAGCTTCACTTTTCTGTTAACAGTTAACAAAAAGCAGGTTCACTTTGCTGGCAAACAATTCTCGGACTGAGAACAATAGTGTGTGTTGCGTTGCCTATAGCAACCACACTAGTCAGTAACACAACACAAATTGGAAACTAACAAATAAACAAATAAAATGTCTGAAATTACATGTGAGAAAAGAACAGTAAAAAAAGACAAACTCTTCACAGTGTCAAATGCAATTTTAGATTATTTTAAAAAGCTAATTTACTGTAAATGCAGCAGAGGTTCCGATCATGATGTTGATGATGATGATGATGATGATGATGATGATGATGATAATCAATCTTCCAGGACATGTCGGAATCGCCTAGGCGTCAATATGATGAGGAGGAGGAGGAGGAGGAGGGCGGGGAGGATGAAGACGAGACAGAGGACAACGTGGAGCGGGGCGCAAAGGGAGACGAGGACGACACGGTGGGCAAAACGTGGAACAGAGACACCGGCGAGGGCAACGAGGTCAACCCAGAGGACGGCCTCCAGGACCTGCAGTACTTCCCCAACTTCTACCGCCTACTGAAGAGCCTCGATTCAGGTGAGCTTCCCACAGACACAGCACAAGAGCCATGGGAGTCCGTGACCTCTTTGAGTCCATGAACTCTATGGTCGTGGACTGTCGAGTGAATGTATGTGTGTCTCCCGAGGTCTGTGGGTCTAGTCGGTTCAAAGGGGACAGCTGGAGAGGTTGTTGTCATGGCAATGATGTTGTGAATATGAATGTGCATGAGTCACTTATTTCCATCTGTTCACTCGCTCATTGCCTTTGTTAACCTGCGGGAGACACACAGGAGCTATGGATGAAAGGAGTTGGCCACACGCCCACTCCAAACATACTGTACGTTCACAACCGGACGTCTCACATATGCAAACACAGACCAATACTTACATACGAAATAATACAATTAAGCACAACAAGATTTCCTGAAACAGGAACGGAAAGTAATGGACGACGTGTCGGAGGTGGAAAAACAATGCATAGCGGAGTAGTTCCCTCCGCCGTGTCCATTGATGTTCCTTTTCAGACCTAATTGAAGGTTGTTCTAGCTACGCAGTCAATCATATCGCAAAGTATTAACGTTTTAGGCGTGGTTGGAACTCATTGATTTTGCAATGTTTGCAATAAAGTTAGTTACAGATATTCCACTATTTTAACAACAATGTCCACAAACTAGTTGACTCTAATCCACATTAGCACTTGTCTCAGTTGACTGCTTTCATACAAAAGTAACTTTGACACAAACTAAAATACAGTTTTTAAACAAACTGGTCTTGTTGATGTTGGGGTATTTGTCACTGTACATTTGCACATATGTGAAATTTGTCCTGCATTTCCCATCCTAATTATTAGGAACAGTGGATGCTATTAATACAGCGCCTGGGGAGCAGTTAGTGATTAAGTGTCTTTCTCAGGCACACTTCGATACATAGACTGTTACTAAGATATTAGATGGTAAAACAATCATTGTTTTGTTTTAGTGTTTAGTTTTCATTATTGCCAATATCATGTAATGCTTTTATTGTTTACTGTTGTTTTACATTAGCTGCCACATAACTCACTGATAGTGAGCTGGGGCTCTGGCTTGCCATCTGTGTGCGTGCGTGCGTGGGTCTGTCCGTCCGTCCGTCTATCCGTCTGTCTGTGTGATTTTAACGGACAACTGCCAGCCAATAAGAAACCAGTACTTTTCATGGCCTATTATAATATTATTTTGATCATACTCCATCATACTCAGTCTCATCTCCATCACTGACATCCCCACAATAAAATGTTGTATTAGCGTAACAAACAAGAAGCGGGCTCGCAACTCAATGCTCCAATGTAATTCACACAACAGCAATATAACCACATATTGCTGCTGTGCTGTGAATAAATCTGGAGCATTTTAAAAAAACCCTTCTTGTTTGTCCTGATTCTGTTTTTGCAGTTTGGCTCAGCACCAAGAAAAGGAGTGTGCGTTCTTTTCTGTTTGGATATTAGTGCAACAACAAATATGAGTGGGAAAGTACTCATGATTATAATTTACTCTTTGTGCTGCAGATCGAGATGCCCAGGAGAGAGAGACACTGATAACCATCATGAAGACCCTTATTGACTTTGTGAAGATGATGGTGAAATATGGCACCATCACACCAGAGGAAGGAGTCTCCTATTTGGGTAAGATTAAACAGCAGCACTGTTTGTTTGTAGATGGATGGAATCATTATAGATCAAAACATTACAGATGGAAACATTATGGATTTGCGAGCAGATTGCAGTCCTTGAAGACTGCATCATGTGCTACTGTATGGTTAATAGAGGATTGTGCATTATCAGTGGATGACAGGGAGGATTTGTTCAATTTGTTCAGATTTTATCCTTCCAGATGCCTTTTTAATTGTGCATTTCAGTGTACTGTAGAGCGTGCCTATCTGTCTTTGTGTCTTTGTGCATATGCATGAAGCCAAGCTTTTATCTGCCAGTTCAGTGAAGTGTGAGTCCTGTTCAGACTGATGAGCGTCAGGGACAGCAACGCTGTTGTAACCAGGCTTGTTTTAGGACTTATCTTCTCATCTGTGACTGATTGAAAGGACAGTCTTCTGCAAAGGACAGATGTCACATATCTCCCTCTGAGCCCTGACGACCCCAGGACCTAACATCTCTGTCCATACAAATTACCTTTCTCTTTCTGATATTTGAGACTTTAGATTGCGTGCGTGCGTGCGTGCGTGCGTGCGTGCGTGCGTGCGTGCGTGCGTGCGTGCGTGCGTGCGTGCGTGCGTGGTGGTGCGTGCGTGCGTGCGTGCGTGCGTGCGTGCGTGCGTGCGTGCGTGCGTGCGTGCGTGCGTGCGTGCGTGCGTGCGTGCGTGCGTGCGTGCGTGCGTGCGTAACACTTTTACTTTACGGGAACTGTACTGTGACAAAGCATATCATTATCGGTAACAGGAGTATTCAATAGTCCTTGAAATGACCCTCCCAGACCAACCAGCTGCGCTGACACTGGCAGCTGATCGAATGACCACATCCACCTTACACAGCCCGAGCCGATGTAGGCAGTATGGGTTGCGTAGAGATGCTAGGATGGAATTGTACATCACCTAGCAACATGTCATTGGCTCCCCAGTCATTTAGTCGTGACCCCCCCCCCCCCCCGCACACACACACACATGATTAACACAAGCTAATGTTGCCTCAAACAGATAAAGGCCATTAGCCCTCTAGGGAGAAGGAGACAGGGTACAAGGAGAAAAGGGGGAAGGGAGGAAGCAGGGGGCAGGAAGAAGCTGCTGTGATAAATGGTTTCCGCTGTGCAACAGGTGGGCTGCTACAAACAGCCAGGGGGTAGCAGCTATAGCTAACGTGGGCAGGAGACAGCAGGAAGGAGGGACATGATGGACAGGAAGATAATTAGGGAACATGAAGAGCCTAAAGATGAGTAATGAGGTTGGAGAGAACGAGAATGAGAAAAAGAAGTATGCCATCATTATCATCATAATAATCTTTGACAAAAAACACATTCTTATGATAATAACTATGAGTCATAGCAATATAAGAGTCATAGAGGACTTTCAAATGGTCATACATTAAATATTCCCTAACACAAACATTAAATGCCATTAACAATAAAGAGAATTTAATGTTTGTTTTGTCACCATTTGTTTTACATTTACATTTCCCCGCCTACAGAGAACCTGGATGCCATGATAGCCATGCAGACCAAGAACAAGCTGGGCAAATCTCTTGGCACTCCTGATGTCACTAGAACCTCTGGTAAAAAAAATACATCAACATAACACTGCAAGATACAATGTAAACCAATAAGTGGAAGAGTAGGTCTCCATTAAACCACGAGCAAAAAGTCAAATTACTTGTTCCTGCGCAATGCCCATTTAATTGTCAGTTTAATTGAATTGAATTGTCAATGTTGTTGCATTGTTTCTATAGTGACCAGGCTATGAGAGCCAGACCATGCCAACAGCTTGTGTTTTCTTAAAGGCAATAAGCCAGCATACCCTTTTCATTTCCTAAACAGCAACGTCAACCTCATAGTGTTGTGTAAATAGGCTAATTTGAGAGTTCATTCAAATGCAGGACAATGTAATTCTTGCTGCAGGGCGCGTTACAAAAGGTTAAGCTGCAAGATTGTCCTGCATGATTTGGGACATCTGGTCATCAACTAAATCAGGGGTGGGCAACTTTGACGATGGAGAGGGCCACTATATTTCCACACTCACTCCCTAGGGCCATATATTACTGTCGTAGCAAAAATAGCCGATCTACAAGCTCAAAACGCGTCGCGCTGCGACGCGTTTTGAGCTTGTAGATCGGCTATTTTTGCTATATTCGAATTGAAATCTTACATTTTTGCAATTTTTTAATTGGAATCCTGAAAATGAACATTTTTATGTAATTCCAAATGCCTTTAATTATACATGTGTTGAGCAATGAGCTACTAATTTAGACTGAAGTAATTAAAGCGGGTCATGTTTGCATGTTGTGGAATTGTAAACAGCTGAAACCAATATTATATCAGTATTCTGACATTAACCTGAGGGCCACATTAAGTGAAGGTGGGGGCCGCATGTGGCCCCCGGGCCGCCAGTTGCCCACCCCTGAACTAAATCGATATTTGAGTTGTTTGACAGAATTTAGAATGTTCCAATAACAGTTTTGTTTGAGGTTTTGCTCATGTTATCCCCGTTTTTTCTTTGCTGTAGGGAAGAACTTGGATGAGGATGACAACACCAAAGCTGAGGCAGCTAAGATGCAGAAAGAGTATGAGAATCTAAAAGACTCAACAAAGGAGGAACAGCCGCCAACTGTGACCAGTCAGTCCCATATTATGCATGCTCAGCTGTCCACCGGGTCACCAACATAAACATCCACAAATGTGACCGTTGAGTCACAGACCAGACATGCATACAAAATATGGAGTGTTCATTTAACTCTGAGATCCTTGCGCTGGATTCTATGGTTAAATTAACACTCTGGATTTTTACTGCGCTTTGTTCTTGGATTTGATTATTTGGGGAGGAGGGAAACATAACCAGTTCTGAGCAGAACTTACACTATTATGTGCCTGATTATATTGTCAATGTGACTCAATGATTTTCATTATGTTTGCCATTGTTTTGTGATTAACATTATGTCAAATAAATGAATCATGAAGAATTTTCAAATATAGCTTATTAATCTTTAATATAGCTTATTACAGCAATAATGTTCAATGAAAAATAAACTAGTTTTGGCCCGGGCCAGCCTAGCGGTCCGGGCTCCTAGGCTGCTAATCCAGCCTGACAGCGTGTCACGGGTTCGACTCCTGATCCCAACAACCTTTGCTGCGTGTTACTCCCCATCTCTCTCCCCCCATTTCCTGTCAACTTACTATACACTATCAAATGAAAGCAGAAAAAAGCCCCCCCAAAAATAAATATATCTTTAAGAATAAAATAGTTCTTGCAGGAAGTGTTCAGCTCGAATACAGCTCAGATCAGTGAAAGTTATGTCCCAGTTCTGTCCTGAAATAGGTCAGTCCAAAAACTCCCTGAGAAAAGCCTACAGTTGAGAAACAGTTGACCTCATATCAGCTCGCACGCACACACTGCACACGCACGCACACACACACACACACACACACACACACACACACACACACACACACACACACACACACACACACACACACACACACACACACACACACAATTTATATAAACGTAAATTTCCACAGGAAATTCAGTCAATTGTAGAGTAGATACTGATATCAGTATGTTAACAGCATGCAGTGAGGAAGGGCAATAATTCCCCTGATTAAAAAGCTTGTTCATACATCATTATCAGCCAAATTACTGCAACGCTTAAGCCATAGACAAACAACAATTTAATCGTCTTTCATCTCTAACCATGTACATTGCTGCTCCATGGGTTTATAGATTTATTAAGGGGGGAAGCGCACAGGGCCAACTATGAATGTGCATAATGTGTACTAGAGTGCTATCAAATTAGAATGACCTTTGTAGGTAATTTATTGCCACTGTCAGTGTAATGAAAAAAGCACCATGCATATATTGATTTGAAAATAACTCAGTGATGTAAGTAATTAATTAGCCTTGGGACTAAACTAACCCACTATTGCACTTTGGTGCAAACCTGTGTGGTGCAGGCAATATAGTATATGTTATTGTGTATCTTAATGTCTTGTATATTATATTATATTATAATCTACTCTACAACTCCACCCTAAACTACTTGTCCATCATAATCTATGAACTCATTTTGCTTTGTTTTGTTTCTCTCCCAATTCCAGATCGTCCTGGCAAGTCGGAGACATATTTGGAGGCCATCAGAAAGAACATTGAGTGGTTGAAGAAACACAACAAAGAAGAGGGCAAAGATGGTGAGACACTCAACCTAAATTAATATTGTACAATGACATATGAACCATACTGTACACACCCAACCTTACAGTACAATGAAATATGACACACCCAATCTTACAGTACAACATTAAAGTGTAAAGTAACTATATTTACTCAAGTACTGTACTTAGTAAAAATTTTAGGTTTTTGTACTTTACTTGAGTATTTCCGATTTCCAATGCTCTGACTTCTACTCCACTACATCTCAGATCCAAATATTGTACTTTTTATTTACTCCACTACATTTTAAAACTTTAGTTACTAGTTACTTTGTAGATTCTGATTATTATTACAAAACATACATTAACCACTTCAACCTGTACATTTCATTGATGCATGCTAGATGTAAGCAAGATGTAAGTGTCATGGCTGCCCCAATGCATTTCCAATGGAAGTCACATGGTTTGATACAACATTTTGGACTACAAGCTGTTGTATGGCTTTCGGCTGTGTTTCGACTGCCCCCCTCCCCCTCATACAACACAAATGTTGTGTCAAACCATGTGACTCCCATTGGAAATGCATTGCGAGCTTGCATCAGCTATACATCTCATACAACAAGCATAAATCAATCTGTTGCGACCGTGTGAGTCGCCCCTTTTACTTATGAGTATTTCTATATTGCAGTATTGATACTTTTACTTAAGTAAAATATTTGAGTACTTTTTCCACCACTGTAGGTGAGACACCTCTTCTTAATACTGTACAATGAGATACGAGAACATGCACAAGGTTAAAGTTAAACACATCACTATGTCCAAGCTTTACAAGGCTAAGACTTTTCCCATTATAGTGAGTATAGTTACCCTCCAACACTACAAACAAATTCTACATTTCTAGAATTTCAGCTACAGAAATGATTCAAAAGTGGAAACATGTACTCTGACTCATCATGCTAGCATCTCCTGCAAACAGGTCACAGATAGGTCTGCGGTGACACACTGAAGAATAATGTTAAAGCCTCTTTTGTTTGTCCCAATTTGCAATTAAAATGAGCATGGCAAGGGAACAGAGATGGATGCTTTATGCTCTGGCCTCATGAATATGGATGAGCATTTAATGAGCTTTAATGACCCTGTTCTAATTACATTGATATGGCTGCATTCTTCTGAAAGAAAGGCCTATTCATGTCTTCCCTTCCCTCCTACCTGGTGTGGATATTTAATAAGAGCACACACAAATGCTAGTGTATGCATATGTGCGTATGTGACGTTGAAAAGTGTGTGGGCAGACTAAGTTAAGTGTTTGTGTGTGTGCAGAGCAGAATTTAAAATCTAGATAAGGATGCTGTTTGTGTTCTGATGAGAAAGCCTAAATGCAATCAATTTGAATTGTCAAAAACTGAAATTGAAACTGCATATTGGCAAAGAAATAGACTGGAACAAAGTCACAGGCCAAAAAATAGGATGACAAGTGCAAGTCCCTTCCTTCTTTTATTTTGTAAAAGCCACTTTTAGTTTTTAACCTACTGTACAAAGCACAACCAACATCCTTATTTATTACTCTTCATAGAGAAGCAGAATTGCTACACAACATGTCAATACCTAGTGATGCTTAAAAGATATAGCGTAAGATTCAGAGTTCAGGTTATTCATCTCTACTGGTGATGATGATGACCACCACCATATAATAGCCATGTAAAAAAGATTGGCCGGCTGTGGCTCAGGAGGTAGAGCAGGTCAACCAATGATCCGTGGGTCGGTGGTTTGAATCCTGTCTACATGTCAAAGTGGGGAAGACACTGAACCCTACAGTACATTGCTTCCAATGAGTCTGTCGGTGCTACTGTAGCTTGTTACCATTGGTGTGTGAGAAGTGAGGACGCTGGCGTTGACTGTTCGCCGCTTCACCTCCCAATGTATGAAGGAATGAACCATTGTAAAAGCACTTTGAGCATGTGGAAAAGCGCTATAAAAATGCAATTAATTAAAAATCAAACCATCTCGAAGCCCAACAATAATTGTTAATGCTCATTGGGCTGATACACATGACTACTGGTGTGACCTAGATTCCTGTGTAGACACAAATAATTCCTGATGAGGACTATATTAATAGCTTACCCATGCACAGTCAAATCCAGGTTTTACTGTGCAGGGCAGGAGCAGAGGGCCCGGGGGGGGAGGAGGGGAGAAGTGAATGTCCAGTGCTCCTCTTCGTCCTGTCCCAATACAACCCACGTCATTAGCATTCTAGTGTGTGCAGCGGGTGTCTGAGAGAAGAGGGACCTCGCTCCCTGCCTGACTGTCAGTGGTGTGGGCAACGCACACACGCACGCTGCGTCTCGGTTTAATGTTTGGTTTCTGGTTTTTGGATCTATAGAGGCAGTTATTGTTTTTCTACTGTACCACAGAATGCATTACATATCGTACTTCTCTCACTCTCAAAATAAATGCAGGTTAACGTCAACAAATCCCCTTCCATCTAATAACGGTGTCATAGAAACAAAGTGGGCAATAAACAGTCATTGGGTTTACTCTGCAAGAGTCATTAGGACTGTTTGTGTTTGTGTGTGCGTGTATGCATTATGCACATTAACCCTACATAGAGTAGCCAGAGGAACAGATGGCAATGCCTTAGCTGTTCCAGTATTGAGTAACCATAGTTAAGTGCAACAGTACAAAATAATAATGCTGAATGCAATCACAGTTTGGTGGGAAGAAAAAAATCTAACCACTTGAATATGGCGTTTTCACATTTTGAAGCTACAAAGTGGACTGTTAAAAGCAGACGCAAAATCACTGTATAGAATATTGTATAAGTTATGTGATGTGAAATACTGTACAACTAAGTTAAGGGTTGATCATTAAGAGTAAGGTGGCATAGCCAGACACGAGTATTTCCTGAATGTTAAGGAATAATCCATGATGTGTGTGGTAATTGAAAAATACTAAGACTTGAATTTGAAATGCCCTATACAGTGATTTTGTGTCTAGCATACAGTAATTCACTTTTTTAGCTTCAAGATTTGAAGATGCGAACAAAATCAACTGGGTCATTATTTTTCTTTACACCAAAGGTGATTGCAGTTATTTTTTACTGTTGGCCCCCTACACAGACTGGAGAAATGTATAACTAGCTTATCTTCTTGGCTGCTCCTCTGCATTTCTATTCCTCGCATCTGTGTGATTACTCTCAGAGACAGTAGTCGTGTTGGTGTTGCTGTGCTGCATATTAGAATGGAATAGGCTGTGTTCACTACAGAATAAAAGCACCTCCTCATTACACCTTTGTCTCAAATGTCTACAAGTAGGCGATAACATGGTATAATATTATATATCTAGTGCATTTGCATGACATTTGCATCTGCTTTGGTACTGAGAATGTGCAAAATATAAATCTGAGCCATGACTTTGTTGGTGCAAATGATGTACACATCATTATGGACATTTAATTTTGTTGCATTGAAAGCTTCCTAGCTAAATCCTCAGTGTTAATAGCTTATAATGATAACTGGACACATTACATGATTACAGTTACACTTTAATCATGTAAGAGCATCAAGATGATGTTTTGTTCTACCTCTTCCTGGAGCTAGATGCTCGAAACGTCACCCTCAGTAATACATTACATTATCCATGGGAGTGTTGCGACTCTATTTTTCTATCTTAACATAATTAGTGTGGTAAGGGCAACCAGACTATTGTAATTGTAACACTTTATTATTATTAGTGCAACCAGTAATGTATCGCTTGGATGTGTGTGCCTATGTAAACGTTTTTAGAGGTACACCCTCTAACTGGATATTTGGACAGACCATCTTGTCGGTCTAACATCAGGTCATGTAGGCTACAGCCCTTCAGCAGAAAGGACCACACACATTTTACATTTGACCTTAATCCGTCCTGATACTCGTTCTAGTTTTACCAGATAATGACTTGTTTGGGTGTCTCTTCTCAAAGCTTAGTGTCTCAGATGTCGTGTGGTCCATATATTTGATTAAGATCAGCCCATCGCTCCCGATTTAAAAGCTTTACTGTACACGATGAGCTTCAGTGGACAGGAACGGACACTAGTGCCAGTAAGAGAACCGTTATTGCCTTCAACTGTCTACAGTCCAAGAGTATGACCCATGCTTCCTGTGTCTGACCCTCCAGATTATGACCTGTCCAAACTGAGGGACTTCATGGACCAGCAGGTGGACTCATACATCGAGAAGGGCATCATCGACAAGGATGAGGGGGAGACCATCAAGAGGATCTATGGAAGCCTGTGACCTTAAACAGAGAAACCGCCACAACCCAATCGATGGCCTCGCGCACATTACTGAGTCTGGATCCGCACTGCAAGAGAATTTTAAATATCCACTGTTAAGTCCAATATCATGGTCTAGCAGTGGATGCAATATTGCCCAATAAGGCAAAGTATTTACTGTTTATTTAAAATCAACCATTAAGGGGAACACAGTATATGACATTCCCCATATATATACAGGAGGAATGTATTAATATTTATGCTCTCAATTAAAAAATTGAATTATTAATTACAACCAAATTAATTAATCAATGATTCTTGCACACCGAGATGATGGGATTGTTTATTTTTTCTTTGTTTTTTCACACATTGAGCGAAATCAAACACATATTTATCTAACCTACTTACAGTATGCAGTACATACAACTAAATGATAGTATTTTCTATCTTACAGACAAACATGACTGTCTCTGGAATTAATAGTAAATGATCTATGAGACCAGGGTTCGTTTTGTAAAAAGGATGAGGGGGGGGGGGGGGGGGGGTTGTTAAAAAAAAACCAGGGATAATGGATAACATGCTTTCTTTTGTAAATTGTGTACCAATCACACATATCAGTCTACATGAAATGTATGTACAGTAATTCAGTCTGACCAGAAGCAGGGATGAAAGATATCCCAACTGGCAATAAAAATCAATGGACAGAGGGGTGGATATCACCCCCCCCCCCCCCCCAGCAAATCGAACCCTGTTTAAGACTTTCTATAAGGCTTTTCTCTTCAACTATGGTTTGCAATGACTTTTTGCAACCAAGTATGCATATTCATGCTATGTAATATGTCTATTCCGTTTCCTTTCCAGCGTACATGTGAGATCTTAATGTATCCTTGCTTTTGACTCAACCAAACACTGATTTGATCACTACCATCTTGATTTGATCACTACCATCTTTATGCTCAGTCTTCTCTGCTTCAATCTGTCTGGTGCCCACTAGAGGGCCCACTCTGTCTTTCCTTAATCTGCATGTCTCAATATATGAAATATTTACATTTCTTTAGAGACACAAAATGAAGTATTTTTAAATGTAAATATTTGTGATTTTTTCGTATCATGTAAAAGCAATTAAAACATTGCTTTTCTTTACCAGTGTCATCTTCGTGGTGGGGGCGGGACGACATGCAAATTAGCACAAACAAAACCACATAAAATATAAGACTGTCTACATGCCATGTTTAAATAGGTATTTATTATTTATCCGACAGAAAACAAAACAAAAACAAAGTGAAAAGCACAACAAAACAGCCATTTCAGATACAGTATTCCACACACAAATAATAAGGTACATTCACAATTTAAGAAGGAGTCCCTTCTGTTCCTACAAGTAAAGCTCCTATTGGGTAAACAAAACATTAAAAGGCTTGAGTCCATCCACAGCTTGTGGTTGGGGAGTGTTCATACAGAGAGGAAATACTGATTGTAGGAACATCTCAATAATAAATATGTGTCTTTCCATCAGTAGTGAGGGGATTTACATCACCAGAAGCTGTTAGCAAGGATATCAAGCTAGCCATCGTAGAATTGCTTAACATGGGGTGGAGTGAGTGGCAGAACGGCAGAGAATCATAATGGTGGATGGTAACATGAGCCTTGTTATAGCATATACAATATGTCTCCCTCATGACTCCCATGAATTGTACAAAACCATAATCAATGACATTTCCAATATCCACTATAGTAACAGCGCCATATTATCAATAAATAAAAGGCAAAGATGAGACTGGATATGAGAGAGAGAGAGTTTGTGTGTGTGTCTGAGAGGACTGTAGGTAAACAATCTTGTTCAGGGCTCCTCCTGGTACGAAGACGTGGGCGTTGTGTAGTCCTCATTGTCCCTGCAAACACATAAACCTTTAGTAAATTAAAAGAACACAATTTATTCTCTCTCTCTCTCTATTATCCGAGGAACAATGGCAATTTATAGAGTGCAAATTCTGGGGCAAATTACATACCTACTATTTTTCAGCAAATAGAGGCCATTTGATAATACTAGTCTCCTGGGAATAGGGCTCAAGACTCTTTCTTATGCTCACTCCTTTCAATTAATTGGCCACCGTGGTGCTTAGTTGAGAGTGCATGTGAATAATGAATGAGGCCAACACTGACCCGTTCTGCCTCATACAGGTATCTCAATAATACATAATGTCAGTATTCAGGCCTTTATCGTCCTGTTGGAAGTTTTATTGTAATTGTCTCTACAGTCGAGGAAATGATTAATTCTGTACTGTGGGGGTCAGAGCCTGAAACTCATCAAAAGAGTCATCTTTAAGTGTATGCAACCAGAATTTGTATTGATTGATTGATTGAAGAATTTATTAACAGTTTGCAGAATTACAGTACATTTCAAGCACAAACTCAATACAAAGGCTGTTAACTGTGAGTGGACGACCCAATTAAGCATTACACTTGTTTCCAACAGGGTCCACCATGTTCAAATCATCAAAACATTTAGAGACGTACAAATAGACACTTCTATAGACAGAACAGGAATTCATCACAAAAGAATTCATCAAAATATGTAATTCCTATGGCAAAAAGAAGAGCCATTTGCAAATATTTAGCCTTCAGTCTTCTTAGTGGATAGTTCATGAAAGTCAGTCAAACACTGGCTGGTAAGAAATTAAAAGAAAAACAAGGTGAGTAAGTATGAAAACGAAATAAGAAAGTGACCATTGAAGATGAAAAGTAGCATTGTAGGAAATGCACTTAAAAAAGAGATAAACAGAAGAGAAGATGCAGACAAGAAAGTGACGGAAATCACACGTCTACAAGAATGATTTTACAGGCCTGGGCTCAGCAGTCCAAGCACCTTGGCTGGTAATCCAGTCTGGCAGTGTGCCGCGGGTTTGACTCCCGATCCTGACAGCCCTTATTGCATGTCACACCCCCCCCCCAATCTCTCTCCCTATTTCCTGTCAGCCTACTGTCCCTCCATCCCTCCATAAAAAAAAATATATATATACACAGTGTGTTTGTGTGTGTGTATATATATATATATATATATATATATATATATGCAAAAGCCACAATAAATATATATATCTTTTTTCTTTTTACAAAAAATGTAAGCCTTACACTTACAGAAACCACTTGCTACATAATTGATTATTTTATATTGTAAAATTAAGCTCATAGGTCTGCCCTGTAGTTCAGCTCACAGAAAATAAATGTTTGGTTAGTGGAGAGGAAGTTAAACTGGCATGTGGTCTGTTTGCTCTCAGACTGTGTAAACTTTGGTGAGTGCCTTTTGTTTGAGTAAATGTACTCTTCCAGTTGGCCAGTCTTTGACCTGGAGAAGATGGCTTGACAGTCAAGACTAAGCATGACTTTGCATCAACTGATAAATAAAACATCTGAAGCCCTACAGAAAAGTTGATCTGACAAACAAATTGCAGTCTTTGTGAAGCCTACGAACAAATGTTACTAGTACAGTACATCAAGTCAGTGTAGGGCTGCAACTAATTTATATGTTGTGCACAAGCTGTGAGTTTGTAGATCTGCTATATTAACCAGCTCACGACTAATTTAAATCAAGCTGTAATAGACTGTAGGGGAGACACAGCAGCCTTGTATGTCAAGAGTTGAATTTGATGTGAGCAGTCATCTGTAGCTGTTGTTTTTTGAGTGGTGCAACCACTCCTATAGACAGCTATGTGTGTGGCTGTGTCCCCCTGGGTCTGTCCCCATGTCCCTGGCTGTGTCCGAGCACGAAAATAGTGTTGTTGTTCACCACCAAGTGTCACTGTTGCACAGCCTAACACACAGACACACAGGCCAGGGAGGGCTTGTACAGTACAGTACAGTACAGTACAGTACAGTACAGTACAGTACAGTACAGTACAGTACAGTACAGTACAGTACAGTACAGTACAGTACAGTACAGTACAGTACAGTACAGTACCACTTCAGACGGGTCTGATTGTTCTTACTCAGGAGTATAATTTAACTCAATGCCTCAAAGAAAATACCTACCTACTAGATGGCAAAACATCATTATTATTTCAATATTATCATAATCAGTCATAATGCTGTGCTATAGTAAATTATTGGAGTACTGTAACTCTGACAAGATACACATACTGTAGCAATACCCCACGGTTGTACTTATTCATGGGAACTGATCACATTGGAAACCATTGGTAGCTCACGTGACTGCTTGTTACTAAAAGAAGGGTAATGAAACATTATCCTGGACTGCCATGATGGAGACTGGTTTAACAGCTACCATATAGTCTGCTCAGGGAAGGCCTGCATCCATTCGGACTTAACTACAGCAGTACAGTGGTTCTGAAATGTTTTCATGTCAAGGACACCCAAAAGAATATGTATTTGGCCATGGACTGGACTAAAACGGAAGTAGTCCAAAATACCAGATTGACCAGCCTTTAACAGGGTAGTTAGAGAGCCAACTACCCTGTAGGTGAATTGAATATGTAGGACCACAATGGAAACAATCCCTCAGCGCTTCTTATCCTTTTAGCATTATCATATAGCTTAACTGTACTATACTTTTTGCAAACTGTTAATAAAGTATAATTAAACTTGGTGCCAGGCAACTAACCCAACAACAGAACACATGTGAGCGTGTTGTCTGTCTCAACATGCAATGTCAGGGGAACATGTTTGTGCCAGGTACGGACCGCAGCAACATGCCAAATATCATTCTAAATAAAAACAGTAAAATCCTGAGTGTTCATTTAACTTGGAGAGTGTAGAAGTTACTCTGTAACCAAACATCCAATTTGATACTCTTAGAGTTGAATTAATACTGGGGATTTTGCTGAATACTGGGGATTTTGCTGTGTAATGGACTGTTACATAATTCTGCCATCTGGGTGACTATCATTTAACAACAGACATGCAAAAGACCATTATGCTTGGATTGTACATCCTCCCATCCCCTGCCTTAATTCCATTGTGTCCCCACCCCTACAGTTCCTTCTAATTGTACTAGCCTCCAGTGGTTCACAAACCTTTTTGGCTCTCAAGTCACCCCCAACGTTGTAAACTTGTATATCGGCTATTATTAACACACCAAGTACAGTGCAACTCAGGTCAGTTTTACTAAGAATCGAGGGTTATATCATACACAGGGTATAGTATACTATACACACAGTGGCCTGGTCCTAGTGTCAATTCGAAAGCTCTTAACAGAAAAGACAGAACCACAGGAGGTGTACAGGAAAGAAAGTAAAGGCTTCTGCAATGCACCTTCTCCATCTCCACACAATCTCCTATGAAACGCACACACATGCAGCTGTGGCAGTGTGGCACATACTGATTAAGGCGACATATGACTCAGCATTTGTGAGCATAGTGGCCAAATACGGTAGTATAGCTATAAGCTAATAGTCCTGCAAATTAGGTTTGCACGTTTTTCATGAGCGAGTAAGAGTCGTTTGTTTTAGTTTTTTTATGCAACAACTTTTCAAATTTTTGCTCATGTATACTGGTCAGGATTTAGCCATTTTTTAAGTATATCCTAGAATTATACAATGCAATCATTACCTAGTTGTTTAACAACCAGCCAATTACAATGTGCCTGTTCCTCCAAAGCGCTTCGTAAGTTGTTTTTATAAAACGCTTCATATTGCACTAAGATATTCCAAATTCACATGACATTTTGGACACAAGGAACTAGTGGATAGTGGTGTGCATTCAAGAAAGAAAAAAAAGGGGGTTCATGACGGTTAGCTTCATCGATACAGAGTACCAGTATTTTACCCTGGAATCTCTGGCGTGTCCCAGGTCACTTTCTAGGGACCTTGTATCATTCACCCCCCCAATTACAGACCAGAAGAGGGCAGCTTTCATGCTGATGGGCATCTGTGTGAGGCAAATGTCAGCAGCCCTGGCACTCAGGATGACACTATGCAAACGCAACACTGATTGGACTAGCGTGAATCTATTCTACGTCCGAGCATGGACATGGTAACGCCTCACCTGCCTCTGATTGGCCTACCGACACTGCCTGTCTTGACCCCCCCATGGTCTCACCAGACTGTCCTCCGAGAATGACAGCTTGGCACGCGTGACAGGCTGCAGCCTTGAAGTTGTAACCAACTTGTAACCTTTATTTTTGTAGAAGAGGCAAACTAATATTGTTTATGCCGTTTGCTTTGATTGAATAATTGATTGAACACGTACGTCGTACGTTATACTATGATTTGATTTGATCTAAATAAAGTGTTTGTGTTGATTATCGTGTATTAATCTAATTATAGTAAACTAATACTATTATACTAAAAAAAGATAAAGAATGAAGGGAAAAGAGACCTTGCACTACAATAATGTTTCAAGTTTACACATACAAATACATTACACAATAATCAACAGTACACACTTTATTTAGAACACACAATCAATTATTCCATCAAAGCAAAAGGCATAAACAATATTAGTTTGCCTCTTCTACAAAAATAAAAGTTACTGTTGCGCGTGCCAAGCTGTCATTCTCTTGTATTATATCGTACTTGTATTATTTCCCACCACGGAGTAAAAGTAACCTCGCGGCAGACTATCCAGCATGTATCCTCCACCTCGGAGGAAAGTCTGGTGCGGCCGGCAGTGTCTGTAGGCCAATGAAATGAAATGAAATGAAATGAAATGAAATGAAATGAAATCTATATTTACCCAGGGTATCTGGGCTAAGCTCAAGAACTTGTTTCCAGCCAGGCCCTGCTCATAGAACACATTTCATCGTAGTGGTTGATGCCTTGTTCAAGGGCATTTCAGCGGTGGTAATTTTAACGTGTCGGACGGCTGGTTCGAACTGGGAACCTTCCGGTATCTAGACCGCGCCGCTATCCGTTCGGCCACCGCTGCCACATCAGAGTCAAGGGGGGCGTTACCATGTCTATGCTCGGACCATCGGACGTAGAAAAGATTCGAAAAATTGGACTACAGGTCAGAAGGGGAGAAGGCCAGGCTTATCTTTGGCTCGTTTTTAATTCACTTTAAATCAGGGAAGAAAGCCAGGGTGGGCAGAACATTTCTGAGATGTGCAGAGCTCAGAATGTGTATCCCCCAGACCTACAGACAAATACATGTGTAGTGGTTCGATGCCTCCCTGTTTGTCTGAGTGTAAGGATCACCCAGCGTGTTTCAGCACCTCACCTTACTTCCTCCTCTTTGAGCCTGCGTGCTTCCTGCGTTGACTGTTTGATTTGCAAGTCCAATCTGTGTAAGAAGTCTTTGGCCGACAGCTCCTCTGGCTTGGGCCGTGTTGGTTTGGAGGTTTCCTCTGGGGGTGGGGAGGGAGCGGGCGAGGGTTCCTCCGTGTCCTGCGTCACACAGGGTACGTCTGAGTCCTGGGAGGACAGGGAGGCAGCCTCCCCTTCCCCGTCAGGGGATTCCAGACAGAGTCCGTTAAATATGAAGCGTCTCTCCGACAGTACCGGGATGTTGAGGAAGTTCCTCAGAAAGATGCAGTCGTTACTGAACATCTTGTTGGCTCTCTTGAGGTGCTCCATCTGCAACAGCAGGGTGAAATAACCGTCAGTGGCTAAAACCCAAGCATGATTCACATTTTATCTTTCACAATGAAGTAGACTCTAGAGCCAACCTCGTTCTGAGCACTCTGTTGTAGTTCTTGTACCAAAGTCAGATAAACAGTTACCGGTAATTAATGCTTATGCTTGTGTAAAGGCCAAACCGCACCAATGCAACTAGTCGCAATTCCTTGCAACAAAACAGTTTTACGGTCAACTGCACCAATGCAACTCCTTGCAACTGCCATTGGGGATAATGGTGAGAGTCATTGGTGCAATAACTGTGATTTGGGCTTCATTTGGACAACATGATCATCCATAAATTTCAAAGTTACAATGCACAATATGTCAGGCTAGTGTTCAATGACTGCTAATTTACTGTATGTTTTAAGCTAGCAGGATTTAGAATACTGTATGTAAAACCAAGCAACTATACATAAAATAGAATTTGACAGAATTACCATTAGCCCACTAGTATTATTGATTGTGGTTTGTCAGCTAGCAAGTGAAGACATGTCATGTGAGACTATACATGGGCACATTCCGATGTGGAAGATGTTCAGTGCAGCAAATAAGTCAGTCCAAGTGGCTGACTCATTTTAAAGGAGCTGTGTACAGTGTTCAGCACAAACTGCAGGCAGCAGGCCTATTTGTGTTGACCAAATGCTTGCTTGTCTAAGCAGGTTCCCCAGCCCTGAATCTCCACGCCAAAAAACGAAGATGAATGCAAACTTCAAGCACCTGGTTCCTTGCTGTAATGAGCCACACCACAAACTGCGTAGTAAAATTCTTAGGATTAGGATATATATACATACAGCAACAGACAGTTTGGTAATTAATTCAGTGTTGCAGCATCATTTCAGACACAGGCCTGTCTGAAACTATAGCCCTGAAACATGACTGTCATAATAATCATGACATGTGTTGATGTGAACCAAGGCTAGTCTGAAACATGATAGTTCCTGGTTCAATACTGTCTTGAGTGCAGAAGGTGAAAGATATTAAGGGCTATGATGATTCATTGAGACTAGTGAAACTCTAAAGGTGCACTGTGTTGTGGTTTGGTACTGGTAGTAAGTCCTAATAGTCCCCGCTGGAGTGACGCACGCAGCCCTGGCCCCTGATCAAACACACCACCACACGTCATATTTAATTAGATTTTAGACCTGTATGTTCTGATGAAAATCATACATGAAAACCGACCAGCCTTACCGTAACACCATATTTGAGAGCGATCCCCTGTAGGGTATCGCTGTCTGTAACCCGATGCTCAATGAATTTCTCTCCCAAAGAAGTGGCGACGCTGGCGGTGCTCCCGTACGAGCGGATCTTGGTTCGGGCCAGGCTCTGGGACAGCTCGCTCTCCGACTCGGAACCCGACCTGGACCGTGGAAAGATGGGTCCGATGGGAGCGGCGGGACCGAAACGTCCTCCTCCATCCCGCAACGACAGGACGGGCGAGAACTCCGCCATCTTCTCTTGAATAAATAAAGAGCGTAATTGCTGTTTTTAAATGCCGCCAACTGACTCACGCGGCGGGAGGGCTGGTCGCCGCTCTTTCAGGCAGCGGGGAGGTCTGTTGTTTTGCTATGCATGGCAGCGCCGGCCGAAGTGAAATGTGACATTTCGGGGTCCACTCGTGTCCTCACATTTTCTCTTTCGACACCACAGATCCGTTACGTTTACGTAGGGGGGACGTGAAGAGCGTTCTGCGTCTCCTAGTCCCGCCCCTATGGCTCTGGTCCCGCCCACTCTATGGATACATTTGTCATTGAGCTTTTAGCCTTAATCTGTATAACAAAATTAGTGATGATTGATGAATGATGATCAAATGATGATGCTGATTTATTTAGGTGATGTTTAAAGAAATATAAATAATAATACAATATAGACATACAATACAATACAATAAGTAAGTTCATAGTCCATAAGCCAGGACCCCAAATGGTAGGCCTACCATCTGGGGGGAATAAATAGTGATTTTTGGGAATTAAGGTATATTTACACCCCTAGAAAATATGTCATAACATTACTTGTCTCTGATTAGTCATACCCAGCCTGCAATGAGATGACCAACTATCCCCATGAGCAGAAATGGTCGGTCTATGGATATGCCAAGAAAAGAGTCAAAAGACGAAGGCCAAATACATGTCAGTTATGGTCATCCCAACAGCTAGCGACCTACGCCTGTGAGACTTGGATGAAGACAGCCAGCATCACCAACAAGTTGGATCATTGGATGTCTTCCACTGACGTTGCCTCAGATCAATTTTGAAGATTTCATGGAGAGACCACATCACCAATGAGGAGGTGATGAGAAGGGCAGGGGTAGCACCACTGTCTGACAATGTCTCGACTGCCAAGAGACCAGCTACGTTTGATTGCCAAAGTAAAACCATATCTTCCCCGGCCCGAAGCAACTAGAGGGTATGTGCATGCATAAAGTCAATGGCAAATCAACGGAAAAGTGAGTGGCAAAGTGAGTTTAACGTTGTTTAACATTGTTTAATACAATCAGATCAGACTTTTCTTTTTGGATGTACGGGCTGTCAAGGCCAGAAAGTAGTTTTCTGCCACTCAGTAGGCATTCCTGCATAACTTCCGGGTATGACGATGATGTCAATCATGTCACGCGCATACCCTCTATTGTAATGCTCTGGCATTGACTAGTCAGACGACTGCAGTTATTGCAAAATGCTGCCGCGCACCTCCTCACAGGCACAACAAAGCGTGACCATATTTCCCCAGTCTTGGCCTCACTCCACTGGCTCCCTGTCAAATTTAGGATAGGCTTTGAAATTTTGATAATTGCTTTTAAATCCCTAAATGGGCTGGCCCCCCTTTACCTGGCTGAATTGGTTGAACACCATAAGCCGGTCAGAGCCCTGAGGTCAGCGCACCTCTCATTATTGACCCCATTATTGACCCCTAGGCTCTGGAATAGCCTTCCTCTTCACACAGACAGACAGCCAAGGAAGACCTAAGCGAGATGGGTGTCAGCTGGCACGGAGCAAGAAGGGTCACCAGAGACCGGAGCAGATGGAGGGGACTCGTTGCCCAAAGTAAGTGCAGCAAATTTCTGTGTTATCACTCCATTTATAACCCCTTTTTCAAAATAATATAAGACTGAATGAAGCATTCTTCTTCAAACTGATTGTACTTATTTTCAGAAAAGTTGCAGAAATGACTAGAAATGTAATTTATTATTGGCAGTGACAACATAGTGACTAGGCTATACATTACATAATTTGTACTTCTGTTTTCATGAAAGAGGTTACACAAAGGTTTCCTCTGTAAATAACCTAAAGATGTAACACCATGTTACATCTTTAGACTTTAGACTACATACTGTTTACATACAGTATGTATATGAAATTCAATACGTTTAATATAGTGTGTATAGTATGTCAGTAATGCATTACATGGCATAACATTTATTTTACCATCAAATCAATCACCAGCAATGTTTAAATGCAAAGCACCTCTATGGCTGGCAAAACAAGAAGTAGCCTATAGGCCAAGGAAGTGCCTCCACCTGCCTCGTCCACCCCAACTTCTTCAAATCAGTCTCATGGTGGCACTTTTATCTCTGGAGCCATGTGATCAATATGTATTATAACTTATATTAGATACCGATTGGCTATTGCCTTCCAACCTTTGCAGGAGGGGCCTATTTGACAAAAACAAAACAACATACCAGAACATCATGAACACATCCTCCGATCAAACCCAAATTTGAAACACATATTGAGGGGTCATAACTAAGCAACACAGAGCCAGGGTCCTCAAGGCACTGATAGCCCTGATATCCATCCATCCATCTTCAACCGCTTATCCGTAGTCGGGTCACAGGGGCAACAGCTCCACCAGAGTGTTCCAGACTTCCCTCTCCAGAGCAACATTATAGTGACTTCCTCCTGGGGGATCCCGAGACGCTCCAAGGCCAGTGAGTCGATGTGTTTCCTCCAACTGTGCCTTGGTCAGCCCCACGGTCTCCTCCCAGTGGGACGTGCCTTGAGGACCTCCCTAGGGAGCCTGAGAGGCATACTAACCAGATGCCCGAACCACCTAAGTTGGCTCCTTTCCAGGCGAAGAAGCAGCGACTCTACTCCGAGTCTCTCTCGCGTGACTGAACTTCTCACCCTATCTCTAAAGGAGATGCCAGCCACCTGACGAAGAAAACTCATTTCGGCCGCTTGTATTCACAACCTTATTCTTCATGACCCACACTTCATGACCATAGGTGGGAGTAGCAACGAGGATTGCTCGACAGACACCTTTGCCTTCTGGCTCAGCTCTCTTTTCATCACAACAGTGTGGTACAGAGACTGCAACAGTGCAATACCGCCCCTGCTGCTCCGATTCTCTGGCTTATCTCGTTCTCCGTCCTCCCCTCACTCGTGAACAAGACCCCAAGATACTTAAACTCCTTCACCAGGGGTAATGTCTCATTCCCTACTTGGACTGCACAATCCACCGGTTTCCTGCTGAGAACCATGGCCTGATATTATATTATATATATGAAGACAATGTATACCTGCTGTAATCTTGTGACACTTATGTCACTAAACTGAAAATATGTGTGTGTGTGTGTGTGTGTGTGTGTGTGTGTGTGTGTGTGTGTGTGTGTGTGTGTGTGTGTGTGTGTGTGTGTGTGTGTGTGCGTGCGTGCGTGCGTGCGTGCGTGCGTGCGTGCGTGCGTGCGTGCGTGCGTGCGTGCGTGTATATGTGTGTCACAGAGATAGTAGTGGAGCCAGGATCGGGGACATCTGTTCTGTTCACATGGACTGGAAACATTCAGCAGGACCCTGTGACCGCGGCGCTGACCACCAGTTGCACATGACTCTATTTGCGTGGCATTATGGTACAGTCATGGACACCACATCATAAATGATAACCGCACAGTAAAAGCAACAGAAAACTCATAGGGAATTTTCCAGACCACAGACACCAGTTTCATCTCTGGCAGAGGAGGAAGTGTCATTCACATTGTCAATGGCAGAGGAAAACATGGCATTTTTCTTTATTTATGAATGAGAAAAAATGAATAAAAAGTAGAAAAGAGAAACATTTATGTAAAGTAGGCCTATCAGAGATCAAACTCCAGAGCCATATAGGCCACTGATTATTCCAGGCTCTCATGGTGATGAAAGAGGCAATCACAGGGCCATAAACAGGCAGAATGATAATTAACCGTTAAATGTTACGCAAGCTGATGTGAGCTTGTTTGCGAACACTTAATTTCCAATATGCTGATTCATCGTTATTCACCATGATCAGCCATTAGAGCATACTGTGCATGGGAAACAGCCCGGTGGCCACTTTGCGGCCCCCACCTTCACTTAATGCGTCCTTCAGGTTAATATCAGAATACTGATATATTATTGATTATTGATATATTTTATTATTTGATGACCTGACAAAGATGTAACTGAAACATCGAAACGTTGTCGCTTATTACTTGTACCCTGTTAATAAATTAAGGGCCTAAATTGTCTGGGCTGCTCCAGTGCCTCCTTTCCTCATGCAACCTGTCCTGCCCATAGAGTATTAAAAGGATAGAGACTAAACCGGAGCGATAGCCCCGCCGCCCCGCTATTCATATCAGTGGAAGTTGCTCAATGGCCTTTTGAAGCACCTACTACTTCCGCATTTTTTCGATTTGGACACCAAAATTTGGTGCCATAGGCTAGAGGCACGGTTGGAACTCCCTTCTGATTATATTATATTATTAACACACACACACACACGCACTAGTGTGTTGCTGCTGGCTGCAATGCTATCCCAATGGCTAGAGGCAAAAAGCGTCTGGTTGCCTAGAGACGAGGCAGCCAATCAGAAAGATCGGTGACTACGGCAGCCAATGAAATGAAAGTTGCCACTACCATAAGTTTCCACTACCAACCTGATAGATTGTAGACCAGCCTGCTTCGCAGCTGGTAAAAATCACACCCATGTGAAGTGAGGGGCGCTCTTATCATCGTACATCATCATGACATAAAATAGACACTGCCTATTTGCTCAGACACTATGATGTAACATTTTCCATTCATTGTCAATGGGAATTTAATGTTTGGGTAGGATGAAAATAGACAAAGCCGATTTGCTCAAACACTATGACGTAAAATTCTCTTATTGACATGATAATTTAATGTTTGGGTAGGACGGAAATAGCTGAATATAGGGGCTCTCATACAAGCAGAATGATAATTAGGGGGGGGCTAGCGCCCCTCAAAAAAAGAAAGAAATCACACCTGTGTGAAGTGAGTGGTGCAACTCCGTGTTTAGTTTAGTTTAGTTTATTTAGGATCCCCATTAGCTGTTGCACCTGGCAACAGCTATTCTTCCTGGGGTCCTCACAGAATAATATACATACAAAAAAAAAAACATTACAACATTACAGATATCACAAAAGAAAAGAAAGAAAGAAAAAAAAATACATTAAAGCATAACTACGGTTAGTGCATTCACTCTAGATTACATTAACTGGTATATTGACATAAACAGAATTACAATTTCGCCATATATATAAGAAAAAAAAAATATATCCTTCAGTCTTTTCTTAAAGTGCCTTTTACCCTTAATTTCTGTGATGCATACTGGTAGAGAGTTCCAGAAAGTCATTGCCCTGTACATGACTGTATTCTTCATTGCATCAGTTCTTGGCTTAGGCACTGTAAATCGACCCATTGCAACATGTCTGGTATTATGTCTGTGTCTATCACTGGTATAATGAACATTTTGTTTTTTTATTTGAACAAATGTTCCTAAAAAATCCAGCCAGACTAGCAGCTAATCTCTGCTCCACCAACAGCCATGACAGCTTCTGATGATTTAACAGTGTACTAGATCTAGTATTGCAGTTCAGGGCAAGGCGAGCTGCCTTATTCTGGGCTATTTGTAATTTACGCAGGTCCTTTTTAGCTGCATTGGACCACACAACTGGACAATAGTCAAGGTGGGATATCACTAGTGCCTGGATGACCTGGACAGCAGATGTTGGAGTTAAAAACTCAGCACATCTCCTAATCATGGACAAACCCCCTCCCATTTTCTTAGTTATGTTTTGAATATGAGTAGACCATGTTAGATGACTGTCTAATGTAACCCCAAGTAGTTTTGTTTCATCTACCTGCTCAATTGCTAAATCGCTCAGATTCAGATTCAATTTGGGTTTTGACTTGAGCATATGCTGTGATCCAAATACAATGGATTTAGTCTTTGAGATGTTCAGGACCATCCTATTGTTCACCACCCACTCTGATATGTTCTGTAGTTCCTTGTTGAGAGCTACAGACATTAGTGGCAGACATATACAAAGTAGTGTCATCAGAATACATGGCTATATTGGTCATCTATTAACTGTGTCATTGCTGTACATGTAGAAAGCCCATCTCTATAGGCGTGTTGAAAGTCAGTATTCAATACATTCTCAGAGAAATATGATTGAATTTGGTTAAAGACATATTTTTCCATTAATTTAGCAAGAACTGGCAGAATGCTAATAGGGCGGCTGTTAACCCCTGTGATGTTTGTTTTAGAATCTTTTGGTATTGGAATAACTTTAGCTTCCTTCCATATTTGTGGACACACCCCCCACATCAAGCTTTGGTTAAAAATGTGAGTAATTGGATTAGTTACCAGGTGTACAGCGAGCTTCAGTAACTTGCCATCAAGGTTATCCAGGCCTGCAGACTTCTCACTGTGTATTGAAAGTAACAGTTTCTCCACCACCTCAGAGCTGATGGGTTCAAAACTAAACATACAGGACTTATTATTCATAACTTTGTCTAATATAGAGGAAACACAATGCACATCATTACAAGACATATCCTTTCTTTTTTTTTTTTTAGATTTTTTTTTTGCGGCTTACGCCTTTTATTGGTTTTTTGAAGGGACAGACAGTAGGCTGACAGGAAACGGGAGAGAGATGGGGGAAGACATGCAGTAAAGGCCGTGTCGGGCTCGGGAGTCGAACCCGCGGCACACTGCGACTGGATTACCAGTCGGGTGCCCAGACGGTTACGCCACCGCCTGGGCGACATATCCTTTCTTAACCTTTCTACTTTAAAGAAAGGGGGTCCCCGGGAGTTCCTGTGGGAGTTCCAGACCCACAGGAACGCACCCAGGGTGCCGGCCCGGTTCCGGTGAGCCGCCCCGCGTCCGCAACGGTAGAGAAATGACAGAGTTACCATGTGGGGGTCCCCGGGGGTCCCCGGAACATCCAGACCCCCAGGGGGCCGGGCCGGGCCGGTTCCGGCGTGCCGCCCCATGTCCGAAACGGTTGAGAAATGACTGAGTTACCGTGTGGGGGTTTTCGAGTGGTTGCACCACTCAAAAAATCACACCTGTGTGAAGTGAGGGGCGCTATTAAAGTCTAAATTCATGTTGATTAGGTGATGTAATGGTGATGTAAAACAAACGGTGCCAACACAAACATTAAACGCCATTAACAATAAAAAAGACAATATGACGTAATGAGTTACATTATTACGTAAATTTTCCCTTCATTGTCAATGGCGTTTACAAAACAAACATTGAACTAAAGACAAACATTAAATCTGTGTCAAAAAGAAAATAATAACTTTTCAGGATTCCAATTTAAAATATCACACCCATGTGAAGTGAGGGGCGCTCTTATCATCATACATCATCATATGTCACATTCTGTGCTCAACCAATTGAATCATCAATCACAGGGGTGCCCAAAAGGTAGATCGGATCTACCAATAGATCGCAAAGGGTGTGCAGGTAGACTACATCACATACCCCTAAAACTATATAATTTAAATAATAAACTATTTTTGGCATCTGCCACTGCTACTTGAATCAAGGTGACTTGATTGCTATCTGTCAGCTCAAACCCACACAATGCAATACTTTGTTTTCAAAGTGAGTGTTGCACACAAACGTCAGTAGCATTACAAAGTTATATACAAAAAACCCAACCAATTCCAATTTCCCCCTCTATTTCCCATTCCAAGTATTTTGTTTATGTAATGCCAGTGCCGGTATTCCAAAGCCCCCTCATGTACATTTTAAACTATTTGCAGCAATGGGATTGTTACAAATGCTGGGCATACCTTATTTCACAGACCTCGACAGTGGGTGCAGGGCCAAGGCAATCGCCAAGGATCGAGGTAGGGCCTGCACACCATTCTTTAGGCAAAGGAATTACTTTATTAAAGACAACGTTTCGATCTCACAGGATCTCTCAGGTCAGTATGTAATGTATTGTTACAAATGCTCTCAAAGCACTGTGATGGTTTGTCATGTTACCATGGTTACCTTCCAAGTTAGAGACTGACATCATTGATTCTACAATGTTGGTTCGGTCCATATATGGAAATCCAAGTAACGTAGAATCTACATTACTTGGATCTCAAATATGGACCGGATCGACATCATCAACTGGATCTCCATACATAGAGATGACATATGACTCTGACATCACCATTATGACCAGTTCAGCGGAACAGTATGAAAGGATCAGGCCTCCCCTAGTACAACAGATTACAACCAATGCACTCAGGAATCTCCAACAATCTAAAATCCCCAGAATCTACTGTCAAGCCCTTAACGCTCCCCAGGATCTCCTTCATCATCACTCTTCTTGACACAGGACACAGACCTCTCTTCAAGACTTTACCTTCAAGACCTTTGTCCTTCCGTAGACTACTAGAGGATCATGATCAAGTACACCGGCTCAACCTATAGGCTACGAGCCAAGGTATCTGGCCTTACAACCCTATATACTCCAAGTTCAAGGTATCTGGCCTTACCACCCAGATACCTTTACCAGCTTCCGTAAGACTATTTTCCCAACCCGTCCACACGTTAAGACATCCCGGTTTAAGTTCGAATCACCAAAACACCCCTGCGGTGGGTCCTAATCCTATAGCCTTTGAATAATAGTATTTATTAGGGATAATATTATTTTTGGTGGGTAGATCTTGTTGAGCTGATAATTTTTTAAGTAGCTGTAAAGTGAAAAGAGTGTTGGTACCCATGCCAAGATCTATACAAGACTTGTAGATCGGCAAGTTATGTGACATAAAAAGACGAAGTAGGGCAAAAATAGTTAAAATATGGAGGTTTTCTGCCCGACATATGCAATGTTGCCCTCTGGAGTGAGTGTGGAAATATAGTAGTGAACCTCTCCGTCATCAAAGTTGCCCACCTCTGCATTATAATGTGATCTCTCAGCTACTATGCAAACATTCCACAATGGAAAGCAATGTTTTCAGGCAGTTAAGCATATTCAAATGAAGGCTTTAGGTCTTTAGGTCCTAAAGTTTAGGACATTGTTTCTCAAAGTGGGGTCCGGGAACCACCAAGGGTTCTTGAGGACGTTCCAGGGGGTCCTCAGAAAAATGAGGAACAGTTTAAACACTTAAACCCCTATTTTATTTTTCAGCTAGACCCTATTCGAAAATAACCGATGTAGAAGCTCACAGCACACGACACATTGTGAGCTTGTAAATCGGCTATTTTTGGAAAATGTGGACAAATGTTTACAAACCTTCAGTGGTCCCTGGCACTGTAGGTTTCAGTAGCCAGACAGCTGTTATCCTTGTCTTAATTATCGACTTTATGCTGACCCCTATTGTTCACTTTAAAAAGTGAAAGCTGGTTTTCTCAAGCACCAGGTGGTGCTGTTTAATCAGTCATAAAAGTGTTGGTAACTTGGTTTAGTCTGTTCCCAGAAAAGCTGTTTCTCAGTAGAGTGTTAGTGAAATAGACATCAAGAGGAAACAAACACGGGTCTTTGGCAGTGGAAATCTCTATAGCTTTAGTCTTAAGCATGAACCTATAACTTTTATTGTTGTGCTGTTGGCGGCAGTATCTCAAGAGTGGCCGATAGAGCAGCCGGTTGGGAACCGCAAGGTTCACAGTTTGCCAGGCAGTTTTGCCATCCTTTTCACCCAATCAGAATTTTTCACTTTTCTTTGTAGGGGATTTGGAGACTGGATTGAGTTCGATTCCCCCTCATGGAAGATAGATCAATAGTTAAAGATAACTGCCTGGTGGTAATGGCATACCTGGATGTAAAATAATAAAATATGTTGAGTTATAATTGTACCACTGTGTTTGTGACTTACTTATCTGCCCTTGATTTTCTATACTGCTTATAATTTACATTGTTAGTAGTTATGATTGAATTGATGAATTTGGATAAATTCTTTCCATCTAGATGACCAAGTGGGGTCCGGGGACCCCCAGGGGTCCTTGAGGGAGTTCCAGGGGGTCCCCAGCTAAATGATCCCCCCCTTTTTCCCCTCACTGTATATGTTTCTTTTCCCTTTTTACCTCTTTTATGATGAATTCCTGTTCTGTTCTTTGACTATATAGAAGTGTCTATTTGTACGTCTCTAAATGTTTTGATGAATTGAACATGGTGGACCCTCTTGTAAACAAGTGTAATGCTTAATTGGGTCGTCCACTCACAGTTAACAGTCTTTGTATTGAGTTTGTGCTTGAAATGTACTGTAATTCTGCAAACTGTTAATAAATATTTCAATCAATCAATCAATCAATCAATCAATCAAAATGATAGTTAGTAACCAAATGGACCCTTATGGGTCTGTAACTCAGAGTGTACAAATGAAACCAAATGGACCCGTTGGTTCCATTTGTACACTTAAATTAACATCTATTTGAAAATATAAATTGGGGGACCCAGAGATAGAAATGCCATTAAATGGGGGTCCGTAGACTAATGCATGTCAAACTAGGGAATGCTTAGAACGACACACGTAGATGTTCCTTTGTTTCTCCTGCAGGTGTATATACTTATAAGAGGTTCACTATTTTCAGTGAGGATGATTTCAACTGGTCAGGGGGTTGAGACTGCAGGACAACAGCCTTTTTATACTCCGCTCTGTTTGATGTCCTAGAAAAGAGACCTCACCTCAACTGTCATCCCATGAGGCTTCTCTGAATATCAGACTGATTCATCAGGTGTGTGCGTGCGTGCGTGCGTGTTGGGGGGACGTTTATAGGCAATATAGTTGTTCATCAATAATGCTTTCACAAAAGAGATGATAATGAAAGCTGAACTGCCCAGATAAACTGCTAGGAATCTAAGATGTCCCTGTGTTTCTTTCTGAACTCATTGGTATGCAAGTGTTGAATTTGAATATTGCTTCATTGGTATCCAGTTTCAGTCACACCACTGAGAAATAGGACTGGGTCACTGTCTGTTTGTAAACTTATGTGTAACAGAGAGCTTGCTCTCCATTCTTTTCCTTCCTCTCTCTGAGTTGTGCCTTGACATCTATTATTATCAACCCATTTCTGTTTGCTGAAAGGTGAGGTCATAGATTGAAGGGTGAGTGATGTGATGACTCACAACATACTGTACACTCTGTCTGAACACATCTGTTCAACTGAGAGTGAACTCACTTGTTTTAGAACAAAGCCCCTGTGTGTGTAAACAGGTAGAGCTGTGAGGATATGGAAGGCAGTGTGGTGAGTTGTGGCAAGTAATAGTAGCCCTTTCTATGATGTTGCACGCTGAAAATAGCAGATATACAAGACACTGTCGAAGAGGTGTTTCCTAGGCTAGATCACACGTTGAACCATTGGGATCTAGCTCTCATATGGTGACTGTGAGCTTGTCATATTTTTGGTGTGGGACATCAAAGTATCAAAGTATCACACGACTTCATGTTGAGTTGTGTTCAGTTTTACTGAGGAGTCACTGCAAATTTTAGCCCCATCTGTGACCTCCCCCATCGCTGCAGTTCGAGGGTCGGTCATTATCATCCAGAACTATGGGTACCAGGGGAATAGAGATATTTTGAAGGTATTGACCTTGGTATGTTCTAACAGATGACTGTAATAAAAAACAGGGTCCTACATTACATAAGAACATGTCATGTTTGGTTTAACATAAAGATAACATGATTGGATTTTAATGAGAGTACCCTAAAAATAATGTTTTTTGAAATTATTGCTGTGGACAATATGAATGTGGATGTGTTGTAAAAGCCTTAAAAAAAATTCAGTGTCAGGTTAACCCAGTTTATAGTTCCCAGTACACAGGCATATGTCTAACCTGATACCCTGCTATACGTTATTTCAACCCATGGGCCAATGGGTTATCTTAGGTCAAACAGGCTGATCCATGGCCATGGTATATCTTCCAGACTGACTGAAGATATACCGACTGACTGATGGTACAAGGAGCAAGTTAGCTCAGAATGCACAATAAGCACGAGGTGCCATGGCAGAACTAATTGCAGAGCTTTGTCCTGCCATATTCATGTATGTTTGATCAGATGATACCACTCTTCTCAAGGTATTCGTGTTACATGTGAGATATCTTGTTACAGTCTGTGCAGTCACACAATGTATTGTGTGACTGAAAGTGCACATGAAATTCTAACTGCACTGTTGTGTAATGGAGAATAGTTGAAGAAAGGTTAAGTTCACATAAGTTGCCCATGATCTTCGCAACCTGAGGTTCAGTAATGTCTACAGTTCCTTGTGAATGAAAAAGAATAAACAAATGAAGCAACTGAATGTAGCAAGTGACAAACAGGCCTGTTGGAAGGGTGCCACTTCTGCCCAGATGGCCAAGTCTCATGGTCTGATCTGCAGGTCAAGCCAAGGACTGGTTGCTGTACTGTACATTGAAAGTGAGTCTGCCAAAAGGACCCTTAACACTCGTCCTTTGATCTTTACAATGGAAAGAAACAGACATTGTGCATGTGTGCGTGCGTATGTGTGTGTGTGTGTGTGTGTGTGTGTGTGTGTGTGTGTGTGTGTGTGTGCGTGCGTGTGTGTGTGTGTTCATGCGTAAAAGACTAGTATAAGCAGTGTTAAGCTCATTGTACTATTTCAATGCAGATTACACTCTGCAGATAGAATATGGTTCTGGAGGGAATGTAAATCCCATTTTGTCTTTCTCCCTCTCTCCTTCTGGCTTCTGAATATTGTTAATATTGTTAAAGTATTGTGCTTCCCATTCCTGAGTAAGATCTTAATGACATTCATTGAGTCAGCAAAATCCTCTCATATTCACCTTACTTATTCTGTGTTATATTAAAGAGCAAATACACTGAGTTTCATCTCCAATGATTGTGTCATATGCTGAAGAGCAATAGAGCATATACATTGTTATTCAACTCTCATCCTTGACTGGTTGCATTGAGTCCAAATACCTTTGAGAAGACATTCAAATGGGGGTTCTGCAGCAGCAGTTTCTGCCATTTTTGCTAAATGTTGTTCACTAGAAATCAATGACTATTAGAAATGAGGTAGAATTTAGAAACCTAATTGAAACGTTAGAGAAGAAGAGAGAGCTAGTTAGATCATCTCATTGCAAAGGTCAAAATAAAAATGCAACCATTGACCAACCTGACTCCCTATTTAGGACTGGCTTAGTAGGTCTTGCAGACTCTTTGACATTCATCAATACAAAAATACTACTTAAACCAGGCCAGCTTTTATTATGCAGCGTGTATATCATAATACTTACTTATTATATGATGACGATGATGGTGAGTGACATTAGTTTTATTGAGCCTGAGACTGGATTGGCTCTCACACCCGCCCGCCCCACTATTGGTTCAAACGCCCGTCAGTCTGTCCAGTCAGTGAATACGCACCCTCTTCCTGTGTTGCCGCCCTTGGGATAGTGAGTGTGAGAAAGTAAGCATTTTTTGGAAGAAGGCATCGCATTCATTGGAAAGATAGGAGTTATAGTTTGGCGGCGTTTCGAGTGGAAATACTTGAGATACGGGTAAGGAAACGGTTAGCTCGCATTTGCCGTTGCTTTTCAGTAATATTTAATAAGCTGCGCTATAAGCTGCCAGCTGTACGGTCTTATACAAGCTGTCAGTGGCTCACTGTACTCTTTCTAGCTAGTAGGTTAGCTAAAGGGCTAACAGGGACGTTAGCGTGTGGAACTGAACTGAGGTGTTTGCTAGCAGCTGCATGTCTGTCTTCATTGAGTCAACAACAGGTTGCTTCTTTAACCATAATGTACTTGAGCGCATCTAACGTAAACCAATGTCTTCAGCCTTAAGTGGATGTGTGTCATCATGACTGATTTCAGTTGTAAACCAAGGCGCTATATGTTGTTGCCTTGTGGTCGGGGGAGATGAGCATCATTGACCTGCAGTGATTTTCTCTTTTTACCCCCCTACTCCTATTTAACCAAAGTTACAATCACACATCAGTCAGTGTGTTTCTGTATGTGTGGTTGTGTATATGTACCTCAATCTGTTTTACGTGCAACGTAATGTCTACTAATGTGTGTGTCATCACAGGTTGCGTAATTAGCCATGATCCTATCATCATCATTATCATATCATCATTTGGGTGGGGTGATGCTGGTATGATTTGATGTGTTAGTTAAAACAAATCTCATTCAAGTGCATTTCACTGCACTGTACTGCCAGTCATAGTCGCAAGACAGACAGACGCCTGCGATAAGATGCCGTCAGGGCGTTGTAAACAACCGAAGTTAAGCCAGCGATGATGACTCAAACGCCAACCGGGGACACCCAGTTGTCCGTCCGTGGCTGTCATGCATGCGTGATTGTTTGCCGTTGAATGTGTTGCTCTGATTGTTAAGTTTTCGGCAAAGGGAAAGGCTTTGTCTTAACACTGGTTGTTTGTCCAGTGAGTGGTTGCTCTACTCCGATGAATGCAGGAGGGTGTGGTCGTCCAAGTGTAGAGGCTTTGCGTGGGGAAGTGATTCCCCCCAGGCTTGGAGAGCAGGTAGTCTTCCATGGGATGATATCATTGAATGGAATTTTTGCTGCTGAGTGCTGACTACTAGTAGGCATTGCTTGCAAATGTAAGCCTGCTGTTGGAAGTATAACAAATACTGCCATGCAGTAGTTGCTGTCAAACAGGTTTTGAAGACTTGATTTCAGTTCAGTTAAGCCTGCACGAGTGTTTAGACACGCTTCATTTGTAGGGAGAAAGTATTAGTCAAAGAAAGGTGAGATAATGATGGGGGAAAGTAGAGCCGGTGTGGTATGTTGAGCTATTATATGTGAAGCCTGGAGTTACAACACAGGGCACTCCTTGACACTTAATCATGTGTGTGGATGAGGGATGGGGAAGATTGGAAGGGGTGAACTGAATACACATCCTGTGTAATAGTCAGGGAATGTTAAATCAATACTTACCAAGAAACTTCTTCACTAATGTGTTTGTAAATGTGTAGTAACATATCCCACAAAGACTTAAATTCAGTTTCCCTGAGGGAATCAGCTGCTGAAAGTTGGGGTACTATTGACCTATATGCAGACACATTTTTATTCTGCTTTAAGTAGCATAGCATTTGAGGTGTCAAATTAGGGTTTGTTCATGATTCTGAATCCATTGCAAGCATTGGGTTAAAAATGGCCATGGCCACTTTTCCAGGTGTGTGGTGACGGCCATGGCCGCTTTTAGCCCAAGGAGTGTTTTCGGTGGTAAGCAGAATTGGATTTAGAAGATCTTACCTCCATATAGGTTATTAATGGTACCCCATCTTTCAGCAGCTGTCACACATTCCCATATGGAAACTTGAATTTCAGTCTTTGTGAGATGTGTTACTAGACATCTTTACAAACACATTGGCCATTTTTCTGATAATATTCCCAGACGACTCCGCACCCCAGCTATAGAAGTGTGTCGATTACTGTGCTTGAAATGGTAATGGAAGTGTGTAGTTGGAATTTATGTAAATTTAATGTATTGGCATTTCGCACATCACGAACATTGTGCTGCTGCTATTTTCTGAAAAAAGCTACGTTATTGTCGCATGATGCAGTTTAAACTAATATAAGCCCTGTCAAATAGTTAACGAATACAATGCAAATGTACATGACCTTTCATTAACTACAGTATAATGTGAATTTAGTTGGAGAAGCAGATAATACTGCAGTTCACTCACTGCAAACAGTGACTATAGGCTAGAACTAAAGCTTGACCTTAATGTAGATTGCAGACACAAATGCAATATTAATTGCTCTTAAAAATCACAACTGGATATTATTTCCCCCAAATTGTTCAGCCCTACAACCTACGCCAGATCACCACTTTTTCACTTAAAATGTGCTAGTTTGTAAACTGTATTGCAGTGAAAACATCCTGTGGGTCGCACACACCAAGACTGCAGTTCAAAACATTGATTTGATTTTGAACAGGGGACAAATGAAATAAATGTTTTGAACTGCAGTCTTGGTGTGTGCGACCCACTGCCGTTATTTATTTGATATGTTTTGAACGGGTAACGCACCTAAAGTCAGAGCGCGGTGGTCACATGAAGAGTGAAAACATCCTCACATCAGCATGATGGGACCCTCCCTGTTTCTCCATCTGTTTGGCATCATGTTCTGCTTTTCCCCAGCCACCGTGGGAGTGGCAGACGCTGATGAAGGGGAGAGCAGGGACCATAGGGGTGGGGAGGAAGTGAGGACGAGAAGAACATTGAGATGGAGAGAGTACAGAGTATGGGAGGAAGGAGTGTTGAATCTGGTCTCCTGGACAGAAGAGCTGGGTCCTTAGGGTATACAAGTAATAAGTTAATACACCATCTACATTTCCTGTGTTCATCTCTCAGCCAGGGCTCCAGACTAAGGGGTTTCAGAATACAGAGACAGACCATTCACACAGGCTGAGCGCTCCCTGCAGCACAAGGAATGTACAACTTTCATATGACAACAGCCAAAAGTTAATATATGTAAGGATTAAGGAAACTGATGCAAATGAATACTGTACAACTACATGAAACAGTGGCTCTCAACAGCCTGTGGATGGAACAATGTGGTGGATGCATCCGGCTGTAGGTAAGATATTAAGATCCATAAAAACTTAAAGATATCACACACCTAACACCGGGGGTGTTACCCGAACACCCCACAATGACAACTTCGACCCGCAAGTGAGAAGTACACAGTGGGCAAGTTGAGGCTGTGCATTGATCAGCCCTATGTGTCTGAGCCTGAGGTTCTGACGCACGTCAGTGAAAAACTAAGTTTTCAGTGCCACACGCAGACGTGTGCACCCGAAAGCTTTTCCTAAAATATTAACTTAGAAAACATGGATTTATATTTTCATTACTTTGCACATATTCAGAAATGCAACTGGTGACCCCTCCAAAATGTTACCCCTCTGGGGCTGATCTAAAGATTCTAAAGGCATTTACTTCAAGGATTGATGCATTTATCAAGGATTATTATGATACCTTGAATTGATACCTATTATGATTCCTTGACACTTTCAAAAGCAATGCCGGAAGTCTTTAAATAACTGTTATATGTTCTGCCCTCACATTGGTGTGAATGGTTAGAAAGAATGACATATTTAAAAAAAAAAAAAGATCTACAAGCTAACAACTTTTCGATGTAGATCGGTTAGTTGAAATATTTTAAAATGTTTTAAAATAGTAAAAAATTACAAATTAAGTTTAGGGATAAGGGCTAAGGGGGGGATAAGATAGAGCTGTTTTGACGGAGGTCCCCTTGGATGGTTTGCGCATGCTTAAGCTGCACTGTAGGATTTAACTATATAATTGGATTTAAATTATGTTCCTGACTGTTATAATTTCTTAGTTTTGATTGTTTTATTTACATGTACTTGAATACAAGTATTCCTAAACGTAACCTCAGTAACCTAACCTTATTCCTAAACGTAACCTCAGTAAAACTAATCCTAACCCTGAACGTATTCCTAACCTTAACATCAGTAAACCAAATACGAATCTGAAAAAATAAGAATACAGAAAAAAATGGGGGTGAGAATTCCGGTTACTTTAGTAAAGTTTCCCATGCCGATAAAGCCCAATTGAATTTCAATATATAGTCTTATATATTGAGATTCTAATGATAGCTTTGGGAACGGGAACTACACACTTTGTACAACGTGACTGACCACATTGTCTTGTGAACCTATTCTATGTGTGTCGGTGTCATTGTTTTGTCTACAAATGTGCAGTACAGAAGCCTAACTAAAGCTAAGTATTAAAGAAAAGTGTAGGGTTCACTGTTATTATTGGCCCCAGCCATCTGTTGTGTGTTGTTGTCAAGAGGGATTAGCACACAGCGTAGTAAGAGAAAGGCATTGATCAGACTGAATCCTTTGACCGTCTCATCCTCTCCTCAGCTCACTCATTGGCGTCATTACCTCTGTCTGCACGCTCCATTACTCTTGTCTGGGTAGTCCATCTAGGGTAGTGGATCTTAAGCATTGGCCATTCATTTGAACTTGGGGTGAATTTATTTTCGATTCAGAGTAGTAGAAAAACAATGAATGTTATCGGCATACAGTTGACTTTAACATAGCGTGTCATTAGAGCAATACAGCACATGTGCCTGTGCATGAGGACATGTGACTTATCCCTGTCTTTGGGTGGCCTTTTCGCAGTCCAGAATTGACGTCACATCATTCTGCGTCTGCAGATTTGAGAAGTAGATATTACTAAAACTAATCTAATGTGCTTAACAGTTTAGAGGCCCAGGGCCCAGACGGAGATCACCGTCAAGTTCAAGTTCATGGTCAAGTGCCCCAGACGGAGATTGGTAAACGGGACGGAGATTAATGATATCAAAACCGATCGCATCTCTCCACAGCCTAGGAGCGCTTGTTGCCCAATCCTCAGGGTTGCACAACAGTGACACTTCATCGAAAATGTTCCCTGCCTGTTTAGCGGACGAAAACGAAAATCTTAAAACGTTCATAACTCGCGATCTAAATCATCCTGTCTAATTATGAAAAAAGATCCTGTGTTAGACGGCGCTCCGCGGTCCAGTCGCTAGTCGCGATAGATTTATTCTTACCTCCCGTTGTTGTCAATCGATACGACTCTAGAGTGGTGTGGCTATTGTTAGCTGCTACACAGACATTCACAACAACTTCCGGTGCCCCGGTAAAAGTGGTCCGGGCGCTATAAATGATGGGCACATTTTATTAATTGATTAAATAGGTCCGGGCCTTCAAGGTGTTAAATAGCAGCAGATGAGATTATCATTATCAATGGATTCCGCTCAAAGCTTGTGTTGTGGAGAGAAATACCCAAACTAGGCTTGTTCAATATTCATACGTTCATACTTTCCTAACATTTCCCTTGAGCGGGGTATTGTATTTGTGTAACAACAACAACAAAATAGTAAATAGACTGCATTTATATAGCACTTTTAAGCGTTTAACATCACTTCACATTCACCCATTCAAGGACACTTTTGACACTCAAACCTGGAACCTTCGGATACCAAGGATGGCTGCTCTACCTCGCAACTGCCCCTCCAAAGTATGAAAAAGTTGAGGTGCTGGTGATGGAAGTCATAGTAGCATTTAATAATGTCATTGTCTAGCCTTAGCCTTGTCTAGTTTACACTCAAGATACGCTCCATATATGGTCGCCCGAACCCCCAGGACAGAACCCCCAGGCGTCTTACTGGTTCAAAATTCTTTAAGGGCATGTCATGTGATCTAGTACCAGCACAATTGTATTAGCGGTGCTCTGCCATCATGCCATACCATATTAACAGCTTATTGTTGTTAACAGGAAATAATAGTTTAACACCCTGGTATCCAATAATATGATATTACCGACCAAGCCTATCCTGAACTGACAACTGTACAGGAGTGAGAGATGTGAGGGAACTCTAAACTGCAGACGTCACCTCAGGGAAATGATTACACAGATACAAGAATCTCAGTCATTTGCAGCCCCCGGAATAGAGCATGTTTTTCTGCTATAACAGTCTGGGATATGGGATAATGTGGTAAATAACCCAGATTGATGGAGGTTTATTATCGAATGTACACTACAGTTACTACAGTATATGGCTCCCTCCCACTCAGTCTTGACTTGCAGTATGGTTCCCTCACTTTAATAAACTGGCCTGGCCTTCGTTCTCTGTTAACCAATGCAGATTGGTTTGCTTTATGGGAAGTCGGTCAGTAGAATGTGTGATGGTATGACAGAGCTTCCTAGTGAAGTAGGTTTTGTGTGAGACAGAGCTATAGGAACGAAGAAGATCATCTGTGAGGTACTGCAGGGAATGTGGGAACATGAGGTCAGTCACGTGTGAACTTCAGACTGTCGTGAGAGAGGGAATGGGTGTAGCACACACTCATTCCCTAGTTCACACACATCTGAGGCTGAGCTTTGTTTGCACTTTACTAACTCTTATATATCCTCTACTACCACCATTACTCCTCTTGTGAGCTCTGACTCTTAAGTCTTCTTTAAAAAAAAAACGTTTTTTTTTCTTCTCATACAGTCTGTATACATAAGGTTAGATTTACAATGTGGAGTTTGTTGTTGATTCCCATAGGACTTGACAGTCTGTCCTCATCCTGAGAAAGTTCCTCTTTTGTCACAGCTGTGTGTGTGACATGACATCACATGTGTATAGTACTGTATGTGTCCTGTCCATGGCTGCACATGTTTGTCTTTCCTAGCGATGGGTATCGTTCTACCAGACAGTGGCCTTGTGGTTAGAGTGTCCGCCCTGAAACTGGGAGGTCTGGGTTCGATCCCCAGCCGGGTCATACCAAAGACTAAAAATGGGACCCAATCAATGCCTCCCTGCTTGGCACTCTGCATCAAGGGTTGGATTGAAGGGTTGGATTGATTCAGAGCGCGGCACGGCTGCAGATCACCGTTCCTTGGCTGCGGCTCACCGCTCCAAGAGATGGGTCAAATGCGGATAACAAATTTCACTGCGGTATCGTGTGACAAATCGTATGACTTTGACTTTTGACTTTTTATTTATAATGTATTTTTAAATTCTTTAAATCAATTCCTGTCTCGGTTCTAAAAAAATCACACCCATGTGACTGTGAAGTGAGGGGCGCTCTTATCATCATACATCATTATACATAATCACATTCCGTGCTCAGCCAATGAAATCATCACAATGTCATTCCGGCCTATCACTTTTGCCGTGTTCACTTTGCTGCCCTCTTTGCTCAACCAATCAAATCATCGCTATGGGGTGATGAGCCAATCATCAGCCAATATTTGTGTTCACACTGGGCATATGAGGGGCTGGCACCCCTCAAAAAAGGTGGGACAATGAGTGGGACAGAACATGATGAATGTCTTCAAAAAAGTAATAATTATTAATTGTTTACTTGTTTATTGTGAAAACCGTGAGCATTTCCCAGAAAATGTTAATCTGTGATATTTAGAGGTTTTGTTCATCACAGATATTTATCGGGACTCTGCAGTATGGTTTTGATCTATAAGAGTGTACCGTTTTATTGTCTTGCAGTTTCTGAGCCTGTGTGTGGCTATCACTATTAGCAATTCGCTAGCACCTCCTGTAGAACCAGGGATGGCTAGTCATAACAACCCTTATCAAAAAACTGAAGTGACATCAGAGCAGTAATTTGTGGTTAAAGGACTTCACACGTTACATTAGCCAATAGCCATGTATGATACATGGTGATTCATATCTAAACAGATGTACATTCTGCGTGTTGTGTTGATGTGCGATGTAACCACATGAGTTAAACAAGACTTGGCAGAGAGCTATGTACAGTATGTCCTTGAAGATATGTAGCCTTTTCAGACTAAAAGAGACATTCAGCTGGGAATACATTATCCTGTTATATTTCTTGTCATGCCAAATGCCATTCCTTCACTCCTTTGTCCCTGATCATCATGTGTGTCATTGGCCTGTGTGTATCTTTAGGAATACTCGCCCTGGTTCCGGAGCCGTGAGCCCTGAGGGACAGTGCTGTGCTGTAGGAGTATCTAACTTGCTGTAGCCTGTTGACCATGGCGCTGTCATACAAGAAAGACATGGAAAAGTACAAGGAGATTGACGAGGATGAGATCCTTAACAAGCTGTCGGCGGACGAGCTCAAACAGCTGGAGACGGCCTTGGAGGAGATGGACCCAGAGGTGAAGGCTTGGGGAGGGACTGGGAGGGGAGGCACAAGGGATGTGTGCAGGGACTGATTTCACTGAATGTTTAAAACATTGATTTTGTAATGAATACAGTACACGGCTAATTAAAAAGTAAGTAAAATAACCAACACTGCACACAATTCAATCTTTATGGCCTCACTGTGTGTATGTATGTGTGTGTCGCATATATATATATATATATATATATATATATATATATATATATATATATGCGAAATGCTTAATATAATTCATATTTTAATTTAAAACTGCAACACATGGCCTGTGGAAAGCACTGGCAGCACAATGTCATGGGAGAGGCTAACACAAGTCCTTTGGTCCCCAGACGGCTCTATGTTTGTGTGTTTGTTTTTGCGCAGAGCTGTTGATTTAGCATTATAAAATCTCCAAGGGCCACCGAGAGGTTTATTTGTTTTCCATTTAGCTATCCCGAGTGAGATGAATCACCCACATGATAACCAGGAAAATCCCAGAGGGAAACGCTAAACAGTAGTCAGAAAAATGTGGTCATTCCTTCATCTGTCTTAAATTTGCTCTTACCTAAGAGAAGAGTAAAATAAGAAACTCCTTGGCTGCCGTTTACGAGATTTCCCGTAATTCAATCCATCTGCCGATTCCGCGAAATCAAGTAAGGGACCGCTTTATATCACTATGAAGTGGCAGCAATGCAAACCAGCCTGTAGTCATGCCCCGTTTGCTATGCAACGCCTCCACCACTCCCAGCAATGGTATTATTGCATACGGTCCCCATAGGAGACCAGTTAAAGTGGGATCTAAAAAACCCTGTAGCTCTGAAACTACAGGCGCTGTCCGGTTTTGAAAAACATCCGATGTTCGTATGTGATTTATATGCTAACATTAACCGCTTCTTCAAATATCCCTCGGATGTAAATGACTAAAATGTCGTCATATCCGTGGCAGGGTTTAACTACCCCCTCAGACCACTAGATGGCAGTCACAATGCCATGCTGCGGCTTATAGTCAAAGGCTTGTTGATACAAGTCTGAGTCTGTAGTTGACATGCCTAAATGTGTCTCCTCCTCTAATCCAGAACGCTCTGTTGCCGGCGAGCATGCGCCAGAAGGACCAGACGGCCAAGAAAGATACAGGGATCTTCAACAGGGATCGCCTTCTCAACTACCTGGAAAAGGAAGCCATGGAGCATAAGGACAGAGAAGACGTTGTCCCCTTCACCGGGGAGAGGAAAGGTAGGGGTTCCAGTGTTTTCATAGTTTGTCTTTTACAATAGTCAGAGATGTCCCAGAGGAACTGTGTACTTTAGATTATTGTACAATATACATAACTTAAATGGGTAATTGGATATTTAACTTAAACACTTCCCGGGTGATTCATTTGTGTTGGAGAGGCTCTCCATTGCCTCCCGTCGTTGTCGTTTTGGGTGGCAGGTATCGTTCGGTCAGGGTTTATTTCATGGAGGACTGTGAGGTGAAGTCCATCACACAAGTTGCAGGGGGACGTCAGGGTGCAGTTATCTGGGGAGTGATTCCTGCCACACTTCCGGCACCTACCATTGCCCTCTATCCATCGTACCTTTTCATCCTTGGACATTTTTCGGAGAGCAGAGCATCTACCCGTGAAGTGATCCTTGGAATCACAGAGTGGACAGTATTTATTTTCCCTTTTGGTGGATGTCCACTTTTCGACATAATCTGCGTCTGTATGTCTGTTAGGCTGAGCTTTCTCCTTGGCTTGGACAAAGTGGTTGATCGTCGCCGTTTGGGGTTGGTGCTCATTGTGGTGGTTGTTGTTGGGCCTCTGTCTCCAATTCCCCTCCCCCTCATACCGTTGAATCCATTTGTCGTTATAGCCATTGCTCAGGGGGTAGCGGCCCTGAAGGGGGAATTGTCTGGTGTCTGCGGTGTGGTAGTCCCGTTCTGAGGAGTGGTCGGGAGAAAGGACGTCATGTCGAGGCCTGTTTAGGGTATGGTCAAGGTATCTCCATTGTTTCGCTTGTAGTTCCATAAAATTTACAAGGTTATCGAAGGTGACACACTGGCCTTCTTCCTCAAGGTCTATCTTAACCTCTGCCCATTTCTCTTGTAACTGGCGGGGGAGTTTCTCGAGGATGTAGAGGGTAGCAGGGGAGCTGTCCACGGACCGATCACGCTTCATGGCCTTCAGCCTACAGTTGAGCATGTCGATGAATTGAGCGAAATCGTCGCATTCGTCGACTGTCCGTATTTGGGGCCACGCGCGCGCCTTGTCGTAGAGCGCCGCGATGACGACGTTGGCATTGTTATAGCGGTCTTGGAGCCTCCTCATCGCATTCCTGTACGCGACTCTCGGGTCTGGGTTATAAAGGCAGTACTTTATGACATTCCTGGCCTCTCCCGTGGTGTAGTGTTCGAGCTTTTTCACCCTTTCGGTGTCCGTTACCTCGGTCTCGTCCCCGAAGTAGCTTTCGAAGCTCTGCACGAACCTAGGGAAATCCATAAGGTCCCCGTCGAAGGGCCGCAACCTGATGGGACGGTGCGAACGGAGCATTGCAGAGAAACCTTTGAGGAATGCTTTGAGGAATTCTTCGGAAGGATTCATTGCTTGATGTGGGGGGACTGGGCTATGTTGGCCCTGCGTGGCACGGTCGGGTCGCAGTGGGGTACTGGGTGGTCCGGAGTTCGGATGAGCGCCTTCCTCAATGCTCATGTCAAAGGCTACTTCACAGGCCATGTTTCTGGGTCTGTGGTTGAAGTCGTCAGGGGTGGAGCTAGCTATCCTAGTATTTCTCGGATAGCCTCTAATTAAATTAGATTCTTACTTACATGCACTACTGCCCTTCTAAATTATATGGCAGGTTATATATGGCGATGTGACGTCATGCTGTGACATCATGCTTTCATGCTGGGCCTCGTTTCCATGGCAAAACATTGTGTGCATTGTTTTTAAGTTGCTTGATTTATTTGATTATTATTATTATTAATCTTTTGATTGATTATGTTACATTGATTAAATTCTCTTTATTCTAGGGACAAGATGATGTAAATCTTTCCTTCATTGTCAATGAAAGAATTGTCAACTCTGCTAGCCGAAATTCATGGGTGATTGGATATGCACTTGATTTTAGCTTTTTTCTCCCAATGCAGTCGTGCCAATTGATTGCTCCCCACACACATTTGTGTGTTGTCAGTTTGTCACTGACTCACTGCTGTTGTATCCTACTGGCTCACCTGCTGTAGGGATGGCAATTCATTTATGGAGAGATGGGACACATTGTCAAAGCACGTCAGGTTGATGTAAAATGGCCGTTCTAACGTTAAGAACCCAGAGTGGTCGAATAAAACAGTTTCGTCCTCACCAAGCTTTGGTAGGTTTGGGAAGCCCTGCCAAGCCGTAAAATGTTTTGCTTCGTTTGTAGTATGCTGCATGCCATAGAGTCTGGGTGCTTCCAGAGTTAATCTGGCAAACCACTGGATTGATCAGTGTCAAATGTTTTGTGCACACTGCCAGTAGGCCAAGGAAGCAGTGTTGATTTCGTCGACTAAAACTAAGACGAAAAATGTTCGTCGACTACCTTTTTTCACTGAGGAAAACTAAATGAAAACTAAGCTATGATGACTAAAAGAGAGACTTATTAGCATCTGCCGGCTGTAATTGTAAAGGTTAATTTTTTACTTGGATATCCCAAGTTAAGTGACTGGTTGTTTTGGAATGGATTTGATGCAGAATGAACTGTCTTGGAGGAGGCTCAGTGATTCACTGAGTTGAATGTCCTCGTAACCACTGTCTGGAATATGGACTGGACATTATGACAGAAGAAAAACATTTCACACTGCAAGTGTAGGAATTCTGTCCAATCGAAGTCCAGAGTCCTAACATCAGGGCCTCTGGGGATCCAAGCACTTCTCTTCTAGCTGGAAAATCTGTAACACTGACACATTCCTCTACGCTGACCTCCTCAATATAAGTGTGTGTGTGTGTGTGTGTGTGTGTGTGTGTGTGTGTGTGTGTGTGTGTGTGTGTGTGTGTGTGTGTGTGTGTGTGTGTGTGTGTGTGTGTGTGTGTGTGTGTGTGTGTGTGTGTGTGTGTGTGTGTGTGTGTGTGTGTGTGTGTGTGTGTGTGTGTGTGTGTGTGTGTGTGTGTGTGTGTGTGTGTGGACAACATGGAAAACTCAAACTGAGGTGGTTCTGTGGAATGTGTTTTTTGTTCCATATTATTCTCACCCCCTGCTGATAAATGATGTTACTCGAGGAGGCGCACATGCACGCGCACACTCACACACAAACAAGCCAAGAAAATTGGCTTGTGTGTGTTTGTTGTATAGTAGCAATTCTTAAATGTCTAATTTTTCATCTCGTTTTACATCTTTTGACCACATTAAAGTTCAAATTGAGTAATAAAGTGCAAACTATAAAGTGCCCCTCGGGCCAGGTCAGGTTGTGGCCTCCTGGTGGTGCTAGAATAGGCCAATGTGAAAAGGGTGCCATTTCTTCTTACGCCTTGGATGGCAATTTCATGCATTTTGTTCCAAAAATGTGTTTTGCAAAAATCCACCTGTTGGTGGCGCTATAACAGGCCAATGTGAAAAGGGTGGGATATATTCCTCAGACTAGTAGAAAAGTCTGTGAAAGATTTCACGTAAATTGCACGCTGCGTTCATGATTTGAGTCTTTTTGTTCAAAATAGGCCAATCCTGCAAACTTTGCCAATGTTAGCCAATTAGGATGGAATATGAAATATCGGACAGATCTGGCTTGAACACATGACTATAGAGATAGTGTGTAATGTTTTTAAAAAATCGGCTTCCTGGTGGCACTATAAAAGGCCTTTTCTGGAAAATCGTTGGCATCCAGGGAGTGTGTGCAAAATTTGGTATCGACCGGGTTAACGGTGCCGGAGATTAGCTGGTAACGGACGGACGGACACACGGACGGAGTGCAAAACATACTCTCCCCATGCCTTCGGCCTGGTGGAGACAATGATGTGTCTCCAATATACACACAACGACAACTTGAAAGGAAATAAACGTTTACAGACATTGCCCTTGACATTGCCCTGTGCCTTACTGTGTTGTCAGCACGGGTATTGGTAAACTGCTCTCCTCGGGTGAATACAATTTTGAGTACCGGTATAAAAGTGACACCAAGTGATTGAACCATAGCCTTTGTTCTTACTTTCTCACAGAACCTTTGAGAATTTCACTCTCCAATGACTGAACCATCGTGTTTCCTGAGAAACAGTGGAGGGTGGGACTGATTACAAATCTCTCTCTCTCTCTCTCTCTCTCTCTTCACTCACTCCCTCACTCGATCATCTCGCCAACTTGAAACCACTGAGACAGCCATTACCAAGCACTTTCTACCTACAGTACATGTCCAGAACAAGAGAACACAACTTACAAACGGATCATGTTCTCCCATATCCATGTAAAGCACGGCTTTCCTCTCATTTAGGTCATTAGACATGTTCCTGTGGGATCATGGGACTCTCTGCCTTTCCTGGGGCTCTCCCTCTACTGCCGAGAGGCCGGGTGTCGGTCAGTCCAGAGGGACTGGCACAGGATGCTATCTGACTGTATTTACTGTTTACTGGCTTTTCAGGAAGTGCCAGGGCCCCCTGGAGACCAGTTTTAGTATGACTGGTGTGACTGACAGACTGTGAGTGGGAGGGAGAATTGTGGGGTTGTTTTTGTGTGAGGATACAGACATTTGGGGTGAGTGAGGTCTAGGGGCACTCACTCTACTGTATTTGTTCACATGCTGTTGCCCCGGGAGCACAGCTCAGTTGCATTTACTGTCATTGTTCCATGACTTCCTTCTCTCCCTTTTGTCCCTTTTTTTTCTCTTCAGCTTGGTTGCCATGGAAATGAGACGGGAGTCCTGGCATGACTCAATTGTCTCGGTTAGTCTGAGTTCATAGGGGTTAGCATAGGAGAGAATTAATCCTGCACAATAAATGACTGTTTAAAAGTAAACTAAGTGTGCATATCTCCTTTAGCTACATTAAAATGCAGTTCCTACTTCAGTGAGTTGCTCTCTCGCGCACACACACACACACAGTTGAGCCGTGGCTCTGTAGTGTGAAAGCCCTGACTAGTTGAAAATGATATGGCTGCTGGCAACTTTATTATTTGTATAGCACACTTTATGTACAAAAGCAATTCAAAGTGCTTTATGTATGCAGAAAAGGTCATTACAAATACATAAAAGGCATTTACAAGCATAATGGAAGGAATGTAGTAGGCAGCCCTGAAGAATTACTAACTTTTTTTGGACACTCAGGTGGTGCAGTGGTAAAGTTGCTGCCCACACCATCTAGGGTTTAGAATCGGGTGAGGGAAGCCGAGCGTGGAGGGTAATTGCACATACTCCTATGGGCTGGGGCAGCACCTGTTGGGCAGGAGGAGTAGGACGGAGGGCGGAGGCTCTACGTCCTTATGTTATACATGTTATTATGTGTTTGAAGCTGGCTTCAATATAAGTGCTGCTTTCATGGGACCGAAATGTGTTCTTTTGCTCATTGTCTCTACCAGGCCAAAGGCATGGGGAGAGAGTATGTTTTGCACTCCGTCCGTCCGTGTGTGTGTGTGTGTGTGTGTGTGTGTGTGTGTGCGTGTGTTTGCGTCCATCCGTCTGTTACCAGCTAATCTTCGGCACCGTTAACCCGGTCGATGCCAAATTTTGCACACCACCTCCCTGGATGCCAACGATCAACCTCTGCCCAAAATTTTCCAGAACGGCCTGTTATAGTGCCACCAGGAGGCTGACTTTTGTTAAACACATTTTTTTATATTACTCCTCCAGATTCTGTCCAAACATCCCGCAAATCGTTACACACTATCTCTATAGTCATGTGTTCAAGCCGGATCTGTCCGATATTTCATATTCCTTCCTAATTGGCTAACATCAAAGTTTGCAGGATTGGCCCGTTTTGAACAAAAAGCCTCAAATCATGAACGCAGCATGCAATTTACGTGAAATCTTTCACAGACTTTCCTACTAGGCTGAGGAATATATCCCACCCTTTTCACATTGGCCTGTTATAGCGCCACCAACAGGAGGCCACAACCTCACCTGCCCTGGTGGATACCTGTGCCCCGAGGGGCACTTTATCTAGTTTCAACCTGCTGCCCATTTTGCCAGGTGTACAGGCCTGTTTGCCTTGGCCGTGAAGAGTGCTGTCAGGCACCACAGACCGTACAGTAGTGTGCATGAGGAAACCTTGTAAACTGGATGGTTATGCTCATCTGAACACTAGGACATCTCTTGCCATGCTGACCTGTCCTCTTGAACTCGGGTCCAAAGAGAAAACACGTGGACTGCTCGATTTTTTTTTGGTGTCTGCATTAACTGTGTACATCTTTGTACTTGAGATTTCACTTGAATCATCTCCTCTGGCTCTCCTGTCTCACAAGTGCACAAACAGTCAGACGTGTGTGCATGTGTTTGCAATGCATGCGTGACTTGCGTGTGCTCCTTAGCCATCATGTGATCCCTTGTCCAGGGCACAAGACAGGATGGGAAGGGCTGTGAGAGAATAAGATCAAGCTAGGCAAACTCAACAGTTTTCACAGAAATGGGAAGTTGTGCCAAGTCGTGGTTGTTGTATTAGCCCTATTTGTATGGTTAGATGTATTCCCTAGGCCCAGGCGGTGGCGTAACCGTCTGGGCACCCGACTGGTAATCCAGTCGCAGTGTGCCGCGGGTTCGACTCCCGAGCCCGACACAGCCTTTACTGCATGTCTTCCCCCATCTCTCTCCCGTTTCCTGTCAGCCTACTGTCTGTCCCTTCAAAAAACCAATAAAAGGCGTAAGCCGCAAAAAAATATCTTAAAAAAAAAAAAAAAAAAAAAAAAAAATGTATTCCCTAATACTATGGGATAATCGTCACCTCTCCCCCTGTATTTCTGTGTCCATAGGCAAAGCATTCATTCCCAAGCAGAGACCTATAGAGATGTGCCAGGAGGATGTCACAACCCTTGACCCAGAGTTGGAAGAGGCCCTGTCCAGTGCTACAGATACAGAACTGTGTGACCTTGCAGGTAAAAGCTGAGTGAATGTCCCTTGGGAATGGGGACCATGTGGATAAATGGGACTTGAGAACCCTTTGTGTGAAGGAATGTGTTTAAATGGAGCCACACAGAATGTCCCTTTTATCCCCCTGTTGGGACAGTAAAACACAGGCTCCTTTCACTCTAGACAATAAAGTCCTTAGTGTTACATGTCCATTTCATTCCATTTCTTCACTCTTGGGAGTTAAATCAACACTGAGAATTTTACTGTGTGGTTCTGATTTGGACTGAATGGCCACAATGGACAAGAGAATGACTGCTGTTTGCCACAGTAGAATCCTGAACATTCATTTAACTCTGGGAGTACACAAATGGACGCGGTAGGGTCACACCCTTAAGATTTAGTCAGTGTTACTTCACAGTGCTGAATTCTTTACCCCTGGGTAACACGCAAACAAGATATACTGCTTAGCTTGTTGTCTGTGTACATTCTGCCTGCAGCAATCCTTGGGGTTCACACACTGGTCACCAGCACTCAGACCTATGATGGAACCACGTCTAAAGAAGGCTACAACAGTGAGTAGGGTTCAGCAGTTACAAGACTGTGTATATTAGTCACAATAAAGTGAAATGTGGCTGAGGTCCAATTACCAGATATGTGTCTGTGTGTGTGCTCATGCTTGTGCATATGTTCCCAGATGTAATCAAAGGGGAGAAGATGACCCCTGTGTTTGATGAGCCTCCAAATCCCACCAACGTAGAAGAAACCTTGCAGAGGATAAAGGACAATGACAGCTCTTTAACGGAGGTCAACCTCAATAACATCAAGGTGCGTGCACACACACACACCACACCCCACACACACACACACACACACACACACGCACACAAATGCATGCACGTGTGAACACACACAAGGTATCCAAACTCTCTTCCTTCTCAGCTGGCAACGTGACGGGCTTTAGGGCTTAAGTGTTTTCTTAACAAACTCCATCCATCCATCTTCAACCGCTTATCCGTAGTCTGGTCGCGGGGGCAACAGAGTGTTCCTGGGGGATCCCGAGACATTCCAAGGCCAGTGAGTCGATGTGTTTCCTCCAACTGCGCCTTGGTCTGCCCTGGGGTCTCCTCCCAGTGGGACTCCATACGTACAACTCCATACATAGTAACCAATCAATGACTAAAGCTTGGACAGGAGGGCCATATCCGTATTAGACTCTTGTGTCTTGTTTTTTCCAGAACATTCCTATTCCCACATTGAAGGACTTGGCTAAAGCCATGGAGCACAACACACATGTCAAGAAGTTCAGCCTGGCGGCCACACGGAGCAATGACCCCATTGCAGTGGTTAGTGTGCGTCCTTACTTACATGTTTGTGATTGTTATGACTCCGTTGTGTATCTGAACTTAAGTGAATAGGTTTCCCACAGCTATTAACGGACACATTTTCATGTTCTCACCAATGACATCTCTTGCTCTTTTTCCTGGCCAATTGGAAGGCATTCGGTGACATGCTGAAGGAGAACAAGACATTGCGTAGCCTAAACTTGGAGTCTAATTTCATCACTGGTGCTGGGGTGCAGGCCCTGGTCGACGCATTGAGGGACAATGAGGCGCTCATAGAGATAAAGATAGACAATCAGGTACTGAGTGCTGTGACACACACACACACACACACACAGGTTTTGCAAACATTTGGAGAAATTGTTGTCTTGCATTCATTCCATACACCCTTACCTTAACTAACGTAACTGATCTAACCCTAACACTAGAGATAAGATACAATAGGGAAGCACCTATCCCCAATCAACTGGTTTAATGTCCAAATTGTGTTCTAACCTCAACAACACTAAACAACACACAACACATGCTCGCATACATGCATAACTAGCTGGTGTATATCTGTGTGTATTGTTCAGAGGCAGCAGCTGGGTACTACAGTAGAAATGGAGATAGCTAAGATGTTGGAAGACAACACCGGTATAGTGAAGTTTGGCTACCACTTCTCTCAGCAAGGACCACGCGCCAGGGCTGCTGCAGCCATTACCAAGAACAATGACCTGGGTAACGATGACACACACATGCACACAAAAATACGTTCCCTGAATGTTTCCTTCATCTGCTAGAGAATTTTCTTTGTCTTCCAATATGTCATTTCCAAAATCAGAGATGATTCATTTCTTTGTTATACTACCGTTATAATGTTTATCTGCACGAAGAGGGCTTGTGGAGTGTTTATCTACTGATGTGATCCACCCAGCATGTGGAAATCTTGATTGTCCATCCCTGCGTCATATTCAAGGGTGGTGGGAAACCCGAGTATGACGTATCGTATGAACAAAATCGTAAGAGTGTAAATACGGTCAATTCGGAGTTCACCCCAAGTATTAAGGCCTCAATGACCTCCATTCTGTTCTTTCTTCTAGCTCATCATTCTCTCAGAGCTGCAGTAGTACAGGTCTGGTGCATGGGTGTGGTGTGGTCCCAAGTGTGTCTGAATGCATTGCGTTAACAGCCATTACCTTCACAGCACGTTGGATTGGAGCATTCACCTTCAGTCACGTTAACACAGAGGTTGACCGTGCAACGTTACAGCTTTGGGGCGTGAAGGAGTTCCACTTCTTGTTTTCTGTCCACGCTTATCACACTTGTTACAGTCGAATGGGTGTAAACTTTGACCCTGTAACTTATGACTCACTGCCTTTTATTATACTACTAACAGGCTTGAGTTGGTTGGAAATTTTGTGCAGCATGTTTGCAGCTGTTCCATTTCCCCCTCTCCTCGTTCTTCCTCCTCAGTCCACCAGAGGCATCTTGCTTTTCATCATTTTTGTTTGATTTTTATTTATTCTTTTTTCTATCTCCATTCATTGTACCTGTCTTCTCCAGTCCGCAGGAGGCGAGTGGAAGGAGACCTGTAGGGTTGGAGCCCATCCTGTCCCCCAGCCAATCCTGTTGTCTCATCTCACCACGTGGAACAATTTCAGCCAAGCCCCTGGTCTCATCTCACTGTGTGGAATCAAAAGTCTTGTGCCAAACTGTGGAGCAAGGCACCCTCAACAAGAATCAACATACGAGAAGAAGGGAAATAACTGGAATTGCCCTCTCCCACACACATGTTCATACTTCTTTTTGTTGCGTTATTATGGATGTTATTATTACAGCTGTAAATGTTATTTTGTAGATTTTAGTCATTTCATTTCAGTTGCTTTCTTTCTTGTCTTTTTAAGCCTATATGAACTTTCCATGTATTTCTGTCAATTTGTTTGTTTTTATACTGTACTATGAGCATGTGAAAAAAGGACATAATCCTAACCATCTAACAGGAATATCTACTGGTAACCATGAACTAACATTGAGGATTCCCTTCATCTTCAACTGTGACAGCTGGCTAAAAACATGTGAGTCCATACATAGAGAGACATTACGAGAGTACAGTTTTTGAATGGCTGCGTTATTTCAAATTGCTCCTTGTACTGTATCGGTCATGTCTTTGGGGCAAGAAAGCATGGTGAGGCAAAAGCTTAAGTTTGCGCAGTGCAGCGATGCACTTCCCCAGAATGAAGAGAGAGTTATTGATGTGCCCCATCACACAGCGAGAACTCTGACATCCCTCTTGATTGTGGCGCCATCGATCTTCATTAACTTCATGGTCATACTATCGACCTGCTCACAAAATAACAACTGATTCTTGTTTATTTTTGCAGTGTGAAACTCTTGTTGTGTGATGACATGTAATTTAGGCTAAACCCAAACCAGTCTATGCCAGAAAGCTCAGGTGACTGGTGTCCCACAGAGAAGGTGATGGCTAGCCAGTCATGACTGACTAAAGAGCACAAAAATACTCCTACCATATTACCAAATTCCCTGCTCAATGTGATTGAGTAGATTAAATGTTCCTCTGCATCTCAGCTGTGGAAGATGCTGTGACGGTGACAGTATCAGATGCTGGCTGATTGTTGGGTTAGTTCACAGGGCTTTGCTGGTACGGGTTGCAGCTAATCTATACTTTGTTGTGTGACCCATTTAAAAGGCTAATCTATACTTTGTCGTGCGACGTAACAAAATATTTAACTGAAAGAAATAGGATTGACAACATTTTTCACTTGGTACATAATTTGTGTCAGTATTGAAATAGTTGTGAGGCAAAGTATACATTTCCCTTAAGGCTAGAAATTCTTGGCTTGTGCTGACCCAGAAGGCACAACTTGTCTTTCAGATCTGATATATAGACATATTAAAGACATACACTTGGCTTCGCAATTTGAGATTAAGTGCATGGCAGTCTTAAAATGGCTTTACGGTTTTATTCGGAACAGAAGCTCTCGTTTAGATATAGTTTAACTTTCTGGTTTTATTATTATGGGATAATGGGAACTAGAGGCTGATCATTTTGGACTGTGTGAAAGTATGATTGTACTGTCACAGGTACAGGGTAGTCGTCCATTTGAGGCTGAAGAATCATTGACCCGAGTCTGCTATGTTACAAACGGTCTTGCTGTAAAGATTTGCTCAATCGAGTTTCTACAATGTTCAACCATGCCAAAGACTAACATGCAATGCTTAATATATACATACAGAATTTCTGATAGATCTTTTTATCAGATAGTTATTTCCTTATACAGTGCAGTCCAATGGTATAGGAGAGTATCTAAAGAAAGCCTTTGTAATAGTTATCTGACCATAATATGTGCAATATCATTGTCTTGCTTTCATCATTCATTGCAGCATGCTTATATTCTGTATTGTACCATCCTTGTATACTGCGTAGCAACATCTTAAACAAGGAGGTTGATGAGATGTTAGGAAGAGATGATTTGTCTTACTTGCCTCTCAGGTCTCAACTATAATATCTGTGATATTTTATGAGGCTACGGTTTCCAGGTTGAAGGATTTTGACACAGATTTGCATTTCCCCATCATTCACACAGACACATACTCTCATTTACAACTATGTAGGATCTAATGAGTGAAATGCCACTCCTTTTCTAACGGTGGCAGCATGCTGCATGTGATCCACACTCCACTGGACGTCCTTAGGAACACTTGCCTGACTCAGTTAGGCAAAACAGGACCAATTCTGCACTTAAACATGCATTTTTCTCCTAATGTATTTAACCACTTGAACCCGAGCAACCGTATTCTGAGGGAACATGCGACGAAAGTAGCAGATCTACAAGCTCAACACATCACGACACGTGGACTTGTAGATACGCTATTTTCAGCAGATTTGGTGTATATTATAGGATAAAAAAGAGCGGACCAAGTACATAGCCGACGGCGGTCAAGTATTAGTTTACTAAGTATAGAGGGTTTAAAATTTAAACTTTAAATGGTTAATAGGAAGGCTATGTGGCATGAAATCATCATGTTTCTGTCGACCACAATGTTCTTTCATCTTAACAACTCCACATTTCTTGGATGTGAGTAGTATGGCTGTGCTCCGTTTTGGTTTTATTGTCTACATGTCTCTCCGGCTATCATGATTGCTGTCCTTTCACCGTGTGCTACTTCTACATTATTGTCCTTTGCTGGTGGATTGTCTGTCTGCCAACAGTGGTGTGCCTCTGCTCTACCCTGTTGAGATTCTGTGATCGTATACTATACTGTATTATTAGAATATAAAATGCCATCTCATATTGGAAACACATTTCTGTGTGTACTGTATCACTTAAGTGTAAGCCACTCACTGCTGAGAGTTTTTCTTTTCTTTTTTTTTTTTTTGTACCTTTTAAAGAAAAATAAATAAATCACGGACTAGACTTGAGGAGGGAATATCTTATTATAAAACCATAAGATGGGGAAAAGGCACTGTTGAATATAAGTTGTCCTCAACAATAAATGTTTTACATACTCTGCCACTGTCCTGCTATATTTTTATCTTTGGTTTAAATGTCATATTTAAACATGCTTCTAAATCTTACTTTGGGGCAGCTATTCAAACAATAATTGTCTGCAGTTATGCAGCTTGGGAGTTCCCTGGTGGTTCAAATAGGTAAATACACTTGCTTTACCACAATACCACAATACCACAATCGAGCTACACCTCGAGTTCAAAACTCATGGTAACAGAGACAGTAGACAGACAGGACACGGCTAGTGGGGGTTTTCTGTTGGTGTACATACGTATATGCAAGCGTCCTTTAATTACATTCAGCTTTTGTGATTTGTTTGCACATGCCTGAGCAATGATGTAATTGTAATATATGACTTCATCCCTCTCTGTTTCCTGTGCCAGAGAGCTGCGGTGAATCTAGTTGCTGTTTAAAAAAAAAGTAGAAAAAATAAAAACTACTACTGGCAGCCTGAGTAGCTAACTCTGACCAGAGGGGAAGTGAATGACTCATGTTTTTCCACTCTGTGAGAATATGGTGCAAGAGAACCTCTTGTATGAGAGGAGGGGTTTTGTCATCTGCATTTATCACACCAGAAGGTGTTTATTTAATGGACAAAGACAACATTTATTTAGAGAACCATGATGTGAGAGACTACTTATTAACAAGAGATGCTCTGCCCTTTAGCACAGCATGTGGGAGTGGAGAGATACAGAAAACAAAAGAAAGAAAATGAGTTCGAAAGAAAGTTAGATTCCATTGTCCCTCGCTTTAGTGACGCTTGGTGTTCAAAGTGTGGTCAGGAAGAGGATATTGCAGATGTTTGGTAATTGGTATTGGGGAGCAGAGACTCCTTTTGGCAGTGAAGATGAAGCTTTACGGCTGTCATCTCAGATGTCCGACAGAGTCCCATTGTAATACTAATTCTGCTCTTATGATCTGCATAGTATTACAATGGGACTACAGTATGTTACATCGTTGAATATGATGATGCTTGCTTAGGACATTTGCATTCAGTGTTGTCATGCACCATGCAATACTAAAACTATAGTACATATCAATATGTGCGTTTATGTTTTTATTTATTTATAGAATAATATCTGGAATTTTAAGTACTCAAAGATGCTTTACATGTGTGTGAACACTTAAGCAAAAGTTACAACATTTAGCCAGTCAGAGTGGACTGTCACACCTGCATTCTGCTATCACACTCAACTGCCTTTCTGTGTGCCAGGCTCGCCAGTGTTGTTTGTTCAGTTTGCTTAACTAGCCCTATGACTTGCTTAGCCTGAATTATAGGCCTACCTGTTGCTGATTTTCAGTTCTGTGCTGTGAGTTTGCCTGAGAAAATCCATCTGTGCTTCATTATAGTTCATGGATTACTTTTTGAAAGAGTAGCTGAACCTTCCTTTATTAAAAACCCTTTTCAAAGAAGTCCACTTTTGGGTCCAAAAGCATTACCCTGACACACTGCAACATGGAAACAATAATTAGCGTGGCTTTTGCCCTCAGCCCTGTCACAGACAATTGTATGTTAGAATAGCCTACAGGTTTCCCAATGAATTTATTTGATACACATACCTACTTTCATACATCACATTTCTTCAATTGTATCTAATACTAGAATTTCGCCGCCCTTCGGGCGGCGAATCCTAGTTCCGTTGGCAGCGCAATGGGAAGAAGGAAATAGCGGGATTTGACAGACTCCACTCCAGTATTGTGCCCTTGACATGTAGTAACGGATGGGTATTATTATTATTTGTTGTATTTTCACATCAAAGGAAATTAATGTAAATGAAAATAAGCAGACATGAAAACTGCTGTTTACTGTTTTTGTTTGCTTACAATAAATTACTGTTTTTGGAAACCAAAAGCTGTTGAGAATGGAGCAGAACATACTGTATACAGTATGTTCTGCTCCATTCTCAAGGTCAAAGGTCCCCCAAAAAATATACTATAGTATATTTTTTGGGGGACCTTGACTGCATTATAGTAGGGCTACAATATTTTGGATTGCGGATTGCAGTGACCCCACATTGTTTGTTCGGGAACAATATTTGTAGTTCCAATGAGGGCTACATGAGCCGAAGGGAGAGAAACACTTCGCCTCTCTCCAGTCCGTGCATATGGTGCTGGTACGGATGGCATCGCTGACTGACATAAACACACCGTTGCAATTCAGAGGCACTTCAATAAGAAAACTCAACTAATAACGCTTGTGTGTGTTAATCTGCCCGATGCTGACGTTAGTATATAATGTTTAGATTGTTTTCCTGGCTGAATAACAACGGATCGCATCGCTGACTGACATAAACACTCCAATTCAGAGGCACCCCGCACGCACACACACACACAGAATCCATGCGCCTCGGTGCGTCGCAGTTGTCATGTTTCCATGAATTAAACGGGTCGCGCAATTGTCGTGGTTACATTAATGAAACTGGTGGTGCAATTGTCGTGTTTGCATGAATTAAACGGTGTATTTATGTAATCGCGCCGCTGTCCATCCAAGTCCGAATCAGTGTGTGTGTGTCTGTGTGGGACTGTGTGTGTTGTGGAAGACGGGGAACAATGTTGCCAGGGTCGTGAATTGTAAGCGAGTTGTAGTGTGTGTAAGTAGCGTGGTGAAAGGCTTTGTTTCTGGGTCTGTTTGCTTGTTTCTGGGCCAGTTTTCATAGACCTGGCAACAGTGGCCCGTGTGTGTGTGTGTGTGTGTAGTGTTGTGTTCGTGTTGTTCTTCTAATGTGTGTGTGTGTAGCGTGTAACTTCCGGTGTTGCAGAAACATAAAAGCTCTCGTGGGTCACGTGGTTGGCTTTGAGCAAATAGGAGAGGGGATGTAGTGTTGCCAGGTCCGCGTATTGTAAGCGAGTGGTAGTGTGTGTAAGTAGCTGTTGAATGGCATTGTTTCTGTGCTTGTTTTCATAGACGTGGCAACAAATTAGGCGGGGGTGTCGGTGCTTGTGGCGTGTTTGTGTTTATTATTGATATTGATATTGTTTGTGAGTCTGGACGGGAGCCGGCTCTAGTGGCAGTGCGATGACAATTTTTACGCGGCTGGTGTTGAGTGTGGGCGTGCTGCGCGACATGAGGAGATAGCCATGGGAAATATACTGGTAAGCAACGTTTCAGTTTATTGTAGTGGATGGTAAGCACAAATTAGCCACTCATATGTAGCCAATGTCGAGATTAAATGAAAAATGTCTTAAAACATTTTGAACACACCCCCATTGATTGATTGATTGATTGATTGAAATATTTATTAACAGTTTGCAGAATTACAGTACATTTCAAGCACAAACTCAATACAAAGACTGTTAACTGTGAGTGGACGTCCCAATTAAGCATTACACTTGTTTACAAGAGGGTCCACCATGTTCAATTCATCAAAACATTTAGAGACGTACAAATAGACACTTCTATATAGTCAAAGAACAGAACAGATCATGAATTCATCATAAAGGAGGTAAAAATGGGGCTAAATATGTATTTTTTACATACATTTTATAGCGATTCCTTTATTATGTACTATAGTCCTACTAGACACCAGGAAATGACATCTGGCCGCAAAAGATCACAGGATATCGAATATGAAGGGGACAAACTGACATTGAGCCAATGACACACAGTATGGCATCCCCCCAGTAGGCTACCTTCACATTCAGTAGATCCTGTGATCTTTTGTGGCCAGATGTAATTTATTGGGGTCTAGTAGGACTATAGTAGCCTAAAGTATTTATAAAGAAATCGCCATAATATGTTGTAATTTTTTTTTACATATTTAGCCCCATGTTCGAATGCCCCTGCCACAAAACGTGTACCTAAAGTATGGAAAAAAGGGGGGTGACTTACAGGGGCCAGTTTCGAATTGTAGCATACCCGTAAGTGCTCTTTGAGAGTGGTTTTGAAGGAGTCTAGGGATTCACATTTAATGGCTGTTGGTAGGGCATTCCACATTTTAGTGGCATAGGAGCTAAATTAATTGAACCCCCGCCGAATCTGGGTTGTGGTTTGTTGAACTCCCTCTGGTGTTGTGATTGTGGAGAAAAGATATGTGCAGAAACAAAATAACATAGGCTACATTTGAAGTGCTATCAAACAAGTCTATATGAAGCCATTATGAAATAAAATATTGTAGTGGCCTGGGGATCGGTGACTCGGGTCCCCTGCCCTGCCTCACATCCCTCTTGACCTGAAAAAACGTTGAAGACCCCTGACCTCACCTATATTACTCCTTGATGTGTGGATGTGTGTTGTGTCCATGGTTGTGGCGCCTCCCTGTGTCTGATAAATGTTACTACGTCGCGCCAAGGTCGCTCATTCATTACGCCGAAGCAGCCGGAAACAAAAAACGTTTCTGTCTGCTATCACTTCCGGTAGGTCACGTTTACTTTACACTACTGGAGAGAAATGGCTGACATGGACGAATTGTTTGGGAGTGATGGCGATAGTGATAATGAACAACGTGGTAAGATTGACATTTTTAGTGGCTATAACTTAATTTAGGATGCTCATTTAGCGGCTATAATTTAACCTAGTTCTGGATAACATTTGAGCGGCTATAATAACTTAACCCAATTGTATTACATTTGTCTTGTGTACTGTGTATCTCATCTCTGAATGTATCATTGGAAATAGCCTGAATGTAGAACTATGCATGTTGTTGATCTTTTCAGCCGGGTCCGGGTCTGGCTCCGGTTCGGATTCGGAGCAGGAAAGACCCCCCCGGTCCGCCAGTAATATCTCTGGCAGCGGTAGCGACAGTGAGAGGGAACGGGCCGACGATGACGATGAGGGGCGTCCGGATGCAGGGAAGCCCAGCATCAATAAGGTGATTGATTGAAGTATTTATTAACAGTTTGCAGAATCACAGTACATTACAAGCACAACTCAATACAAAAATATGTCAACTGTGAGTGGACCACCCAATAAAGCACTACACTTGTTTACTAGAGGGTCCACCTTGTTCAATTCACCATAACATTTAGAGACATACAACTATACACTTCTATATAGCCAAAAAATAGGAAATCATCATCATAAAAGAGGTAAAAAGGGAAAAGAAAACATACAGTGAGGGGAAAAGGGGTTCAGATTTTACGGGGGCCAGTTTCGAATTGCAGCCATTCGTAGGTTTGATTGATTGATTGATTGAAGTATTTATTTATCAAAAAAACATGTGCCCTTTGCTTTGAGAGCGGTTTTGAAGGTGTCAAGGTTTGAAGGCATGTCTTAATGACCGTTGGTAGGGCGTTCCACATTTTGGTGGCATACGAAATTAACTTAGTCCCTTGTTTGTGCCAAATCTGGGTTGCACATGGTTTGTTGAGCTCCCTCTGGTGTTGTAGGTACATGGGTATCTTGGTGGTGTATCGAATCTTGTGGACCAGACCCATTGCAAGACGCTGTACTCTGTCGCTCTGGATTAAGAGTGTCTGCTAAATGCCTAAATTGTAAACCCTAAGCCATTCCAGCCTGTCAAAGTGGGCAGGGGTGAGGTGGGTTCGGGGAGTGAGGCCAAGTAGTAGCCTGACCAGTTTGTTTTGGGAAGTCTGGAGCCTTGTTTTAAGGGCCTTTGAGGTGCTGTGGTACCAAGAGGTGCATGCATAGTCGAAGAAACCTTGTAAGAGGGCTCTTGTTAGGGTCTTCAAGGTGTTTTTGTCGACCAGTGAGGTGTGAATTATTAAAAGATGTTCGGACAAATCTTTCAGAGTATTATATGATGCCGAGATTACAATATGCTGAAATTTGACAAAATGACATCAGCATGGGATCAACAAATTAAATCTGAAATGCAGCAACTCAACAAATCAATTAAAACCAGTGGCAAAAGGCCCTGATGATGGGCCCCAGTGCAAGAATATTTTGTAGGCCCCCCACCCCCGCAATAAACAAGTGCACGCCCGTGTGCACATCACACGCACTCACCATATAGGTAAATACATTACAGGGGCATAATTGGCATGCGAACATAGGGTACAGCATTGAGTAAACAGAGCCACACACACTCATCCTGCAAACCAGCCTTCAGCACCACCATCAATTATCTAAAAGCCTGCCCTGACCTGGGCTCAAACTACCACAGCCTGATGATGTCTCCAGTCCAAACTATCAAACATTAAAATATAGCCGACACTCAAAGATTATATTCCACTTCCACAGTATGTCCATTAGCATAACCATCAAGAAAAACATTATGCCTTACAAAAACACAGCGTTAATGAATGGATGTGGCTGTTATAGTACTCACTCATTAGATACGGGTCTTGCGCTCAGCAAAGTCATTTATAACACTGCTCAGGTCCAAAGCCCTCGCTCTGCAGTTCTCAATAGAAAGTATAGCCAGTTCGAGGTGGGATGGATAGCGTGTACCTCCACATGCGTTACGCCCCCCTAGTGAGACCTTTCACTGTCGGGTGGAAAGAAGATGTCCGGGTATCAGAGGAGACCCGAGGCTTTCTTCACCCTCCCAATGACTGATTGTGGGGGTTAGCAGAGATGGAGTACTTGTAGAGAGCCTGGGGAATTGGGAATTGGCTTTACTAAATTGGGACTTGAAGGGGAGAAAATGTTTTTCTTTTGACTTGAATTGTTTTGCACAATAACGATAACATAACGTCAGGGGGGATCTCCTGGCCGCCTGGAGAGGCGGGAAGTAGGGTAGTTTCTGGTGGGGCTGGCGCTTCATTTTGTAGAGGCAAGAGCCGCCGTTGCTGCTAGAGTTTGCCTGGCTAGGCTGTGTTGTAAAAAACGTGTGTAATTTTGTCTTTACACTCATCCTGCTCCTTTATTTTTTCCTCTTTTTCGCACCACTTTTATGTTTGGGCTTGAACATGATGCTAGGATAGCTACACTCGCGCTTTTTTTTCTTCTTTGAAAGTGGAGCTGAGGTCACATTCATTGCAACTCCTGAATGATGTATCAAGGTGATTGGACAAATTAGCATTACTCCTCCCACTGCTGACTGCTCCCAGCGGCCCAGCCACTCTCTCAGCATTTAACCCCTTACCGACTGGCCACAGCTATTTCATTCACAAAAACAGGGGCCCGTAAGCTGTTTTCTTTTCTTTTTTCCCCTTCCCCTTCATGGGCCCCTTGGGGGCTGGGCCCTGTTACATTGAACCGATTGCACCGTCGATAAATTCGCCACTGATTAAAAGCCTTCCAGACAGGCAATATTATTGAGTTTGAGTATATACCCTAACTTCCCTATGATAGCCAAGAGGTTATTCAGTTTTATGTCATATTACAAAAAGTTCTCAATTACTTGAGAATACAGTACTTGAGATCAGACATGTTGTCATGTTGAACTTTAGAGTCTAAAGGCCCCCACACACACCGGCCCAACGTCAGTGTTGATAAGTGTCTGTGGATGAAAATCGTGAATCACAGATCGGTGTTTGCTAAACACTGTCTCTTTACCAACTAGGAGCTGTTTGGAGATGACAGCGAGGACGAGCGACACAGCCGACACAGCGGCAGTGACAACCAGTCGGAGCGCTCAGGGAACCAGTCAGATGTGAGCATGCATTCGGAGCCAGAGGACAATGATCGCTCTGATGCTGAACAGCACAGTGGCTCCGAGCGTGGCCATCGGGATGAAGACGAGGATGAGGAGGACGGTGGGCATCGGTCGGATGCTGGGAGTGCAGCCGGCAGTGCACCAGGGAGTCCGGCCGGCAGTGCACCTGGGAGTCCGGCCGGCAGTGCACCTGGGAGTCCGGCCGGCAGTGCACCTGGGAGTCCGGCCGGCAGTGCACTGTCGGGGGCGGGGAGCCCTCATTCAGGGAGGGGGAGTGCCCGTTCAGACAGAAGGTAGGACATGGGCGCTCTTACAACTGTTGAAGTCGTACTGTGTAACTTTCATTTTAAACAAAATAATTTTTGTTTTAATCCTTCACTTGTCGGACCCCCGACAACTTGCTCCAAAATATCCTCAGGCACACGCTGGACCTTGCAGCATTCATTTTCGAGCAGTACTGCCCTATAGACAAAGCGTGAATTCCGTTTGTGTCCGACTCCGAGCATAGGCATGGTAACGCCCCGCATGCCTGTGATTTGCCTACCGACACTGCCTGTCTTGACTGTCCTCCGAGTGTTTGTTGATTATTGTGTAATTTGTTTGTATAAATCCTTTTTAGTGTAAATAGTATTAGATTAATACACGATAATCAACACTAACACTTTATTTAGAATACACCCAAATCAAATCGTAGTACATGTGTTGAATCAATTATTCAATCAAAGCAAACGGCATAAAGAATATTAGTTTGCCTCTTCTACAAAAATAAAACTTACAAGTTAGTTACAAGGCTGCATTCTGTCGCGCGTGTCAAGCTGTCATTCTCTTGTAGCCTATTTATTTCTCAATCTCACCACGGAGTAACCTCGCGTCTCGGAGGACAGTCAAGACGGGCAGTGTCAGTAGACCAATCACAGGCAGGCGGGGCGTTACCATGCCTCAGCCATGCCTATGCTCGGACACAAACGAGATTCACGCATAGACAAACGCTGTAATGACAACAGAACTATGAGAGGTGTCACCAAAAAGACTCCTAAAATGAATGTTATACAGCATGACATTAAACAATCACGTCCTTTGGATCTGATCTGAGGTATCGTCAGTGTTCATGGAGCAGGCAGTTATAGAAAGTGTCTCCTACTGAGATCATAGATAAAATAGATACTGTACGTTGGTTTGATTGTTGCTGGATTGTTTTAAATGAATTCCAAAATCGTATCAAATGTATTTATTTTTATTCTGTTTATTTGTTCCATACAGTATGCACAGTGAGCCGGGAACTCCACAGACAGGTCTGGGTAGCCCTCATTCTGACGCCCCAGGTACCCCTCACTCTGACGCCCCGGGGTCCCCTCACTCTGATGCCCCGGGTACCCCTCACTCTGATGCCCCGGGTACCCCTCGCTCTGATGCCCTGGGTACCCCTCACTCTGATGCCCTGGGTACCCCTCACTCTGATGCCCCGGGTACCCCTCACTCTGACGCCCCGGGTACCCCTCGCTCTGATGCCCCGGGTACCCCTCGCTCTGACGCCCTGGGCACCCCTCACTCTGATGCCCCGGGTAGCCCTCACTCTGATGCCCCGGGTAGCCCTCACTCTGATGCCCCGGGTAGCCCTCACTCTGATGCCCCGGGTACCCCTCACTCCCCTCACTCGGACGTTGAAGGTTCTGGAAGGGAGAACCAATCGGATGATGAGAAATGGGGGGGAGGCGCAAAGAGTGACCAGTCCGAGGATGAGGAGGAGAAGCGTCGCCACTCTGATGAGGAAAAAGAAAACTCGGACGACGAGGGTCCAAGGAACAGGAAGTCAGGTAGCCTACTCCTTGAGATCACATACTAGAACCTCAAAGGAAGAGATGACAATCTTTATTAAGTGGTGCAACCACTTCCTTAAGTGACTGTGTGTGGCTGGCTGGCTGGCTGGCTGGGTGCGTCTGAGCACGAAAACAGCATGGTTGTTTTTCACCACCTGTGTGCAACCTAACACACACACAAACACATATTAACTGTGTATATATGGTGATTTCGGGTGTGACAGTACAGTACAGTACAGTACAGTAGAGGGACCCCCACACGGTAACTCTGTCATTTCTCAACCGTTTCGGACACGGGGCGTCTCGCCGGAATCGGGCCGGCACCCTGGGTGCGTTCCTGTGGGTCTGGAACTCCCTCTATGTACATTTTAGCTTTGAATTTAACACATTTTGTGCCCAAAACGTCTGTGGACGTCCTGGGTATTACCGCACGTGCATAGCCCAAGACGTCTGTGGACGTCTTTCAAAAAAAAATATATATATATATTTTTTTTTTATTATTATTTTTTATTAAGAAAAATCAAAACACTTTTTTTTAACACATGGTGCCAAAGTTTGTGTTTTCGCCATTGAGAATGCATTTGGCGTTTAAATTAAATAACTCAGAAACTATAAAACATTTCAAAGTAAAAAGTTCCAGCATGTGTCTCCACAGTCAGCTGAATTATAAAAATGTGAATGGATGTGAATGGATTTTCTAGGTGAAAGTGATTTTGGGCAGTATTGCGTGGGCTCTCAATGTGTTAAGATAAAAGATGATGTGAAATGTTATAGTTTTTAATGGATAAAGTTTTCAAATGGGAAATAGTTTAATTTTCAGATCAATTGATCATTCATGAATATAACCATAATGATAACCCTTGAAATCAAAGACAAAGACCCATTCAGTTTCCCTCTGACCCATTTGAGTAGTAACCCCACCCATGGGACCCAGGACTCTTCATAAATGCGTCATAGATGGCTGGCCACATGAACTCTGAGATCCACATTGAAGTTATTCAAGTTATTCAATCCACATGATACTATTTATTTTGTGTGGTTAATATATTTCACCACATGTGGTTGTTGTTTGTTCAGAGTCTCCAAAGGGCAGTGACAGTGAAGATGATTTCATCGGGAAAAAGAAAACCAAGAAGAAGGCTACCTCTGATTCCGATTCAGACAGTGATGTTGGACGCAAGAAAAGTAAGAAACTATTTGTCTTACTCCAAAATGTAATGCATCAGTTTCCCTAAGGCATTTCTGATACAATGCTGCCTCAGTATACTGAAAGACACCTTGAAAGTATCTGTTATTATTTAAAACAATCTTTCTCTCCTCAACCCCCACAGCTAGGAAGCCAGCGGCAGATGACCTTTTTGGAGAAGCTGATGACATCTCTTCAGACAGTGATGCTGAGAAACCTCCCACTCCAGGACAGCCCCTGGTTTGTCTTCCAACTGACCTTTTGCAAAATCCCACCCACTTAAGTTAGTTTTGTTGCTATGGTTGTCAAACATTTCAGGTTTGAAAATGGGAGCCAATTATTATTTTTTTGCTCCCACATCGTGCAACAATTTTTCCAGACCAAAAAAGTACAAGGTACTTTCGTACTTGGTTTCGCTGATATGAGTATTTTTATTGCTTATCAGAGCCTTTGGGGGCCAAAATGGAAACTGAGCTCTGGAGTGTGCTAATTTGGTCCGATTGTGTGATTTGTTTTCCTGATGCTGTCTGTAAACCCCTAAATGTAGTCTCGATTTCCTACCCTGTGTTGCTGCTGTATATTATTTAACAATTTCTTTACAGGTTCTGGCTCTGCCCATTACCCAGTACATTCAGCTTTCTAAGTAATAATGATCTGGTCCATCTGTGTGTGCCGTGACACCCTCCGACTTGTAAACAAAAGTTTGTTTTTTACAAGCATCAAGACGAATGCTACTTGGTATACCATTAAAAGAATATCAAAATATGATCTCACCTGTTATCTGTGTGTCTGTCTGTGTGCCTAGGATGCAGAGGATGGCATGGAAGGGGATCCGAGGGACGAGGCAGTCCCTGAGACCCGCATTGAGGTGGAGATACCCAAAGTCAGCACTGATCTGGGATCTGACCTCTACTTTGTCAAGTTGCCTAACTTCCTGTCTGTGGAGCCCAGGTCAGAGTCCTGCATCTTGGCCACCGTACATCCATTTGCAAGTTTCACTCAACAATGGAAATGATTGGAAAGAAAGTTTTAGTGAACACAATCTTAAAGTCTGAGACTATACATTTCTGGTTAAGATCTACGTATGACTAAACATTTTGTACAACACTTTTAACATCAGAAACTTGTTTTGAGCTGCCGCACTGTGTTAAAAGTGCAAAACTACTGTAATAATGAAGTCTATCACTATTTGTGCGTTTGTCCACTAGAGGATGCTGTGGCTCAACTATAGTGCATTGTTTGTACTGGTGCAGTAGGCATGCTAATCACCAGAGATGCATCAGCTGTTGGGTGTTGCTGATCCTGTAAATGTAAATGTACATGTAACAGAATTATTGTATGGTATTGTCCTGTATTTACTCTTGTATGGTCTGTCACAGGCCCTTTGATCCTCAGTATTATGAGGATGAGTTTGAGGATGAGGAAATGTTAGATGAAGAGGGACGGACCAGGCTCAAACTTAAGGTACATTGTTTTGTGTGATGCCTATCGAAGTGTAAAAAAATAATACTTTATTTTAACAATGTAAAGTGTTTCAGTGGTTTGCTGCATTACATAATGGTTTTCTGTCAAATGTGTTGTATGACTGAGAATAAAGTTAAATGCAGCTTTGCAATAATCTATTGTGGATTTACATGATAAAGTTTTCAGATTTACAGTCTGATAATAGTTTATGTATATGTATTTCTGTTGCACTATTTTTTATTAATTTTTGTATTCCTATAATTTTATCTCATTTCTATTATACACACATTTTAGCTTTATTTAGTATCAAGGAGGGAGAATATTGCCTGAATTATACTGCGACTTGCTAACAAGCAGATCTTCAAGCTTGCTAACCAGCCATTTCTACTTGCTGTAGGTGGAGAATACCATTCGCTGGAGAGCAAAGAAAGATGAGGAGGGCAATGAGTCACGTGAGAGCAACGCACGCATCGTCAAATGGTCTGATGGCAGGTCTGTATTTTGTAGCTTTGGCTTTATAAACACAAAACCCTAAACATGTAGTGTAGAGAATAAAGGTTTTTGTTTTCATCCACAGCATGTCACTGCACCTTGGGAATGAGGTGTTTGATGTTTACAAAGCTCCCCTGCAGGGTGATCATAACCACCTGTTCATCAGACAGGGTACTGGACTACAGGGACAGGCTGTGTTCAAAACCAAACTCACATTCAGGTAACACACTCGACCCTTCCACACTCACTTGGTATACGGAATCTGTTGAGGGCCTTTTACACCAAGCACCATAACTATAATGATTATTATGTGAGTGTCTATGCAGATGAACTATACGTTCAGTAAAGAGTGGCACCAAGCACGGCAGAGAGAGCAAGAGACGGATCTCTGCTTCTATATGGATAATCTGACTGATTATTAGTTATAAATAGGCGAGATAGTTCTCAGCTCTGTTTAATAACAAAACTACCTTAGTGGTAGTTTTGATTTAGAGGGTGAGACCGATCCCAAATGTCAGTGGTTCCATCATTCATGAAATCGAATGAAATGTACGCCTATCATCGGTAACGGTGTTGAGTTGGCAGAACCAGACCTTGCACCGTTCTGCGTGGACACTCGCCTGGCTAGCACCTCACTGTGGTGCACCTCAAATCCGAAGATGTTGTTTAAAGTTTAGAGTTTGCTTGGTCACTGTTTTGCAGTGCTTTTCCTCGGCTGCCAGACCTGGACTCTTAAGGACCCCCAGAGCTTGTTTCAACTCGACCCTATAACAAAGCACCTTTTATTACTTGCGCAAGCAGAGTGCGCAAGTAATAGTTTTCGTCCAGGGCTATGTTTGATGTGTATGCGCCGTGCCAGCGTATGACATAATGACTACTTGTGCTTGATATGGCAGTGGTGTCAGATTACATACATGTATACATAGGGGCATTACCTTTAATCCTCCCGACACTAAAACATATCGTCCTTACGTCACCATCGAAAACCAATTACACCCTGGCATTGGGTCCTTTAATCCATATCTTTATTACGTCATCATTGACAGTTTGTAGCGGTCGACAGTACTTGTGCGCTCTGCTTGCGCACTAGTAGGCCATTTATGGCCTACTTGTGTGCAACAAGCAAGTAGGCACTCGACAGAGTGCAGTTCTAGTTTGCTCTATATCCAGAAATGTCCTCTATGCTTTAACTCCCAGATTCACCCTGTTCTAGCTGCCCTGTTTCCTACCAATCTGACTGATCTGTAAGCCTCTTACCCTCTGCACCTACCTGGATGTTCTGTCTTTTGGGACTAACAGCATGCCTGCAAAAGCTGATTTACTGCCTGGCTGCCCTCCTAGACCTTGTACAGCAGATCGGCACTTGTTTTGATTGAGTATTATGATAAGCAGTGCACTGCTGGCTTGATCAGGAATTGAGACTAAAGGTTATTTAGCACCGGGAGCGACGCGAATAAACCATACGAAAAAGCAACACGATTATTTCACATAGTTTTATTTTTCTGATGCCTCATTCATGATGATATATTGAAAATTGGATGCATGCTTAACCAGAGAGCTGGCTAGCAAAGAGGCTATCATGCCAAGTGTTTTATGCATAGACAGCAAAATGAAAGCATGTGCCATTGTTGATTTAGCTTAAACGTTGACGACAAATTGTGAGCTTGTAGATTGGCTATTTTCGGCGTGCGACCCATTGTAGCTTCACCATGGAGCTTTACCGGGGTACACAACAAATGAATGCATAGTATCTTGCCTCTCTACGGTAGAGGCTCTAGTGTAGGCTACTGTAGCTTGTCTACCAATACTGTTTGATCAGGCTAGTGGTCTATGGAGTCTATGGAGAGTTATATCTCTCAGCTTCTTGAGCTGTGCAGCCTATCAAAACCATTTAATTTACCCATATCATCCTACAAGGTATTACAAGCCGAATGCAAGCACTAACAACGTATGCCTACTTAATATATTAAATAAATGTTATGAACGATGGGCTGCTCACTCTCTGTACCGCTCTGTACAGGGTCGACAGTCATTCACAACTGACAGATGTGTTGTGAGCTTGTAGATGGGCTATTTTTGAGGTGCGTAGTGTATAGTCACAGGTGCTGGGCAGTGGGCACCCTCTGCGCGTCCCCACCCAAGCCAGGAGGTTGGAAATTAATGAATATTTATTGATGCAAAAATAAACATGTCACGTTAATGTAATAAAGAACATCTTCGGGAACATAGCGTTCACTCGAGCACCCGGTCAGGGCAGACAGTGACACAGGTGTGCACCTTTTATTACCTAATCAGGAGAGAGGTGTGCGTGTGTGCTTCTACGGTAGTAGCCTACAGCGAGTGGACTGAGCATGACAGTCTACTTTTCTACTGCTTATTCCTGTGTGCGTCTTTGACTAACCACCCAGCCACGCACGTGCCCTGTCCCCATGTGGGGGACAGGGCATGTCATTTTGCAAGTCATGCATTTGGCAGCTGCAAATTATGTTTAAATCATTCGTATTTGGTTAATATTGTAATACAAAGTTAATGATTTGGTTCAGACGTTATCACCCATTATAGAATATTACATTGAAAAACATATGCACTACTATAATCATGATTAAGTTTATTTTGTTTCACTTGCTATTTGGTGCAATTGCATTCACACCTACATTGAACTGAATTCTGGTGCACTTGGAAGCCACCCGAAACCTCTGTTTTTTGGTGAATTTGTTTGTTTGATCCGCACCAGATTTCGAATGAGCCTTCACACCTGCCCAAACGAAGGGCACTTTCAGACAATACGCAGCAGGTTTCGTTTTAATCGCAGTATGACATCCTGGTGTCAGTGCGACCTTATAGAAGGCCATAACAGTAGGTTTATGCTTTCTCTGTCCTGCCAGGCCACACTCTACAGACAGCGCCACCCACAGGAAGATGACCTTGTCTCTTGCCGATCGTTGCTCCAAGACACAGAAGATCAGGATCCTTCCCATGGCTGGACGGGACCCTGAGTCCCAGCGCAATGAGATGATAAAGGTATGATAACTTGAATGAGTTTTAAAGAGATGGTGAAAGTACCATAATTCTGCACTTTGCACTCTTGAGTATAAATGTGATGATGAAGAGTATTGAAGTCCACCTGGTTGTACTTTCTTTCATTCACCACTTCACGCTCTGGGTGTGTTGTTTTGTGAGTGATTGAGTTCATGTCTGACTAAAAGATAAAATGGGTTACATAAAGTCATAATCTGATATTGCATAATGCAACAGTGAAGGTCTGATCTGTTTCTACTGTGAACATATTTATCTTTGTGTAGGAAACTCTTAGTATATTCAGTAGACTAGTAGCCATTGCGTCTGCAGGATATTGGACGCTGAAGTGATTGAATAGACAAATATTAACACTGACTGACATGCGGTCATATTCTCTCTCGTCTTAATAACTCTTCTTATTTGCACGGCTCCTCCGCAATGTTAGAGGTGTTCATTGTTAGGGTTTTGGTGTCACTGCAGAATGTTTTACCCGTGGCTCACTTTGTGTTAAACCACTTAAAACACATTCCCTCCCGTTACCATAGGCGCCGATCTGAAAAATCCAGAGCACAGCCGTTTCCTAGCCGCATGACCCGGAAGTAATAATCCTCCATCTTCGATAGATAGATAGATACGTTTATTATCCTGCGGGGCTAGAAACAATAAAATAATAATAAACCGTGCAAACAAGGATAAAAAACATATATACAGTCGATCAGTGCGTCATAATAAAGTGTATTACTGTGTCTCATCTTAGGAAAAACAAGACAAATAAAGTCAACAGTTCAAAGCCAAACAAAAAAAAGTGTCAGTGCAAGAAAGCGTGAGAAACCAGGTTATGCTTTGATTGTCTTAGCCAAGCGGCCATTGTGTCTCGTAACCTTCCACAACAGAGCCTGCCTTTCTCACAAGCCTGTTTAGGTTGTGAGTGTCACCAGCTCTGTTGTTCCCCCTCCAGCACTTTACTCCAAAGAAGAGAATACTCGCCATAACAGACTGGTAGAACATATGTAACATTCTGGCCAAACTATCTCAGCCTCCTCAGGAAGAACAGCCTGCTCTTCCCTTTGCTGTAAAGTGCCACAGCATTGTCCGAGCCGTGTTCTAGCGATAGAACCATTGATATGGTAACTGGCAGCTCGAAGTTATGTTTTATTAAGCTCCCAACATCGTACTCCGGTACATCGTACCACTAAAGGCTGCGTGCACACATGCGTGCATGGAGGATTTGGGATTGATTTTAGGCTGTTTCTACCATGGAAGCAAGCGGTGGCTAGCGGCGGAAGATGAAATGGTCAAGAGGTGCACACACATCCAAAAATTCCAACGGGTGCAGGATCCAAAAGAACGCTGAGGAGATCCGCACACAGTTTTAAAAGCTCCCAAGGTAATTTATTGAAGACAGAGCGGACAAAGAAATACAACATTTCAGCCTAACGGCCTTAAAATAAGGTAAAAATATTAATTCTGCTCTTTATCAAATCTCGTGTACTCGTGTGTTTAATAGCTTTCCACGAGATATCCCATGAATGGCATGGATTGTTTTAAGCCAGGGGTTTTCAACGGGTGGTCTGAAGATTATTATTATTGTCTCCACCAGGCCGAAGGCATGGGGAGAGAGTATGTTTTGCACTCCGTCCGTGTGTGTGTGTGTGTGTGTGTGCGTCCGTCCGTCCGTCCTTCCTTCCTTCCGTCCGTCTGTTACCAGCTAATCTCCGGCACCGTTGGCCCGATCCATGCCAAACTTTGCACACACACTCCCTGGATGCCACCGACGAACCTCTGCCCCAAATATTCCTCAACGGCCTGTTATAGCGCCACCATGAGGCCGATTTAGGCAAAACACATTTCTGTAGATTACTCGTACACATTTTATCTATACATCACACAATTCAGTATACACTATCTCCATAGTCATGTGATCAACACTGATCTGCACCATTTCCCATCTTCCTTCCTGATTGGCTAAGATTCGCTTCCAAAGCTCACATGATTGGTCCGTTTCGAACAAAATGCCACAAATCACAAACACAGTGTGCAATTTCCGTGAAATTATACACTCACATTTCCACTTGGCTGAGGACGACATGACACAATTTATTTTCCAAACCAGCCTCATGGTGGCGCTATAACAGGGCAATTCCTGTTTTTACCTAGAACTGCATCGTTCTGTGTACAACTTTGTATGCGCACTCCCTAGAGGCATGGAAAAACATTTTCCCTGCATCCCTCCACATCTGCCGGTTATAGCGCCACCATGAGGCCGATTTCTGCAAAACACATTGTTTATATTAGTCGCACAGATTTCATCCAAATCTCATGCAAATCGGTATACATGATCTCTGTAGTCATGTGATCAAGACGAGTCTTTGATTTCTCAGATTCTACACTGATTGGCTAAGATTGCCTTCCAAAGTCTTCAGGAGTGGCCCGTTTTGTACAAAATGCTGCACATGTCCTGCTCATCCAGAATTCTATCCTCAGAGATGCTATGAGTGATCTGACTCTGCATTTCCTCAACACAATGAAGAAAATTGTTGCAAAAAACAAACAAACATGTTTATATCACTCCTAAACATTTTGCCAAACATCACACACACTCCTATCCTCCTGGTGGAGACCTGTGCCCAGAAGGGCACTTTTTCTAGTTTTGTATTCTTTTTTTTTCTCCACGGAACGGTGCACATGACTAAATGACCTGGTGACCTATGATGACACATCAAAATTGTCAGTTACTGGGAAGTCAGAGTTTCCACAGAAAAGAGAGTTAGAATTTCACATAGGGGTGTACCGGGTTGCCATCATCATTATTAGGAAATGTGCCCATACAGCATAATCGCATGTGTCTGCTCACTCACACATAAGATACAAGTATCAGTTAATATGAGTTTAATGGAAGGTTGGAAAAAGTGAGAACAGAATAAGGGTATAGGAATAAATTAGTGGTTCTCAACCTTTTTTCTTTTTTTAAGCTCTATAACTAAAAATACATTGCATGGATGCACCTGGGACGTATCCTCAGTGATGTATCCTGAGGTCAACAGGGTTTCGGGTCTACCAACATCATACCCCTCACTCAGGCGACCCAGCCGGGGTTGATCAAATCCCGACTTACGTCCCAGTAGCTACCCTCGATCAGTCCATCAGGGAATGAGCAAGGCCACACAATACGTTGCTCCGGAACTACTCTGCCGGTACTGGAGAACCAGATTCTGGCGCGTGGAAGGACTAGGCTCTGTGGGTTGACTCCTGTCCGGGCCCCTCTCAACAGGTCCACTCCTGCTCTCACCAGGCGCAGGACCTGTGCGTTGCACCAGACTCTGAACCACTCGCATATTTCAGTTAATTTTTTTTTTTTAAATAATTTTTATCCCACGATTTTGCAACCCATTTTTCACCCCTGTGTCAATTATCTAATGTGATCCTGGGCTCTATGCACCCTCCGCCAACCTAGTCTCCATATATGGGGGACATGGGGAGAGCAACGGACTTGAACTCCAAGTTGGAGTGTCCAAGTTGCTCCTTTACACCTGACAGGGGGAGTTTCCCTTTCAGTTAAATAATGACTGCTTGTTGCTCCTACATGAGTATGAAATTGGATTTTAGTCATTCCCAGGTCTGGATGAGTATGGAAATATGAAAATAGTGTCTGTTTCCAGACTATTGACTTATAATAACTTTACCAAATCCGTACCAAATCAGTTGAAAGAAAATGATACAATATCTCTGAATTGCATGTATACATTAGCATCACAAATAACATTGTGATAAATGGTTGTCTTTAGTTATGAAGAAAAGATAGTTTACATTTTCTAATAACTACACTGTACAAGGAAACCATAATTGTTTGGCTGCATCGTCATGGTTAATTGATACCATCTTCGTGAAATAATTTGGCAACATGAATAACATGCCATATAGAGCACTGAAGTCCTGACGTCACTGTCAGTAGAGGGCGTCAATCCACAGGTTTGTGTACTTTTATTTGCATTGTAATCTCCATAGGGGGATTTTAGATCACCTCATATAAGAACTGTGTTTGAAAAATAAACCGATCACCCCGGCCTTTTCACTCATATGGATATGAAGCATCGACTGAAGGTGGAAATGTACAAATATACCCAAAGAGTAACAAAATAAGCGTTAGAAACGAATCAAACAACCCAGAGACTACATTTCTGGGGAAGGGTGGCTGCATCTGCCCGTCACACAACGGAAACTGAATGTTAATTACGTTTATTTTTATTTTATTGATATTTAATGTTTCGTGGTTAGTACTAGGCGAGTCACCACCAGCTGAGCTTACGTCAACGAGGAATCTCAGGAACACAATGTGTTGACAGCTGGGCGTGACGTATATTAGCAGCGACATTGCCTTCATATGTAGTTTCAAGGCTTTTGCGGCCACATTAATTCCATTTTCTCCAGAAACTGGCTGTATCAAATATGAATGGACATCATTAACGACGCACAGCCACTCCCCTGACAGAAAGGCCGGGGTGGTCGGTTTATTTTTCAAACACAGTTCTTATATGAAGCGACCTAAAATCGCCCTATGGAGATTTCACTGCAAATAAAAAAATACATTAACCTGTGTATTGGCGCCCTCTACTGAAAGTGACGTCAGACTTCGGTGCTCTATAGACAGGAAGAAGGAAAGATAAGTTTGCGGTTGGATTTTAAAAATGTTATATATAATTTAGTTACAAATGGAATGAGAGGGTCCATTTGGTTACACTCTCAAAGTTAAATTACTGTGTAGCCTACTTTTTATATCTATTGTCATAAATTCATAATATATCAATAATATAATTCACCACTCGAGGGAGGGGGAAGACGGCTACAGATCTTGGAAAAGAGTGAGCTGGTGCGAAGGTATTTTTTTTTATTATTATTATTATTTTTCAACGCTGACTTGCACGACCAAAGTGAAGCGATTTAAGCAACTGGAAACAAATATATCTTCAGGTTTGAACGCTGGATACATTCATACAGAGATGCAATGACAGTGAAGTTGACCAAAGTTTGGCGAAAGTCCGGTGGCTTCTGCTAGAACACTCTCCCCCCCCCCCCCCCCCCCCCCCGCCAAACAGCTCTGGAGTGTAGGCTAATAACGTGGAGGAAGTTGGAAGAGGCCAGGGTGCCCGTGGGCTTTTGTTTTTATTTTATCAGTTCACCATTATTCGTTAGTGTTTGTCGGTTACCTACCAATTTCTTAGCGGTTATCGGTTGGACACCCCTAGTAGGAACCCTGAGGTCTACATTTGCCATTTTCTGCAAATGGGATGCTCGGGTTCAAGTAGTTCAAATGTTTTTGGAGAATTCAATGAATTTCCATTAGGTCAGCGGTTCTCAAAGTAGGGTACGTGGGCCTTCAGCTGTCCTTGTAAGGACGTGCCCACCCAGCATCAGTTTAACTTTCACCACTTTGTCTTTAACCATATTTTATACTTTGGCTACAAAAATCAATCTCATCGATCACCAAATGCATGCATTGACATGTTGATGTTTGAGAAACGCTGCATTGGGTCAATGCATGGATATGAACATCAGCTTTCCCTGTGTGCGTGCCGTTGTAGAAAGAGGAGGAGCGCCTGCGCGCCTCCATCCGCAGGGAGTCCCAGCAGAGGAGGATGAGGGAGAAGCAGCACCAGAGAGGGCTGAGCAGCAGCTACCTGGAGCCGGACCGCTATGACGACGACGACGATGGAGAGGAGGCAGTCAGCCTCTCCGCCATCAAGAACAAATACAAAGGAGGAGGAGGCCTCAGGGGTGAGAACCTAAGAGTATAGAGTACCACTTAAAGTGTGTGCACTTCTATTCTAGGGCTCTTTTCTAGGCATCCTGTTGTCCTGTTGTTGCGCCACACTGAATATGAGGCTTGTAAATTGACTATTTCCTGTAAAGATATTTAGTGTAAGCTATGTGTGGTTTTCGCGGTGTAATCGGTGCATTCACTTTTTCGCTCCATGTCCTAAAGTCAACGATGCTTCTATGGTCGTCATTAACATTCTTCCCCACCCCATCCAGAGGAGCGAGCAAGGATCTACTCATCCGACAGCGATGAAGGCTCCGATGACGACAAGGCCCAGAGGTTGATGAAGGCCAAAAAATTGGACAGTGACGAGGTAGGTGCAGTACCAGCCAGAAGAGAAAGGGGGCACTGTAATGCAGAACACCACCGGTGGAAGGGAAGTACAGGAGAAGAAAGATTTTCAAAGCCTACTTCTCCTTAAGTAAATGGGAACAAACAGTCTCTTGTAAAGAACATAAAGTGTCTGTCTGCAGCACCAGCTGACGCCACAGGAAAAGTTTTGTGTTGAGGCTGCAAATAAAACTATGGGTTGAAATGATAACGTGCACACAGCGTCCTGAGATGCAGTACTCGATGTTTGGCTACTGTTGTAAATCATGTAAATAAGTGTGTGTGTGTGTTCCTTTGCAGGAGGGCGAAGGCTCGGGCAAGAGAAAGGCTGATGATGACGACGATGATGATGACGGCGATGAGACGACACCTAAGAAGGCAAAGAAATATGTCATCAGTGATGAAGAAGAGGAAGAGGATGATGAATAAGCCCGTTTTTTTTTACTTTTCACAGCATTATCAGTGCTCCGTCTGCGTGGCATATGATAGCCACATTTATTTTGTACATTTTCGTGTTTGTGTCGATGGTGAGTCGAGGGAATAAAATTTGAAATGTCTTGTATAACCAAAGCCCCCCCCCAAGGTCTCTTTTTTGTGATGAATCAGGTCAGGTCTTTGTTTGATGTGATGAGTCGAGGACATAAATCATACTGTTTTGAGATTATGGAACCGACTCCCTCCAGTTTCCGCTGCAGTCTGAAAACTCATGTCTTAAAACGTTCTGTCCAGAAGAGGCAATCACAATCACTACATGCTTTCCATAGCTTGCTCCCAGTCTGTGTGGTGATAGGTACAAGTTACACCTTTCTCCCATCTTTGTCTGAATTATATTGGCTTATTGGGTATTGGAAGGTTTTTCATCATAAGTGTTAGATAAAATATGTTACTCCCCCAAAGGTAAGTATGATGATGTATTGATACCACATACACAGAATTTAAAAAGGTTTATCCAGAATAAAGTCGGGCAATTACTATAGTCTGGTTGCCTACTGCAACCACACTATTTAGTTACATGAACACTCAATGTTTCACTGTACAGTGACGACAGGACTGTCGTCGAGGGATATTGTGACCCCAGAGCCCGTCTGATCCACCTGATTCTGATAAGAATGGATAGAATGACAGCCCTGGTTACTGATTCAACCCCTGACAGCCACAGACTGTAGCCCACAGTGACGCGCTGTTACACACTAATGCACACACACAGCCATTTAAACTGTACTCCCAGGGATAGATAGATAGATGGTGACCTTTGCTTGGAACCGCACCAACCAACCACATCCGAACCCAACTGGTTGTAGCCAACAACTAAGTGCAGAGCTATGTAAAATGTTCTCTCTGTCGACAGCGGTCTCTCTGTCCCTCACACAAGCACGCACACACGGTTTCCAAATAGGGTCAGACATCTGTAACCTCGGCTCAGAATAACAACAAAGACCTCTGTGCAATATTTATGAGTTGGGTGTGAGTTGGCCTTTGTTTGCATACAAATGAACATAATTATGTAATAAAGACAGCCAGCCACCAATGGAATAATGGTGGCAGTGGGGCAGCCTGGGGCATTTTCTGAGACTGGTAACTGGACACTATCATTCTACTACTTTATAATAAAACTATGGTAGGTTTGATATGATTGTGTGTGGCCATAACGCATTAGATGATTCATGTCTGAAGGCACATGGACCAAAATAGCAGTATTAGCCTTTCCATCAGCTGTTTAGGTTTAACAAACTGCCTGTGTCTGTGCGAGTGCACTCATACTAATTCACCTTCACTCAACCAGCAGTGACACTGGAAACCAATGCTCCCATTATAAATCTTCACATGGTAAACGTTATACACGGAAAAAGTCATGCATTGTAGTGTGCGTCAGTGTGCGCGCTCACGCCGCTCACTGCTTTATTTCAGACTGCAGTAGGGTTATGTAAGACTGCTCCACAGAGTAAAGGGTGGGGGGGCACTGCTACAGACATGCTGCAGTATTTCAACCTCTCTCTCTAACACTGCGGCTGTCCAGCCAGCTTCCCCTGTCATTCCTCAGTCAGTCTGGTCCTGTGGTCTTGTACTCTGTGACATGCAATTTTCTAAGAAACAAAGGCACGTATACTCCATACTCTAGCCCCTACAAAATATGGCTGAGTCATTTTGTCAGAGAATATAGTGTCATTCAGGGTGACTTGGTCACTCATTTATTGCACATTGCACAGGGTGGCAGTGGCTATGGGTAGAGTGGCCGGATGGCAACCGCAAGGTTCCCAGTTCGAACCCGGGCTCCCCCAGAGTTAGTGTCGAAGTGTCAGTGACTCTGAACCCCTAATTGCTCCCGATGTGCAGGTTGGTGCCTTGCATGGTTTCCTCTGCCATCGGTGTGTGAATGTGTGTGAGAATAGGTGAATGTAATGCACAATCTATGTAAAGCGACTTGGATAAAGGCGCTATATAAATGCACCATTTACCTCATTTGGCCTTAGAAAAGAGGTTGAACCCTACTATCCTTATTCTGGGATAAACATTTGCCAAAATTAGCAGATCTACAACGTGCCATGATGAGTTGTGGCATGTTCCGTGCGACTGCTTACGTATGTGTATGCGTACATGGGGCGTGTTTTAGTACTGTCTGTACTACAGTATGTGCACATGCACACGTGGTTGGTTGATATCCTTTTAACCATTAATGAGTTGTAAAATATTAATTCCTTAGTGATAACTTTCAGAAGTAAATTTCTTATTCCATGATAATGCCAGTTGTCAGTTCTATTCTCTTTAGCACAATATTGGGATGAGATGAGACATTTTGTCAATAGTTGTTGTACATTGTTGAAATGTGAATTGATAAACTAAATGCTCCTGCTTTTGTTTGTTTTTCATTGTTTTCCTAATTGTGGGCTGGCGCTTTGGCATGGGGGGTCAGATCAACATGGAATGAATTCTGTACTGGCCATATAAGGAGCATGTCTTGAGTGTACAGGGTTTGATGAGGTCAGATCAACATATGGAATGTCACAACTCCATACAGTACATGGAGATCTAAGGGTGGTAGCGGGGACGTTCTCTTGAGTGTACAGGGTTTGATGAGGGCCCAGGTAGGGCCGTACAGGGTTTGATGAGGGCCCAGGTAGGGCCGGGCCTTCATTTTCAGGCCTGTTGAGAACTACCCACTGAGCATTTTTGTAGTCTAATAGACGTCTAAATGGCTAAAAAAAAAGGTCTAAAAACTGGGGTGAAAATAGTCTAAAAATGAAAGTTTTTTAGCAGTCTAGGCTAAAGAACTCGGCTAAAAAACGTTTCAACGTCTATATATATTAGCCAGGCTAATCAAGGTCTAAATGTAGACCGTCTATATATAGACGTTGAAACAACGTTGTTTCAACGTCTAATCTAAGCCTAGACTGCTAAAAAACTTTCATTTTTAGACTATTTTCACCCCAGTTTTTAGACGTCTAAAAGCCGAGAATTGCTCAGTGGGTAGTTTTCACCGGCTGCCGGGCACAGCTGCACTAATTACTTTGGGGCAAGCCCGTCTAGAGTTTGGAATTTGAATGGACAGGTATAAGTCAAAAGGGAGACATCGAAGAGGAAGGATGGATGGGGAAGGATCAGCATATGGATATATGGTCAGAACAGGTTCTGACATATATCCATATATGGAGATCTAACGGTTTGAGGTTTGAGGTCAGATGTAGAGTTGCTGGCCATTGTGGCCAATATTGATGACATCATGGATCTCCATATATGGACTTAACTGTGACAGCAGGTCGCATTTACTATGACATCAGGGTCTCCACATCTCCATCCCTGATGATGTCACATGATGTCACGAGACCTGGGCACCATATATGGTGCCCGACAAACGGGAATTGCACGATTCCATAGTTAACTGCAGCCTTCGGTCGCAACTCTCGACACTGACTCAGGTGGGATTGGCGGTGTGACGTAGGTGTGAGGGCTGTGTAGCAGCAACCTCTAATTTTCCATTGTGTAACAATGAAATGAAATGAAATGAAATCTATATTTACCCAGGGTATCTGGGCTAAGCTCAAGAACTTGTTTCCAGCCAGGCCCTGCTCATAGAACACATTTCATCGTAGTGGTTGATGCCTTGTTCAAGGGCATTTCAGCGGTGGTAATTTTAACGTGTCGGACGGCTGATTCGAACTGGGAACCTTCCGGTATCTAGACCGCGCCGCTATCCGTTCGGCCACCGCTGCCACAATGGCCTCATATCTAGGGATGGAGTTCGAAACCCGAGCTCACGAAAAAACTCAACTAACAATGTACCCGATATCAATTAGCTTTGGGCTTATCGAGCCTGTTATCGAGTAAAGCATCCCATAACGTCATGTTTAAACAATCAAGACAAGAGGCGATCAAAAGAAATCGAATCACCCATGCTGGCACAAAGATGTCAGTCTAATGTTTATTGATACCTGCCAACCAGCAAAAATTACACTTTTAAAGTGACACACAACAGTTTATTCAATATTATTTTCCAAAAGTAAAAAGGTCAATTGCCTTACATCTGTTAGAAAAGTACTGTATTTGAAGGCCCTAGTAAAATGTAATATATTGTATGTATGATATTTTTTGGTTACATAATATGCATTTTGGTTTTATAAAAAGCTGAAGATACATGGAGATTTTATCATAAATATTACAGTGCTATTCAGCCATTTAACACAATTCACACAAATGTTGTTTTAATGATAGGCAAACAATATTTTCTTTAATGGTGGTCAGCCACAAACTCAGTCACTCACAAACTGGCCAATAACACAAGATAGGCCTACTGATTCTGTTCAGAATGTGTCGACTAGTGGACTCGATAAAAGCCTGGCTCGATAAACCGGCTCAATAAGAAAAATTAACTAGCTCCATCCCTACTCATATCTGCTTAAAGATGGAGTGCCACAATTTTTGTATTTTTCCAGTTTTTCATGTGTCTATGAGGTGACTTCATTAGACACCCTGGAGTTGTTTTTATGTGCAATGGTGTATTAACTTTGTATTTAGGGTTTCTTCCTGGAGGCTGAACCCTTGACAGTCAAACGGGCCAATGAAATGAACAGTAATATAGTGACACCACACTATCAGCCCCTCCCCTAACCCCTCCCCCTTTATCATACAACTACAGCTGTGGGTGCGGTTTCAGTTCAGGTGGATCACCACCCATTACCACCCACCAGGCAAACCAGGCATACTTAATGAACTGGTGGGCGTGTCCACATAAAAGCATGATTTTAAATACTGTACACTTTTTGGAAAAAGTAATTATATATATATTGTAATAATACCTGATGATCATGTTTTAGGGTGCAAACAAATCATGGCACTCTATCTTTAAAACAAATGTCATCTTAGCATATAGGCCTATTCCCTTGAAATGTATCATGATATTGCATCTGTGAAAAGATGTTTGTACAAGGAAGAAGACTCTAATGTTTGTTCTTCCTGTTCATAACTCTTTCTCTTCCTCCTTCCATTTACTGTCAGTGTCCCCTCCTCATACCCTCTGTGTTTCATGGGTTCAGTGCCCTTTCCCTGGCTCACAGTGTGTACTGTTACCCTGCTGGGGCTTATATAAGACACTAATAAATAAAATAGAAACATAATACTCTGGACTCACCACAGGGTATGCGCACGCACGCACGCACGCACGCACACACGCACGCACGCACGCACGCACACACACACACACACACACACACACACACACACACACACACACACACACACACACACACACACACACACACTTTTATCGAAAGTCCATGATGAAGATGTTTACAACATTGTTTTCCTTGCTGTATGCATCCATGTGTGCATGTAAAGACATAGGGCAGTATTATGTGTGTCTTAAGTACCAGGTCTTATTACTTAACTTAAGACCTGGAGGCGTGATCAATGCCATTTGGCTATTCTGAGTGGCCAAACAGCATTGACCACGCCTCCAGGTCTTAAGTTAAGTAATAAGACCTGGTACTTAAGACACGCATAATACTGCCCATACTCTTTTAAGAAAATGCACGCACGCACGCACGCACGCACGCACGCACGCACGCACGCACGCACGCACGCACGCACGCACGCACGCACGCACGCACAAACACACAAACACACACACACACACACACACACACACACACACACACACACACACACACACACACACTTAACTTTTGTTCACTTAGGAGGAGTGGGACATCAAAGGCCAGGGTAGGGATGTAGATGTTGAGTGGTGCAGCCACTCCAAGAAACAATGTCTGTCCCTATATGTCTGTATGTATGTCCCTATGTTTAGGATACCAACAGGTGCCAAAGTGGCGCTGTTGAGCTAGAATCAGAGATTGAGAGAGTGTTGCACTGTTGCCTGCTATTACAATGTGAGCGAGAGAGCAAGAGGGAGGGAGAGCGAACACAGTTCTTACAGTTGGGTGCCACCGATATTGTCCCTTATCATTTGACCCATTTAGGCCTGACCTCAACATTTTAAAAAATCCTTCTAAATCCTCCAGTTTTCTGAAATAAATATTTTCACGATTTAAAAAAAATAGCAGACCTACAAGCTCGTAGCGCGCCACTCGGTGGCGCGCTATGAGCTTGTAGATCTGCTATTTTTCAATAGCTAAATTATAACAATGTTTAAAACACCAAAAGGGGTTCCCGCCCAAAATGGGTTAACTGTCCTTTTGCGCAGATCACGCAAACCTCAGCAAAAAGAAAAGGACAATATCGATGGCCTCCAACTGTACTTGTGTGAGAGAGAGTGTTGTCTGCTAATTCCCCCACACGGTAAGTCATTTCTCAGTTCATGCAGTTTCCAGGGCAAAAGCACATTCACAATGCAGTATATGAGTAACATCACAATTTGCAAATGCAATTGAATTCATGCATATCATAGATTGTAATACGTACGTCAATGTGCAATAGCTATAGGGCCCCGGAGGTGATGGTTAAATTAAGGGCCATTTCACAGCTGGGAGAAACTGCAGTCACTCAATGTTAATAGTATTTGTAGTAGAAAAGTAGATAACAGTATAGCACAATTTGAAATTTGCACTCTATTGCCAGAAAAATGTTGTCTAATTTCAGTAGTTTGTCTAGGGTTTGACTGGATTGTTGAATTCCTATATGGCCATAATGCTTTGGTGCACTTGCGGTTTGGAGACATCTCATGTGGGCTGTCTTACTGAGGCAACATGTAGTCCAGGAAGGAAGTGAGACCACATTTTCATGACACATTTTGGTCATGAACATGGTATCATGACTAAAATATCTAAAAACACATTACGCACATATAAACCCCAGGAATCTTTTTCTTGTGTCCTAATCATCATTAAAATAAGATCTGGTTGCAAAAGGGGAGAAGTGGCCTTTTAACTTCGCTCATGTTATGCGCCTGCCTATCTGTCCATCACGCAACTGTCCTTCTGGATGCTTCATACAACTTTGATGCCACGTATGCTGTCCTGTCCTGTCCTGCAGGTATTTCCCTGCGTTGTTATCGGATCTGACATTGAAAACCTCCCAGAAGGAAGGGAAACAATGAATACACATTTCGGTCAAAATTCCTGGAACTTTGAAACATAGGTGCCACTCTTTAACTTCAGTTCCTGTTCCTGCAGTTCCTGTTAGTGTTAGTGTTTTTGACATGGGAAGACAGAAACTCTAAAATCCAGAATGTAACTCTCATAGTCTAAAGCACTGTTTCCCAAACAGTGGGTCACGGACTAATTTGTATGGGTCATGACTCAAGTAACTTTTCTTTTCCAACATTTAATTAAATAAATAAATAATTGTATACATTTTACGACAAAAAAGTTCCATTTATACAAATTATAATAATTAAGAAGTTCTGAAAATAGATGATCTACACGAAGCTTCAAGCAACACATGTGCGCTTGTAGATCTGCTATTTTCACTAGTTTGGGTCCCGGGCAAACGTCTAATCTCTCTTTTCGACCTGAAAGGTTTGGGAACCACTGAAGAAAGGTCCCAGATAAGATAAAAGGGTTGTCAGTTGTCGGAGATAAAGGGTATTTTACAAGTTATGTAAACGGACACTTCAGATGTTGTTGTGCAGGTAGCTGGGAAGTAGGGCAAAATGCCAAGGAGTGGAGAAGAGGGGCAGAGTATAGGGCCTGGCAGTGGGGGGAGAGGTGCTGGGGTCAGTGGGAACTCACCCAGTCTCCCTGGATTGTGGTATTTCAGAACCTGCTGTGAACATTTCAGGCCAGAAAGAGAGAACACACTGCGCAACGCCACTGACCTTCAGTTACCTAACTGCTCAGGCAGTGCCAAGCAAAACAAAACTCATCCATGCTCCTATCCTATCCATACCCCCCACTACTACTTGGAAGCTCGATAAGCGTTTCTCGGCCCACCCATCTGACTACTTAGAGATCTTAGTGTTTTGCCAATTATTTGGGGGCCCACAAGCAATATCCCCACGGCCCACCAGATGGGCCCTGGCCCATAGGTTGGAAATCGCTGGGTAGATCATTCAAAGCGAAATGAGCAGGGAAATACATTACTGCCGCCTTACCATTTACACAGATTTGGTTAAATGATTAGATCAGTTACAGACGGCCTGTTAACAAACAACAGTCTGGTGTCTTATTCACATAATGAGGTCTAAGTGTGTGACATTACTGCACTGTGCGGAGCTTCCTGACGTAACAGTTCTTTCACTTCTCTTTTTATAGATACTCTTTGGGGTGATGTAATAATAATAATAATAATAATAATACATCAGATTTAGCACTTTTCTTAGTACCCAAAGTCGCTTTATATTACAACAAAACAAAATAAACAATTTTATTAGGAGAGAAATAGTTAAAAGGCTAATGTTTTGACCAAAGTAAAAGATGTAATAGAACTGATCTAACTGGTAACTGCAACAGTGAAGCAAAGGCATCCGAAATAAACACACTTCCATACAAGGTTGGACATTACTGGGGAAACATAATGTAATGGGAAATTACATGCATAGCTTTGACACGACAAACAAATCTTGTGTAACACATTTGCAGCGACCGTCATCAATATCATTGCTCTGTCACTGGTGTATAAAATAATTCTAAATCTGCAAAGTAACAAAGTTTCACTAAGTTTGCCTATATTATGATATGGCCAGAATAGGGACGCTAGTTTTCATGTGGTTAAAGTAGCACTCAGGACTTTGCTACGTGTTCCTCGTCTCTGTGACGCACATGCATCTTTACTTGTCCCACCTTTCTCTCCCTCACGCTGTGGTGCTGTGACCTGTATTCAGCCTTCATAAAGAACCATGCCCAGCTGCTGCATGCAAACACAATCCCTTGTCTCAGGGCTGGGGTTGTTTGTTTTAATTCTGAGTGTGTGCAAATGATGTGTCCGGGTCCATTTGTTATGGTTGTACACATCAGTTATATTTATGTACTCTCAGAGGATCTTACAGTAGTAGTGTGATAGGCTGCTGGTAAAAGTAGACATGTCCTCAAGTCCCCAAGCCGTGTTCTATGCCTGCAACTCATTATCACCATGGATACATGCACAGATAGAGCATGCTGAATGATTGAGAACACCACTGCGATGTCTTACGCGCACAAACACACACACACACACACGCACGCACGCACGCACGCACGCACGCACGCACGCACGCACGCACGCACGCACACACACACACACATGCACGCACGCATGCACACTTGTTACATACTGTGCTTGAGGGGAGGGGATGGTTGGCCTAAACTGCTGGACAGCCTCTTTCCTTTCACATGCTGAATCTGACCTAGTTTGGCAGTTTCTTTCAAACTGTGACACAGCAGATGAGAGCAGAGTGGTGGAGGAAAATAACTTCTGAGAACACAAAGGGGAACATTTGCCTGCGGTTGCCATTACACAACAAGAGCAGGAGTCATATGTGACTAAATTTGACTGAGGGACTGCCATTGGATTTTTTTGAATTTTCGTTTTTTCATGTCATATGAAAGCAGGGAATCATAGCTTAAAATTGACATATTGGTTGTTCAGTTTGACCCACCAGTTTTGGAGATATGGCTTATAGAGTCATGTCTTGCAGAAAACAGCAAGTTGAGAAAACGGGCTTGAAAGGTTCACTTCTGTGGTCCCTAACATTAAACCTAGCTACATGTTTGGGCATTTATTTCATATTTACATGTCGATTTCAGCTCTGACACTTATTTCAGACATGCTCTAGTATGTGTAGAGTCTGCCTGTGCTATTAACTCATTACAAAAAAAAAAAAAAAAAAGTTTTTCTCCTCTGGTGAAAAGCTGTAATTTGCGCGATGGCAGTCTCTCAGTCAAATCTGGTCACATATGTGTGTCAAATTGTCAATATGCCATATATTCCAGTGTGTGTGACTTGTTTGTTGTCTTTTTTTCCCTAGAAAGGCAGCTGTCTATTAAGTCCTCCCCTCTAGGTCAACAGGCTGATCAACCCTAATAATTAAGGCCAGAGGGGGAAATGTGTTGCTGATAAGCTGGAGCATTTTTTTGGGGCCTGATGTTTGTGTAACATCATAATGGTGTTTCATAATCTCAGGCAGGCAACTGACCTGACCTGTGGGTGGATGGGGAGGCAGAGGGGGAGCCCTCTGTTTAAAGCCTTAATCAGGTAAGAGGATTGATCTGGAGGGGTCTGGAGGGGGTACATACCTCCACTGAGGGATTTGCTCTTTCAACATCACAATAACATCACAACTCAGCACTTTAACACACGCACGCACACACACACACACACGCACGCACACACACACACACACACACACACACACACACACACACACACACACACACACACACACACACACACACACACACACACACACACACACACACACACGTCACACGCATTCTTGGGTGACTATGCACATCTACAGCTCTCAGTCTGAAGTGACAGCTCCCCAGGATACAGATTCTCTTGAGGCCTCAAATTCCTCCTCCATGGCTGAAGACTCCACTGTCACCACATGCCTCTCTTCTTACATCTCTCTAATCTTTTTTTGGTAAGACGCGCACACACACACACACACACACACACACACACACACACACACACACACACACACACACACACACACACACACACACACACACACACACACACACACACACACGTAACAGTGATTACTGGCCGCTTAATTTCGCTGCTTTTTTCCCTTTTGTGGGGGGGGGGGGGGGGGGGGAGGGGGGGGGGAAACCTATACAAATTGTATACAACAAATCTCCAACAATGGTACACTAACAATGACTGGGTGCAAGAAATTGTGCACAGAGCAGTGAGAGCACATATACAATGTACATTTTAAAACAGAAAAAAATATATATATGGGCCTATGCAAAGGCACATCCGAACATGTGCAGGTGTTGGACTGTACATTTAAGATGATCCTTTTGAAACTTCAAAGGAACTCAAAGGAACTTTCAAGACCAATTTTAGTCTGAGCTGCAGGTCATTCCACGACCAGGGGCCAAAGAAAGCAAGACACTTTTTACCCCCCTCAGTTTTGAAGGCTGGCACTACACACCGTAGCCAGGCATTTGATCTGAGATTTAGACATTTCTTACCAAATTAAATTTGGAGGAAATGTAAGGGGGAAGATCACCAAGAATATGGCTTAAATGAAAATATACCAATGATGCAGCCTGCGAGATGTCAATGAGAACCAACCAACTGCAGCATACAACGAACAATGATGAGTTCTGAAAGGTGAGTTAATTATGAATATCAATGCAGCATGGCACAGGGGATCCAGTTTGGCCAAGGTGGAAGAGCATGCAAACCTAAATGGTATCCCCATAATCCAACTGGGACAGAAAGAGACCAGTGACCATTTTTTTGCGAGCTGAACTGGCAAAACAAGCCTTCAATCTGTAGAACAGTATGTTGGATTCAGTTAGAGCACTCCTGACTCAGCGCCTGTTACCAGATTAATCAGTTTGGCAACATTCTTGGTGGTCATGACACCATGACGATTATAAAATGATTACACATTCCTCATGCAATTCCCTGAAATCCTCTCATTAGTTTCATTGAGCCACTCTTTTCTGCTCTTTCTATTGCGTCAGTCTGTCGGATGGTCAGTCAATCACTCAAACTCGATTTCGCTGCAGTTCTTCAAATTCCTATTCCCAAGCTAGTCATGTAGGCTAAATGCAAATTAAACTTAATGCACTCACCAAGAGGAGCCCTATTGATTTTGGGACCTCCATAAGCCTTTCCTCTAGCGCCACCATTAGGCCAAACTGACAAAGTAATTCTTGATTCTGATTTTTGATTCTTGACCTTCCATATTCAGTTCAAGAGGGTTAGTTGAATTGCTCCACACAACTGCGCTGAATAGTTCAGGATTAAACACATGCACACGGGCACCAACACATAGCAGAGAGCCAGTTTGCCACATGATCCGAATGCCATTTTGTCTTCAGTGAACTGCTTGAATGAGAGGAGTGGTCTGGTGACTGGCAGTGAGGATCTGAATTTAGATCTGAGTTCAATTATTACTATTACTCAGTGGTGGAAAAAGTACTCATATTTAAGTAAACATATTAATACTTCAATGTAGAAATACTCTGTTACAAGTAAAAGTCTGGAATTCTACATTTACTTGAGTAAAATAGCCTACACAAGTATTCGTATCAAAATGTACTTAAAGTACCAAAAGTAGAAAGTACTCATTAGGCAGATGTCCCGTTTCACAAGGTATCGTATAAAATGTATTACTCTTTTGAAAATAGCTGATCTACAAGCTCTCTCTCTTGGTCGTCCTCAGACGAGCCCTCCATCGTCGCCTCCAGTCATCCCGGTTCTCCATACATCCGGCCAGCTCGACAAGCTGCGAAATTGTAGATCTGCTATTTGCAAATGGCCGAAATGTATGGCTGAAGTGGTTAATGTATGTTTTGTAATAACAATCAAAATCTACAAATTAACTAGTAACTAAAGTTTTCAAATATTGTATTGGAGTAAAAGTACAATATTTGCCTCTGATGTAGTGGAGTAGAAGTAAAACTACTGAAAATTGGGAATACTCACAGTAAAAACTGTGTGAACTCTTATCATTCATATCATCATTATTATCACTCTTATCATCATACATCATCACATTCCGGCCAATCACAATATTGGCGTCCTCACTTTTCTGTCTTCACTTTTTATCCTCAATACGTACATTGCTCAGCCAATCAAATCAATGCTATGGGGTGCTCAGCCAAATCAAATCATTGCTGGGGTACATGCAAACACACTAAGCTGGGCAAAAATAAAATACCTCAAATACCATTGTACTTAAGTACAGCACTTCCGACTTGGTTACTTACTTTACAACTCAAGCTTTTTTTTAGACAGCTCTTACCATGTAGAATCCTGAGGTAAGACAAGATAGAGTCAGGATGTTCTGTTACCATTTGGCTAGCACTACATACAGTACCAACCTTTTTGCTGAGACCTAACATTTGTAGTCAGATTCATGCATGCCCAACATAGGCCCAATATACAATCCCAGGCTGACATTCTTACAGTTTTTTATCATCCTTAAACATTCAGAGTGAGGATATGAAGTATCTACAGATTGTTGAAAATAAAATCACTGAAGAAGCTTTTGGTGTCTGTCTGAATGAATGAGAACAGATTTCTTTTTTCTTTTTGTCTTTTAATTTTATTTATTTTTTACAGATGCTTGTGCTTGTCCAGAATCCATTTCACATTTGTTTGGTAACAAAGTAACCAGCTCAGTGACCTTGTGGTTAGAGAGTTTGCCCTGAGACTGGAAAAGTCGGGGTTGGATCCCCGGCCGGGTCTTACCAAAGACTCTGAAAAATGGGACACAGTGCCTCCTTGCACTCAGCAGCAAAGGTTGGATTTGGGTAAGTACCCCCGACATACTAGTATCATGTCCAGGGGGTGTACTTTATCATGTCAAGGGGGTGTACTTGTACATCAAGCTGCCTCACGCTACACAGAAACAGGAGATATGCTCCTGCCCCTATGGGCCTCATAGCTCTGCAAGGCTTACCTTGGGAAGGAAAGGTGGTTTTGTTTCTCTTCTACTATACTAATATAGACACAAAATACCTCACAGTGATGTGGAGCCTAGCTCTACGTCAGCGTTTAACCCGGTGAGATGTTGACTTTGCTGATTTGGTTTCATTGCGTAATTGTTCATCACTTGGGGATTTGGCAAGGCAGCTTGTACTGTAGACATAATCTGGGTGTGTGTGTGTGTGTGTGTGTGTGTGTGTGTGTGTGTGTGTGTGTGTGTGTGTGTGTGTGTGTGTGTGTGTGTGTGTGTGTGTGTGTGCAGCATGAGCGCTATGCATGTTCCTCTCCTGTGTGTGTGTCTACCTGTAAAGCCCCCCCAACATGGGTCTCACAGCAGCAGGCTAATCAAACCACCTGGCGGCCCAGAGGAGCACGGTTTGTCTGAGCCAACACAGAACTAGAACGAGTAAACAGCAGCTGTCAGCAGCACTGCTCTAAACCCCGCAGTACCATGAGAGTCTCTGCTGAGAGACTGTTGTCTCCCCTCAGTTAGGATCCCACAAAGGATGGTGTTGTGTACACAACTACACACGCACACAGGCATGCACGCACATACACGCACGCAGGGTGCAGGAATATAATTACCGTGCTATAGTATAGATAGGGAATGTTTACAGTTGTTTCTCAAATGTTGTGACTAAGTTCTTTAAGTACATAATAATTGATAGAAATGAAAACAGATGGATCGCCACACTAGCCTGGCTAATAAACCAGACTAATATCACACAACACTGTCGCGGTATATTATCGCCACACAACCAGAAACAAAGCCCTTGTATTTTCTGTTGTAGGGATGTAAATATATTTTATGTTGCTAAAGTTACTGTACTGTAAAACACACCTGTATAGTTGTAGCACAGTGAATGTGCCAATTACATAATATAATGCCAAATTCCAGTTTTTTCTTTTGACTTATTTATTGCTGAGTGGCCTTTAGCACCATGCTCAACACACAATGTCCTTATGAACATGAACATCTAATCAAGATAATACACTTTTATTGATGGCAACATAGGAACTCATGAAAGAAATCACGATCAATCAGAAAGTTATGTGGAAACATTGCTCCATCATAGATTACTCTGGTATATTAATCATTATTCAACTTTGTTTATTTGTTATGAAGATTGATAAGGTAGCTGTTTTTTGGGGGGAGGGGGGCGAATTAGTCACTTAAATCCACAATGTTAGATGGTGAACAATATAGAAAAGGCTGATGCACACCTCAACGGGCTGGCGATGGTGAACAAAAGAAAAGTGGGTGCAGAATACAGAATAATCACAATTTGTATCTCTAGCATTACTTGTGTTTATCCTCCCTCCCTCTTTATTTTTTTGTCTCACTCTCATTCCTCCTTTGCCTGCATTGCTTTCCTTCTCTTTTCAAAATGTTTCTTTGTTAATTCTGTGCCTGGTTTCTCTTCACCTACTTGACAATGCCAGTCACCTGTCCCCAGGTCTCAGAGTGTGTCCTTTGTGATGATAGTGGTCGTCGTTATGTTGTGAGTGACGTCACGTAATGTTTGCTCGTGGGCGGTTTGTGTACAGGACAGTACATGGGAGCAGACGGACGTATTGACAAAGCCTGAGGCCAATTCACTGAGCGTGCTGAGGCAGGGGGGATTGGCGGGGGGGTGGGTGAGTGAGTGAGTGAGTGAGTGAGAGAGTGAGAGAGTGTGTGTGTGTGTGTGTGTGTGTGTGCACGTGTGTGTGTGTGTGTGTGTGTGTGTGTGTGTGTGTGTGTGTGTGTGTGTGTGTGTGTGTGTGTGTGGTGTGTGGTGTGTGTGTGTGTGTGTGTGTGTGTGTGTGTGTGTGTGTGTGTGTGTGTGTGTGTGTGTGTGTGTGTGTGTGTGTGTGTGTGTGTGTGTGTGTGTGTGTGTGTGTGAGTGTGTGTGTGTGTGTGTGTGTGTGTGTGCGTATGCGTGTGCGTGTGCGTGTGTGTAACGACCACCATTCATGAGTTGGTCTTTCCTCCTGTCTGAGCTTGCTGTACAGTAGAATTGCTTTTCTCTGCAGGGACGGTGCACGATGTTATATGACTATTATTGTGGCCATGTGTGTTTTATATATCAAATCTTTATATAATCATATATCAGAGATCAGATCATTCCAGCCAACATACATGTATGTTGGGTGGAATGTTGTACTTGAATAAGAATATATAAAATACATATCATAGTATATCAATAGTATAGACATTATTTCAATATAACATTTAATATACTATCGGTTCCTTTATTTTAGTGATACTGACATAAACAAATACCTCACATAGCTCAAATGCTACATACATACATGATACTGTAAATAGATGCAATTAAGATGACAATGTGTGGCATGAAATTTAAAATAGCTCGCCACCCTGCCCTCTTTTTGTTACTGGCTTCATCTGATGATCCAGGGTCAGCCATTCATTACTATGGTAGGTAAATAGAGCACACACATCCAATACACCTACCCACTGCCCAAATAAAGCATGTCCTCTTCATGTCCGCTTCATCTGATGATCCAGGGTCAGCCATTCATTACTATAGTAGGTAAATAGAGCACACACATCCAATACACCTTCATCTGATGATCCAGGGTCAGCCATTCATTACTATAGTAGGTAAATAGAGCACACACATCCAATACACCTACCCACTGCCCAAATAAAGCATGTCCTCTTCATTGATTTGCGTCATTATTACAGGAAGGATGTCTGTGACGTACATGGGGATAGAACAAGCTAATCTTATGCAATCACCAAGCATTGGTATGGTTGCTCTCCCCCACAAATGTGTCTCATTAGTGTGAATGTTCCACCGCTTCATTCATGGTCCGCATTAACACTCTAGACAGGCGTGCTTCTCCATAGCATAGTTAGGAAATCAGCATTTTGGCTCTGGAATGGAGACTAACAAAGATATGTCTGCATGAACTATATTGACCCAGACCTATCAACACACACTGAGGTGCACTGGAGTACAGCTGGGTAAACACACACACACACACACACACACACACACACACACACACACACACACACACACACACACACACACACACACACACACACACACACACAGTGTAGCAGAGTGTACACACCACCACTGTAGCATTCCAAACAGGAGTTCAGTGTCCTCTGATGGAAGCAGGAGGATGCAGTGAATCATGCAGCCAGGCTTTTTCCACTCAGCCTCCATTCACCCTGTCTGTCTCACAGTAGTAAATGATTGATAAAGTTAGTCTCACACTGACCAGTCATTCAATAGCTTATCATGGACCTTCCTGGAAAAATCCCATTCAAAGCTGCACTGTGTGTGTGGTGGGTAGAAAGGTAATTATATTGACTTTCTCAAATTGTGAACGGTTGGTTTGAGATATGCAAGATCCCCAACACAACCTCACAGCGGGTGGCTGGCTGGTTGAGCGACCCTCAGACGTCTGCAGCTATAACCAGCACCAGTCCTTTTATGCAATGATTTCTGTGCAAGAGTTAGAGGCGGTATATTTGATCAGAGTCACTATCAGACTGATACCGGTTAGACAGGCTCCCCATTAGGCCTTGCCACTCTCTGTGAACGGAGTTGAACACTGTGTGCTTTTCCTCTGTTCTAGTGCTGCATTGATCCGCAACGCCAGAGACACAAGGGGATGGGGAGGAAGGAGGGGAAGGGAGGGCAGGAGTGGCACTAGGAAGCTGCAGTGCTATATTTGCTGATTTCTGCCACATCTAAATGACAAGCTCCACAGTGGCAACCTGTCTCAATGCTTATTCAGAGTGGCTTTTGATGTCGAGGCATGAACAAAAGCATTAGACCTTACACAGCACTACACCAAGAAAGGCTTGCAACACTGAAAAAACATGACATGTTTTCAGCTGAGAATTTGTGAACGGTATAGCTGTTCCACCTAGCCTAGCCTATACAGAATGCATCTCAACCTAGCCTGTTCAACCTAGCCTATACAGAATGCATCTCAGCGAAACAACACCGCTGGTGTGAATTCAGCAACAGCCATGCGTGACATTGCGAGGCAGTCTGTGATTAATGAGGATCGAGTGCCGCTGCTCAGCCCATGACATGACTCCTCGGAGGAGGGGCCAATCAATCTCAGATGTGCCGATGTACATCGGCAAAGTATTAATAACACGATATAGAAGTACAAGTAGTCCTGTATTAAAAATGTACTTGAGTAAAAGTAAGTAGCCTACAAAAGTACTCATTATGCAGAATGTCGAATTTCACAGGTTTTCAAAAATATCAGATCTACAAGCTCACAACACGTCGCATTGCCAAAGTAAATATAGGGCTGAAGTGGTTAATGTATGTTTTTAATAATAATCAAAATCAAAAAGGTAACTAGTAACTACAATTTTCAATGTAGAGGAGAAAAGTACAAGATTTGCCTCTGAGACGTATAGTGGAGTAGAAGTATAAACTATTGGAAAGTAAATACCCTAAAAAGTACAGTACTTTATTATATATCTGATAGGAATGCATATACAGTGTAGCGCATCAACAACATTGCGCTAAACAAGCACAGCTGGTGCCAAAATAAAGTACTGATGAACTATTTTCAGACAACAAATCTGAGGCCTCGTGATCCCCTTACATAAAGATGTCCTTGATCTCACAGTATTTGAAACCCAAATATTATGATAAGTTTGCTGGAAATAACATAACTTGTAGATAGTCAAAAGAAGGTCAGCGGTCAATGATTGTTGTACGAGAGATCTAACTATTAGATATTGTGTATATATATATATATATATATGTAGCTCTCTCTCTCAATTCAATTCAATGGGGATTTGGTATCATAAAAACACATACATTTACGTTGCCAAAGAAAGTGTGAAATGAAACAAACTTAACTTAAGTATGTATACAGTAGGTGATATTGCCCTACTACAGTGGTTCCCAAACTGTGGTGCGTGCACCCCTTGTGGTGCGCGAGAACCTTCTAGGGGGTGCGTGACATGAAAGGCTAATGGTGGTGCTATGGTTTCATTTTAAATATATTAACATATTATATATAAGTATATGCAGAATATAGCCTATGCTGCATATATAAGCCATATTCAGGTTCATATATGTGCATATATGTGGATAAATAGGAAATGTATGTCCCTATATAGCTTATGCAATTTATATTTCCATGTGGGGGGGTGCGTCAGCTAGGTCAGGAGGTAACAGGGGGTGCATGGCCAAAAAGGTTTGGGAACCGCTGCCCTACTCACCCTGGGCAAGACCTAAACTGAAAAGACTATCAGCGGAAGTGGCGGAAGTGTTGCGTGTAAGATAACTACGTCACGCGGTGCGGCTGTGTTTACTAGTCCCCACCCAATGATCATTTCAGCGGGAATACATTTTCGGGAACACAACGCGGCGATTGGTCAAAAAACGTTAACTTCCGGGGGGGGGGGGGGGTTACACGGCGGAAGTCCTGCCTTAGATAGCTTATTTGTCCTAGGTTGTGACCAGGCTCTTCTTTTTCGCAGTTAAGTGAGCCTGGGACCGAGGCTATGCCCTACTAGAATAAGGAAATATCATGTAAACACAGAGTACAGAGGTGTAGCATTATAACTGTATTCCCTGATCCAGCAGGGTGCCTGTGTGTCTTTTAGGGCGTAAATGGTACATTTATATATAGCGCTTTTATCCAAAGCGCTTTACATAGATTGTGCATTGGGGGTGTGGGATCCCTGATCAAAGCTAAAGTGCAGTAACTGCGAAACATAAATGGGTGTAAAAGTGTTTTCAACTGGTCAGTCACCCGCTAGCCAAATGAGATATTGGCATATAAGTGATATTACACCAATTGTATATGTGTTCTTGAGATACTTGTTTTGGTTATCACCCAAAATCACAAAGGGGTACAGAAATAAGCCAGTTTGTCCAAAGTCACTGCACTTTTGCTGCATAGGGCAGTATAGTAGACTTAAATCATTTTAAAGCAGTAGAGGGTATCGTCCTAATTCTTCTCTGCATGCATTATTTGTTTTATGTTGCATGATCTCTCTCTCCCTCTCTCTCTCACACACACCCGCACACACCCGCACGCACGCACGCACGCACACACACACACACACACACACACACACACACACACACACACACACACACACACACACACACACACACACACACACACACACACACACACACACACACACACACACACACACACAATTTAAAGGGGCTTTATTGGCACGGGAAACATATGTTTACATGCAGTGCCATCTCTCTCTCAGCCCGCCAGCAGGCTGTGGACAGTGTGTTCTTGCTCTGGTTATCAGAGCTTTATTGGCCTGTTTACGTCTCTGACCCCATCACCATTCTGGGAGGAATCACAGGCCTCTAGCTAACCGCCTCTAACTTTGACCCTGTTTTATCTTTATGGTCCTCGTTGCTGCGGTGTGGCTGCCACAGTGCGATGCGTCATCCAGGTGTTGGGAAACAATTCCGGTCTCTAATGGCACAGAAAGTTGTGTTTTATTATTATTCTGACCTAGACATTCAAGGATACACCAACATGAGGTATTTTATTGATCCCTTCTATGTGGGGAAAATTCCACTCACCAACAAGTGGCCCATTGTAAATAGTATTCCCATACTGCTTGTGTGGCTTGTTTATCAAGTGTGTAATAATCAGTCACTAATAAGGGACACAGGCCATTCTCCAAGCAATTACATAATGAAAAGAATGGTGGGTTTTGTAAAACAGTGACATAAGTTTTCCAACCCCAATCTTCTAAATTGTAGTACATGCTGGCCTATTTGAGACAGATCTGGCCAAAGGTCTTAAATTAGAACAGATTAAGTCTGAGTTAAACCACCGAAAACAAATTTAGTGTGAATGAATCGTTTAGTTTTTTTAGTTTTTTTTATGTTTATCTCCAAACTGTCATTGAGATCCCTAACTTGACATTTACATTTTTTACCCAGGTTTACAACGCAATGGTACTATCGCACTATAAAACTATTGTGTTGTTCAGTATCAGGACCTACTCGAGGTGAATAGGATTACACATACAAATACTGTACACAAACAGCTAATGGATGAAAGGTTTTCCTGAACTCAAAGTGTGTGCTCTTACATCACTACAACGCAACCCTATCACTGACCCAAAACAAACACATTCAATCAAATCATACCGCACGCACGCAAGCGTGCACACGCGCACACACACACACACACACACACACACACACACACACACACACACGCACACACATGCACACATACACGCACACGCACACACACGACAGAGAAATACTGAAATAAGCCTCAAGGAGACAAGGAGCATGCAACACAGGTTACATCACAAGGGCTAGATACCCCCCAGACAAGCACACATGCAAAAGCGAACCTGTGTGTGTGTGTGCACGCGCAAACACACACACACACACACATACACACACACACACACGCGCACGCACACGCACATGCACGCATACACACACACACACACACACACACACATGCGCGCGCGCTTTTTATTTGCTAAATGGACAATAGTATGCAGCAACATCATTTTCTATAGGCCATTAACACGAGAAGTTGTGAGTCAACAGGAAAATATAATATTCGGAAGGGAATGAAACAGCAGGTCTTAATTTAATCAAAAGGTGAATGTGCTCTCTCGTGTTCCAAGAATACAAATTTAGATTATGTGATTTCACTTGGTGATTTATGTGTGCAGCCCTCAGTGCCCTGAAGAAGTGTCCAAGCTTGAATTGGAGAAGGTTGCAGTCGCTCTCACATCTGCTTAGTGCATTAGCATGTAGGAAATAGGAATGATGAGTCTGTTTATGCTCCTCCATGTCCACCCCTACAGGTATCCTGCAGGCGCTTCAAACACCGTCCCTTATCACAGATCAGAGACTAGCACTTGCTACATCATCCAGTGTCAGATAAAGGCCATGGTGGCGTTGATGAATGTTAATGCTGTCCCACAACACCTACTCCTGAGTCTGTCGGTATGGGGGGGGGGGGGGGCATCACATCTGTACTAGATACTGGGAAATTCTGGGAATTCTGTGTGTGTGTGTGTGTGTGTGTGTGTGTGTGTGTGTGTGTGTGTGCGTGTGCGTGTGCGTGTGCGTGCGTGCGCGCGTGCGCGCGTGCGTGCGTGCGTGCGTGCGTGCGTGCGTGCGTGCGTGCGTGCGTGTGTGCGTGCGTGCGTGCGTGCGTGCGTGCCATGCGAGAGCAAGGCCAGGGCACTGAACTGACGTTAAGGATAGAGGTTGTTTCTGCATTGAACGGAAACCAGTGAAATGAAACAGCAAACTCACACGCATGGCGGACTGTTAGTTCACATGCGTAGCACACATTCGTATAGTACTACTCTTGACTTGTATAAATAAAATAACTAAGGGTGACCGGGCCTTTGCGGTGGCTGCCCCCAGGCTCTGGAATAGTTTGCCCTTAAATATCAGAGCCGCCCAGTCGATACCTATTTTCAAATGGGGAGGCAGTTGCTCAGGAGGTAGAGCGGCTACATGGGAATCGGAAGGTTCCTGGTTCGATCCCTGGCACTGCAGGCCTGCGTTATTAGTGTCGAAGTGTCCTTATCCTTAAGCAGGACACTGAACAGGTTGGTGCCTTGCATGGTTTCCTCTGCTTTCGTTGTGTGAATCTGGAAATGTAATGCATATTATGTTTAAAGTGTTATATTATGTTAAAGTGCTTTGGATAAAGGGCGCTATGTAAATGCACCATACCATTTACAAGGAGGTTAAATATCTAGCACTTTCTATTATTACAGAAGACAATGTGCCACTGAGCACTTTCTCTCTACCCACATGACTGTGAAATACCAGAGTAGTGTGCCATCTCCAAGAAGGGCTGGCGTTTGGAAGCCATGGCTCGGGTGAAGTTCAAATGTGGCTCCCGAAACCAACACTGGTGCGATAATAGCCCATGCTCGTCTAGTCTTTACTCTTCATTTATTCTGCACAGCTTCCTCATGTCCAGTGGGACAGAATGTTACATAATGCCTCCATGTCATCTTCACAGAACTGCTTATGTTAACTTATGTTAGTTATTTGGATTCCCTACTGCTGCCCCCATTAAGGTTAGTGCCACACTCACTCATAGAAAGGGCAATAATCCGCGTCATCAGTGCCCATACCCGAGGTGGGGTTGGCGAAAGGGCCTTTCTGTGTGGAGTTTGCATGTTCTCCTATAGGGTAGGTACCCTCACAAAAAACATGCAGAAATCCTGGTCTCTAAACTGCCTCCCCCTGGCCAGCCGGGGCGCCTGATGGAGGGGAAAGGAACTGGTTGGAATAACGTGTTCCTTCCACGTGTTACGTCCAACCGGGGAAACTCCTCCCTGTCAGGTGTTATGGAGCGACTTGGACACTCATGCATGAAGGAAGCATGAGTTCAAGTCTGTTGCTCTCCCCAGGTTGGCGGAGGGTGTGTAGAGCCCAGGATCACATTAGATAATTGACACAGGGGTGAAAAATGGGTTACAAAATCGTGGGATAATTTATTTATTTTTTAAGAAAGGGCAATAATGTATAACTAAGGGCTGGGAGATATTAGCCTGGACACCAGACGAATCTGCTGCAGGAAATAAATCCCTGGGCAGATATTGGTCTGGTATTCCTCAGTTTGAATTAGAATTAGAATTGTTTTACTTGTAACAGAGTATTTCTAAATTGCAGTATTGCTGCTTTTAGCCTACTTAAGTAAAACATATGTGAGTACTTTTTCCACTACTGCTACTGCAGACAAATACAAACATATTTTGTAAACAAGCGGTTCAAAAGGCCAACACCATTATGGAATACCTTGACCACACCATTACACTGTCATGTCCATCTGGGTGTTTATTATAGAACCAGAAATTCCTCCATCCCCAGCACGTGTAAGGCCACAAGCAAACATATTTCTTTTGATTGTTATCTGATGATGTTCCGATGACTTTATCTCGTGTTTGTTATGGTTGTCATCTTAAGTGTTTTCTGTGCATGTTTACATTTAATGAACATAAACATATATATATCTACAAAGGGACAATAAGAGTATATCGAATTAAATTGAAAAGATCAAAAGCACACAATCTCATATAGCACACAAATGCACACTCACACTCTCACACAACTGGCCTCAGAACAATACATGATGTAAATTAAAAAAACAGCTAAAATGTCTGTCCATCCCGGAAGAGGGTGTCCTCTTTGGTGATCCTTGCTGAGGTTTCTTTTCTTTTCCGATCAAAGAAAGTTTTATCTTGTGTGTTTATAATTACTCAATTCAGGGCTACAAACACTAAACCTTCAATTGACTTAAAACACACAAGGGCACCATAAGTAGAGTTAAGAGAGGAACTGACTACCATGCATTGGGGCCCACAACACACTTATGTAACATTTTTTATTTTACATAAGTGAAAGTAAGTAAGCCCTACACAACCTACTTTGCATAAGAGAAGAACAAAAAAAAAATATGATAGCATTGGTGAATCCCGAAAATAAGTGGCCAATAATAAAATGAATCATGGATAATAACAAAAATAAGCGGAAATGTGTTCTTTCATCGCTTCATTGTTCCTGTATGAGGCCCAATAACATATGTGCAAGATATACTCAAGGCTGAGTATTGGCTACACTGCTGAAAACATCACATGCAGGAGCTCAAGTTTAGTGTACAAGCATGTAAGTTGAACTCGCAAAATCTCATACACAAAAGCATACATAATGGACCCATGAACAACATACACGCGCATATTTATCCAAGTCAGAGCTGACGCCATAATTGACCATAATATCATAAACTATCTCTGAGCAAACCAAAGTCACATGGATGCAGAATAATAACATTTTAAAGAGGGAGAGTGGGAGAATGAGGGGGGGGGGGGGGGGGGGGTGTGTGAACAGACATAGAGAAGGAGAGGTGTTGACAGTGGACTGCAATGGTCTGACACACTGCAGGCACAGGCAGGCCAGGCCATACACAGAACTGTCTCCTCCCATCTCTGACTGCGCCTATATCAACTCTCCATGGAGCTCCACCTCACAACCAGAGGCACGTGGAGTAGGATAACACATCACTAAGGCTCTGAGAATACACACACACACACTCAGTTTCACATAACACATATACATACTCTTCATGCACATAGAGTAGGATACTATTCTGTACAAGAATACGACTACCTCTCATACTGGACTGTACTGGTGAGCCACATTAAACCGCCTCTCTCCCCTGGTTGTGGGGTTAGCAGTTTTGGATGTATATTCATTCACTTTATGGACTAACAACTGCTGTACAATGTTGTTCTGCATGCATCTGGAGGATTCCAACCATGGTAAGAAATCCCAAGAAGTTAACTTTGCTGGCCTTACATAATTGCATAACTACATAATATAACTGCATTACTAATTTTCTGCAGAGTGAATAAGGGTTCTGACTGTGTATGGAAGTATCAAGAGGCAAAGATCTATTGAATTGAAAAGGAAACCACTTGCATCTCAGGATCAGAATCATCTTTACTGTCAAATCAAACAATTACAGGTGTAAGAGTGGATGGATTTGTTTTGTTGCGATACTTTAATAATGTAGCTCTGTGACAAGACATGTGTGTGTGTGTGTGTGTGTGTGTGTGTGTGTGTGTGTGTGTGTGTGTGTGTGTGTGTGTGTGTGTGTGTGTGTGTGTGTGTGCGTGCGTGTGCGTGTGCGTGTGCGTGTGTGTGCGCGTGCGTGTGTGTGTGTGCGCGCTCTTGGGTGATTGCATGTGTTGTATATGATTCATCAGCAGACAGACAGGTAAACATAGTACAGTACTCACCACACTTCAGGCTTTTAAGGAACATAGATGTCTCACTACATAAGACACTGATACACGAGTCATCTTATAGGTTTTCCAGTAAAAGCAGATACCGGTATTTGATTTCAGTTTAGTTATAGAGTCAAGAGTTATTTTGCTGCCTTAGAAAGTTCTCGCCTAAAGAAGACAGCAAAGTTGTTAACATGACATAATTATAACGTTTGAATCAGTAAGTGTAAAACTAGACTATTGAGTGTATTCCACGTAAATAATAGAATATTTTACCCTGTTAGAGGAGCAAAGTGCTTAATTAAGTCTACTGAGACCAAATTACTAATATTTATAGTGAACGGGATATACTGTAGATATGACCTTTCATCTTTCTTCTCCAATTTGTCAAAATGTCACACTCAGAAGATAAGATAGCCTAAATCAAGTATCATACTGTAAAGTAGACAACTTGATTAAATTGTTCTAAAGCCGATATAGTTCGGCAGCCGAGGTGGACGGGTGGGAAATTTGGTATATAGTCTTTTTTATTGGCCTAAAATATTGTCTATATACATACATTCATGAATCCACTTGCTGACCGGCTGAACGTATTGGGCAATTCTTTTATAGGGGTTTCTTGTGACCCTACCATTAACATCCTATGGCAGGCAAAAATATCAAACTTTCCTTTTGCTTTAAGTAGCATGTGACATGTCAAACTAGGGGGTTTTCATGATTCTGAATCCATTAGTTTTGCACAAAATACACTCCTTTGGCTAAAAACGGCCATAGACATCATGACAAATGTGATGAGGTCAGCGCATTTTGGGCACATTTGGGCAAGTGGCTATGGCTGCTTTTAGCCCAGGAGTGTATTTTGTGCAAAACTAATGCTTGGAATGGATTCAGAATCATGAAAAAACCCTAGTTTGACATTTTTGCCAGCCATAGGATGTTAATGGTATAGGGTCACAAGAAACCCCTATAAAAAAACGATTGCCCAATACTAACAGCCGGTCAGCAAGTGAATTTGTGAATGCATGTATATAGACAATATTTTAGGCCAATAAAAAAGACTATATACCAAATTTCACACTTTAAACAAAAGAAAGTCGGCTGCCGGACTAATATGACGAGAAGTATTAGCAAATTGTATAAACAACCTCTATTCTGTGATTATTTTTGTGACATGTACAACAAAGTTACAGTAGTACACTTCTGCCAACACTGGCATATCATTCTCTGACTGAAGCCACAACTACAACAGTGACACGCTGCACCTAGCCTGACACTTAGGTAAGCATGACAGCCAGACAGACACTATTTTGTCAGCAGTGGGCCATTCTCACACACAATATCTTTGTGAGATATATGGTTACCGCATTTGACCCATATACTTCCATGCACATAAGCTATAGGACAAAGAGTTGTTATGAGGTTAGGATGTCATCCAAACAAACATATTCAAATGCAAATGTAACCCTTTTTTAATAGGCCAAAAGTATCAGCTGACACTTTGTAGATTATGTTCCACGAGTCACCCTGTTGGATCTCAGCCAGCCAAATATAATAATCATAATAATCGATCAGGCCGCTTTAACAAGGACATTTAACCCGTTTTTATCAATGGGGTGATATTATAGGAAGAATAGACAAACTTGCATATGGTTTAATGAAGGCTGATTCACTGGCAATAGCACACATCTTTCTTTAGCTTAAAAGATTGGACCACTGAAGTAGCAGAGTCAGAGTAGCAATGTCAATGTCACTCTACCGAGTCGAGACAGTCAGTCGTGGAGGTGTAGCGTGCAGTGCAGTCCTCATCCTATCAGAGGACCCGGCCAGTACCAATCATGTACTACTGCATTCTCGGGCACATGGGCGCTCACATGGTCTGCGGATGCTGATGTGAGACTAGGGCTACTGCGTGCCTACTGCGGCTGCTTCTAAAAACACCATTCATTCACAGCATCATCCATCCACTGGGAGGACGGTAAACAGAGCAAGGCAGAGCCTTTGATCGAGATAGATGATAAACGCTGTTTTGCAGGATTATAGCTATTTAATTGAGGGAAAACGTCCAGTCGTGCACCATTTAATGATAAATAAAATAAATGAAAGAGGAAAAACTGCGCATCTCGACTCGAATCCACAGATGATCTTTCCAAAATCCGCAAACGCACGAAGGACCTATCAGAGGGATTTTTTCCTCAAACGATATAGGCTAGGCTACAACAAAACATGCTAAATTGAGAAATGCGAGTCTTAACTGTGAAGAGATTAAAAATTGCCGTTTGATGTTCTAAAATTGACTAGACACCTTGTGTGTGTGCCGTCATGGGGCTATATCAGCCAGTGGAACAGTTTATTCAAACACTGACTGCGACATTTAGAATGTTTAGGTTGTCTATGAAACGGTAAACATCCGAAAATAGGGAAGAAGCAAAAAAAAAAACCGATATCATATATCTATCCATCATGAAGGTAAGACCAATTTATAATAGCAACACCTGCAGAAGAAAATATATATTTTGCTCTTTGCATGCATGCCTTCCAAATTCCTAGAAAAGGCCTATTTCTAGTTATTATTCAGCCTAATTTCGTATCTATTTTTTAATGCGTGCGGCGGGGGGGGGGGGACTTGGGTGTTGGGTCCACATTTATTTCTGGTAGGCCTACTACTGTAGTTTCGTTGTAGCTGCGTTGTTATTATTAGAGTATTTTTCATAAGAGGGCGTATAACTATTTTTGAATCGCCTCCCGCCTGTCTCCTTTTTGAATCGATTTGACCGTCTTCTTGCGTAAAGAAACTGCAGATCAACCGATCTGCAAGCTCACAACGCATCGCAGATGCGACGCGTTGTGAACTTGTAGATCTTGTAGATCTGGGGCTTCTTGGCGTTGACGCAAACACTGCAAGTGCCCCCTCCCCTCCTATCGCGTTCTGTCGCGAGAGTTGCTCAGATGCAGTGTTGCCATGTCCGCTTATTATAAGAGAAGTTGCTTCATGTCAAGGAGGATGTTTACAAAACAAGGCGTTAAGATAATTCCACTCCCTACCAACAGCTGTTAAGAAATGTGAATCCCTCGACTCCTTCAAAACCGTTCTCAAAAAGTGCAGTTATGGGCGGCTCAGCGGCTGCAATTCGAAACTGGCCCCTGTAAAAAAAAAGTACTGTAGGCTACACATTCTCCTTTTTTCTAATTATTATGATTATTTTCTCTTGCACAGAAGTGTAGGCTATATTTGTATGTCTTGAAATGTTTTAATGAATTGAAAATGGAGGACCCATATGTTAGTGCTTTTCCTGGTTTTATCCATGGTTTTTACTTTCCTTGAACTGTAACCATTCTGCAAACTGTTAATACAATTTTCAATCAATCAATCAATCAGTCAATCAATAATTATTATTTGAATACTTTTTCACAATGTGGTTTATTTTTTGTATTTGTATTTTATTTTTTAGCTGATGAATATTGGATTTAAATTGTAGTGGCTTCATTGGAGCTTGTTTCCATATACCTAGTTACTTGTTTCTCTCGCAAAACCTGGCAACGCTGTCTGAGACTCAGATGTAGACACTGAGAGCTCCCTGCCCCGAATGGCGACCGCACACATCTCCTGGGCAGACGGAGCGAGGCGCACTGTGAAAACCGCATTCTTTGGTTCGATGAAACCGTTTTGATGCGTAGGGCAAGAACCGTGAGTTGTCCCTTTATCCCTTTGATTCGACAAGGTATTAATTGCGCTATGGCTGTATTATTTTAATGTAATGTGTGGTTTTGGTTTGGACTGGATTTGGAAGAAGCGGTAGGCTTTGTGCTCGGCACGGCAGAACGACCACGTAGTCACCGCGCTGGTCCGTTAGCACAACGGCTCCTTTGTTCCTGATCTCACGGGGTTTCCTTATGCTCGTTCTCTGGATGTTCTTCTGATAATCTCTCTCTATATATGTACTAATATATATATATATATACAAACGCTAGTTTATTGCGAGTTACATACATATTACATACATACCTTAATGTGTCCATATTTATATGGCTGGATGTTAAAGCTATTGGGGGTTGTAGACGGGTTGTGTGTGCCTCCATTTCAAGGCAAACGAGCCCTCTTCACCAACAAGAGAGGGAGGATTGCAAATCCCCTTTCATTAGGTTTGTAAACGTTGTTGTTGTTACTACTACATACAGACGGTATAAGGAATTGATAATCATAGACATAACAATACAGTTGATGGAGGGATTCAAGGTAATCTACCAGCACTGTAGTGCAAGAAACGAGAAGCCTGGTTAGACGCCAAATGGCGTTTAGATAAATCGTATGTTACAGAGTCACCGATAAATGTTTGCGGGAAAATAATGGTAACATGTTTTCCCCTAATTTCTTATGTGACCAGGGTGTACTGTAATATGCGACTATCAACGCGGTGTAGGCGACACTTCCATTTACGATAATGATGACGAAACGATTCACCTTTCATTACGTTGCAGCCAACTTGTGTTGTAACCAGTCTTTGGAAAACCGAGTCAATATGCATTGCTCATCATGTGTGTGATGACTAGAGAGTGAGTAATGTCTTGAATGAGAGTCTCAGTCTCTCAGAGAGACTTTTGGTTACACTTCACTACCCTAGCTCGATTGAAACCGTTTTTTCCCTTTTGATTGATTGTTTTGCAACAGTTTGCAAACATGGTACAGCGGTAGGATTTGATAATGATGCTAAAAGGAAAACACACACACAGCCGGGGCTTGTGTCCATTGTTGTTCTGTGTATTCGTTGAAAAGAGTATGAAATCGCGTCAGAAACCTAATTTGTCATTGTCTTTGTGTCTTCCAGGTTATGCCCAATTAAAATGGAGGATAGTTTTGATTGCGACTGTGGCGAGCTTGAGCCACCTGATCATTGAGGGAGAGGAAACTAATTGATGACTCAAGGCCAGACTCATTTCAGATCTTAAGATAAGGTGGATAGAAAAATAAGATATATAAAATAAGGAGGAAGAATCAATTGGAACAGGAATATGAAGTTACTCAGGACCAGTCATACACTGAATGTATCTGCACTGTAAGGATGCAACTAGATGCTTTTTATAGTAAGACAAATTCAGTGCATTTTAATTGGCCACAAAGTCCATTCCATTGCTGTCTATTTTAAACACTAATCACATAAGGACGTAAAATTATTAAATAAGTCCACATCAAGGATTTGAGAAGTAATTTAACTTTAAAAACTGTATTCCCTTAAAATGGCAAGGCACATTGACTCCAAATTACTTTACTGCATTTGACAGTGAGGGCTAGACAAGGGGAAATCAGTAGTCTTCAGTGCAGGGGTTGGTTAAGTTAGGCTTTCAAAAAAATAACGTGGGAGAATCACATCAGTGTTAAATATTGGATTTGACCACAGGCCCGAGCCAACATAAGAGAAAACAGCCTGGAAACATTTGGACCACAGGAGCTCAGTATAAAAGACTCAACATGGCAGAAAAGTTTGAGTCATTGATGAACATCCATGGCTTTGACCTGGGCCCTCGCTACATGGACATGAAACCTCTGGGATACGGAGGGAATGGAATGGTGTTCTCGGCAGTTGACACGGACTGTGACAAGCATGTTGCCGTGAAGAAGATTGTCCTAACAGACCCCCAGAGTGTCAAACATGCCCTCCGAGAAATCAAGATCATCAGGCGCCTTGACAACGACAACATTGTCAGGGTAAGATATACATCTCACAGCCTGGTCTCACGTTCAGTTGTAACTGTAATTACTGGGCGATACACATGTGTTCTAAATTCTAATTTACCCCACGTTTCTTGTTTACATGTGTTACTATGGTGTGTATTGACCTGGATATGTATTAATGCGAAATAATATAACTTTAGTAGTATCTGAAGAGACATGGCGGAGCACTCAGAGTTGGGGATGTGGTTCTGTCATTGGGTGGTTTTCTGTGAATGTAAAGCTGTATGCGTGTGGCCGAGGAACAAAAGATGCCATTGCCTGGCCCTGTATCGTCAATGGTTAATGGTATATCAGAAAAATGTAGATTTTTATGTTGGACTTTGAGGGAAATTAAGATTTGTTTTTTACAAAAACACAGCTTATCAACTAACCGGTTAATCGATCGTTCAGCTTGTCAAAACATCAATTAATGCATTCATCGATAATTCCCATTAAAGGAAAAAAAGTATATGTGTAACGCATGTCATGTTTTTGCTTGTTATGTAGTAAACTGCAACAGGTCTTTTGATGCTGTGGGCTATGTGTCTTGTCCTCCAGGTGTTTGAGACATTGGGCCCCAGCGGCCGCAGGCTAATGGAGGACATGGTGTCCCTGACAGAGGTCAACTCGGTCTACATTGTGCAGGAATACATGGACACAGATCTCTGCCGGCTGCTAGAGAGAAGCCTCTTGTCCGATGGCCATGCAAGGCTCTTTATGTATCAGCTTCTCAGAGGCCTCAAGTACATCCACTCTGCAAACGTGCTGCACCGTGACCTCAAGCCTGCCAACCTGTTTGTCAACACAGAGGACCTGGTGCTGAAGATCGGGGACTTTGGGCTGGCTCGCATTATGGACCCACACTATTCTCACAAGGTAAGAACAATGTTCCGTCAAGTCAACTACTCCAGCACCACATGGTGCATTTATTTGCACTTAAAATTATAACTTCTATTTATTAGATGTTATTTGCTGTTGGTGATATATACGGTTATTGCCCAATGCCCAGTAACGGGGTCCTCCCCTGAGTGATGCCATTTCATAGCAGGAAGTAAACAAGGGGGAAGTGGTTCCTCGAAGTCATGCCTCGGTTTCCTTTCCCAGCAGAAAAATAACTGTTAAGTCAACCATGTTTCCATTTACAGGAGGATACCTTCATCCTGTTAAGTACTTGGGGCCCTTATGTCTAGACCTTCTAGGCATTGCTTTTTATTTAAAAAAACATTTTAAAATCGTGAAAATAGCTGATCTACAGGCCAACGTGTCGATGTAGAATATTGTTTTTTTTCCACTATTTTAAAATGTTTTTCAAAATGGTAAAAAATACTTAAAGTGTAGGCATAAGGTGCTGTGCAAGTTAGGCCCTTACTTCATGCTTCAGATAATGGAGTTTTTTATTTGAGAAGCTTTGGCTGCTTGTAGGCTTGGCCTGGTCAAACCCAGATGTCATGACATAGACCTAAATTTGAACCAAATATAGACTTCAATCTAGGTCGAATCTGTTTAATTTGTACCCAATTCAGCCAATTGTTCCCCTTTTTATGGCCTTATATCTACCCCTTTACAAGATGGGTATGCTAAAGGGATATGATGATTCCATTCAAAGGCCATATGGTGTGATGTCTGTGAATCGTCACTGGAAAGGCTTTTTTTCCTCTCCAGCTGCTTGTACTGAAGCAGTCACCCAGTCAGATGCCTTCACGTGTCTCAGATTAGTCATCGCTAGTTCGGCTGTGAGCTCACGTGATGGAGTCATCCAGACTGGCACAGCCTCATGCATTGCAGCTAGAGTCTGTCACAAGTTCACAACTCCCTATTCACACACTTGAGTTCACTGGAATTCTTATTTTATAGCAGCTCAGCCTACCACAAATACTTTTCAAATCTGGTCACATTTCAAGTACTGACTTGATGTTCCAGTGACTCATAGCCTAGGCCTAGAAAAACATACTGACTTCTATATGAAGAGCAACAGTTGAGCTTTGTTGAGAAATAAATGGCTGTACTGTACAGTAAAGTGTTTAACTCTGAAAGTGTAAAACTGTCAAGTACTCTGTTGCTGTACTCATCCCTATTGGGATGACACTGTGCAACTCCTGTACCCTATTGCGAGTCTTGACATGTGTAGGTCTTCACTTTTTCCTGTTATATAAGCAGTTTTTGAGAAGCGATAGCCCCCCCCCCCCCCCCCCCCCCCTGTGTGTGTGTGTGTGGCTGGCTGGCTGGCTGGCTGGCTGGCTGAGCACGGTATGTGAAGATGTATCACATTAGAGCGCCTCTCACTTCACACAAGTGTGATTTTTGTAATGATAAGTGGGTAATGAAAATGGGGGGGGGGGGGGGGGGGGGGGGGGGGGGGGTCTGTTTCCCTGGATGTGCAGGGTGGAATGTGGTGCCAAATGGGGCTGCTGCTGAGTGACCTGTGCACACAATCACTTAAAAATCACACCTGTGTGAACGGAGTGGTGCAACTCTCTTCTCCCCCTGCCTCTCGCTCTCTGTGTAATTAGCAGGCAACAGTGCAACACTATCTCGCTCTCTCTGTTTCTGGCACAACAGCGCCACTTTTGCCCCTACTGCTACTCATAGTCACATAGGTGAGGACGGATGGACATTGCTGTTCCTTGGAGTGGTTGCACCACTCAAAAAAAAACACACATTCATAGAGTACAATGTCCACTCGATTCTTGTGCTGGCTCGGCACATGAGTAACTGGGGACAGGACACCTTTCACAAACGGTCTCCTCCAGTTCTTGAAGAGTGTGAGAGCAGCTGGGTGCGTGGTATTTGAAAAGCATAGTGTCTATATAAAGAAGGACCCTTTGCCAACTAGCCTTGGCATTGGTTCAGTAACGTGTGCTGCAACTACTGGTATACGGATCATGAAGCATGTGCATGACTGTGTTCCTTTTTTATGTTGTCTGGGTCATTGTAAATATAGTTGCGGACAAGTCACCTTTTTAGGCTATACAGTAATATCCTGACTGAGTGTTAATTTAACTCGGGAGTGTATACTCTCAGAGTTGCAAATGAATAAATGAGCACTGCTGAGGATATAACTGTACTTCTTCCTGCTTGGCTTCATCCTGTGTTTATGAAGGTCGATGTGATTCTGAGCTGTTTTCTGTGGGTTAACTCTCACGGCAGGTTTTTTCTTTGTGGCACAGGGTCAAGAACGACAGGAATTCACATGCAGTGGTCCAGCTTTTTTCTTCCTTCTGTCTTTTCCCAGACAGCTTTTTGTACTGCCGTGGGAGCCTTCCTTTAGTGCTTGTTGGAGAATGATGGAAAGCCTTGAATTACTTACTGTAGGATTAGCTGCACTTGGAAACATATTAGGGTGAAACTGAAAAGTATGCTAGCTTTAGCAATAGCTATGTAGGCTAGAGCAGGGGTGGGCAACTTTGATGATTCAGAGGGCCACTATATTTCCACACTCAAGATGGCACGTGCACATTGCATATACTGTCAGGCAGAAACCTCTTATCTCTCTATTTGAACTTTCTTTCCCTTTAATTTATGCCCTACTTTGTCATTCTATGACACGAAAGTAGCAGCCCATGCATGGGTTAGCGGGTAGCTTTGCATGAGCATTTCTTCTGGTTTTAATGAGGCCTGACCAAATCTCTATTTTGAATGAAAAATGTATTGTAGTTTTCACTAGTTGGATTAATTTCCGTGTTGGAAGGAATCAAACTAATGTACTGGATTAGAGCCTTCTTTGAAGTAACAGGTTGTATGTACAGTTGTACACGGTGGAATGCATTTGAGCACCATTCAGAGAATCGCCCCATTTGGAAGTTACAGTGAATTTAAGCAGATTAAATGTAAACATGGCAAAGATGTTTGGTTTGGGATATTGGTCCTGCTTTTTGCTAAGTATAATAAACAGTGGCTCGGGTAGAAATGGCAGCCTGTGGAAATTTAATGGAATGTTAAGGAGGTGGGGGTAGGGTTGGCGAACCGAGTCACCTCAGTCACCACACGTGCATTCTGCTCACACAATACCACCCTCCAAATGACATATGCTCGCATGACACAATTATCCATACCACTGGCCTGGCTGACATTCAAGTTCAAAAGACCTTCAAGAAAAAAAAAGGATTAAAGCTTCATCCGTGTCAGACAGAAGCTTGTATTCCTTACTAGTACTACTTTCCATTCCTGGCATCAGGGTCAGCATTCTCTGGAACTGGCATTTGTTTTATTTTTATCTCTCCCTATATAGTGTCATGCCTGGTGCGTGTAGGTGGATTAAAGCTTTTTATAAATAAGCCCACTTGGTTTCTGTGGGGAAATTAAGCATCTAGTAGCTAGCTAGACCCAACTATTTGACCAGTTTACTAGGTGATTTAGCTTGGATGATTAAAGTGACTGTTGCTGATATCTTTATGTGGGGATCTTGTCTCAGCGTGGAGAGAATGGGATCCACTTGTAAGTGGAAGCCTTGCTAGAGTTTTCACTTGATGAAAATGAATCCCTCAGTAGTTACTAGGTGGTCTTAATCTCTTTAAAGTCTCATTCTCACAGCAAGAGTCAGACGTGGTATTCCGGGAAGTTGTATAAAAAAATCACACCCGTGTGAACTGAGTGGTGCAAGGTCTTATATAGCCTGATCAGCTGTGGTCTGACGTGATGTCAGTGACGTCACACACTAACCATAGCAACCATGCTCCTTTTTTGAGTGGACAGGTACACGAACATACAGACAAAGCTGGTTATTGGAGTGGTTTGCACCACTCAATAACCCAATTGCTACATTTCTGTGCAATGCTGCACTTCGCTGCTTCCTTTTATTTCTTCATAGGCCATATAATGTAACTGCATTGAATGACTTATGTCTTACTATTCGCTGACTGTTACTTAGAAGGGTTGTGCAGAGCCTGTCTAAGCAGCTTCAGTCAGCATGTTTAAACTGCTTACGTATGTTGCTTAGAATACATTTTATGTTATTGCTCTGGGTTCTTTTTCTCTGCTTCTTGGTGCGGCCTACCAAACTGGCTATACTGTATATGTCATGTCCTCTAGTCTAGGGTTAAGGAACACAACATCAAATGGCAAAGGACAACTGAATCTAAAATGGAACATACGTATATACATACATATGGCCAGTGGTATGGATAATTGTGTCATGCGAGCATATGTCATTTGGAGGGTGGTATTGTGTGAGCAGAATGCACGTGTGGTGAGGTGACTCGGTTCGCCAACCCTACCCCCACCTCCTTAACATTCCATACATACATACATATATATTTATTACAGACAAAATACAAAGGACCTAATTTATGGAACATAGTCTCTCAAAGACAAACAAAAGTTTTGAATGTTGAAACGATTTTGATACTTGATAATGGATCAACCATTTACAGGGTTCGCCCCAGAAGTGCAACGTGGAGCAAACGGTGACGCATTCAATTGATTTGAGAACCGGTATAGACTGACATCAAAGTATTGCTGACTAAATTAGGGCTGAAACTGGAGCTGTCTGTGACCAAAATGGTTGCCTTTACAGCTCTTAAAACTCCACTGTGGACGAGCAGCAGGAGAGTGAGGCCAAAGTGTCATTTGACAATCCCCCCCCCCCCCCCCCCCCCCCCACACACACAGGTCATTCTTCTTTGTGTTGTGTGTCGCTGTAGTCCCTGAAAGTAGTCAGACAGGCTACGTATTGTTGCTGACTGTGGAGTGGCCTAGAAGTGCAGATTGGTGTCACTGATTCGTGTGTATGTATGTGTGAGAGAGGGGGATTATCCTGCCCTCTCAGTCTGCTGACGGGGCCTGCACGTGTCTGATCTCTCTCTTTCATATCACTCACCCACTGTTTCGATCTCTCTCTCTCTGGGCTTTTGTCTCTTGGTTGGTCTGTGTACGTGACCATGACCAACACAGACAAATCAATGCTGTCGAAGGAGATGGCCTGGGTTTTTAGAGTTGAACACTTGGCAGGGACCGAAACGGGAAGATCCATATAACAATGTGACTGAACTGATACTGACCCATGGATATTGACCCATCATTGAGCAAGGCGTAGCTTTTGAGGTTTTACGGTTTAATATGGTTTTATGAAATCTTGATGGTCTCGTCGACCAACCCGTGTCACGGGTGCGCTGGGTGCACTATATTATTGTTTACGGAAGCAGTAGACAGAATGGCTGGAGACTGGTCTAAAACCAAGTAATGCGACACCCCAAATATATGGGAGCACTTTGGATTTCTACTAAGGTTGGGTGATATGCCAAAATATTCCTATCAGCCACTGTCAACCGCAAACTCGGCGATCACGCTAGAAAATGAAATAATGTGAGAACAGCTTCGCTCCCCAACTGGACTTATACCTCGCCGTACACGGAACGTGTGTAGAAAATAGCAGATCTACAAGCTTCCATGCTTCGTGCCCGTGACATGTTGTAAGCTTGTAGATTTGCTATTTTCAGCGCACGGCCCGTCCTACATCAACGTATACGTTTGCCTGTAACACACGTGTAGTGCCAGGTTGACTGTGACTGCCCCGGGGCGAGTCATAAAATGAACAGAGATGAGATGACTCGAGTCGTTCTGCTGCCATGCTCTTGTCTCACGTGTTGTCTCACGGGGGACATAAACCGTGGTCTAAAAATTTGGAAACTGCCCAACTTTGAGCTTCAAGCTTCTTTTCTCATTTAGCAAGTACGTCTACTGATAGAACCAGTCTCTATGAAGGATATGCACGAACTGGCTTTGTAATAAAAGTATTATATGTAAACACTTATGGGGGTTTAGTAAGTCCTATGTTTTTTTTCTTTTGGAAGTAAAGATCTTCCTTGAATGTCTTGGGTCACATTGTGAACAACTCGGGTCTGTATTGTGTATTCACAGGGCCACCTCTCCGAGGGTTTGGTTACCAAATGGTACAGATCTCCTCGCTTGCTGCTGTCTCCCAACAACTACACCAAAGCCATCGACATGTGGGCGGCTGGATGCATCTTTTCTGAGATGCTCACGGGGAAGACCCTTTTTGCAGGTTGGTAGTTTGTACTAGCTCAACTCTGCCACTCACTCACTCAGACAGACACACAGACACACAGACAGACCCACAGACACAACAAGAGAAAATAAGTGCATCGGGTGACTTAACAACACAGGTGACTGAATATAGGGCTGTGATGAGGGTGATGCATCACCCTTTCCGTCCTAAGAACAACTTGTTAGCAAAGGCATAGGCGTTAACAAAAGCAGCCCATCTGGTCTTGTTTTGAAACGGCCTAGAGGTGCACACAAGGCAAAGAGCAGACTCGCTACTTTATCCTCCCATGATCTACACTCATGTTTATTCAAATGAAAGTATCAGTTAGAAATGTATTTTGTTTTCTTGCAGGGGCACATGAGTTGGAGCAGATGGGGATGATATTGGAGTCCATTCCTGTGCTGCGAGAGGAGGACAGACAGGAGTTGCACAATGTCATACCAGTGTTCATTCGCAACGACATGAGCCAGCCGCACACACCTCTGGCCAAGCTGCTACCTGACATTAGTCCCCAGGGTAGGTGGCTACATCACACACTCAAGTCTGAGTTATACGTATTTGCATGTGGGTGTATAAATGTATCGGGCATAAAACATAAGGGGAATTGCAGCCTCATTAAAACTGCAAATGCATTACCAATTATAATTGCTGAAGTATTCCCACATGAAGTTGCATTTCCATGTCCTCTCCTGTCTCCTCTCACCGAAAGACTAATTTATAATTTGTCACATGGCGATGTTGCACGATTTTCGAGCTATGTGCCGCTTTCTTGTGACCAAGTATAAGTTAGGCTTCAGGCATACCCGCAGTCATTGACATTGTTCCCTCTCTGCTTTTTCTTTCCAGCCCTGGATTTCTTGGAGAAGATCCTGACTTTTAACCCCATGGACCGTCTGACTGCAGAAGAGGCCCTTGCACACCCCTACATGGCTGACTACTCGTTCCCCCTGGATGAGCCCATCGCTCTGCACCCTTTCCACATTGAGGATGAGGTGGATGACATCCTGCTCATGGACAACGGCCACAGCCACAACTGTGACAGGTAAGCATGTGTGCACACTCGCTGACACACATTATATAATATATCAGAATCTACCTTTGCACTGGGAGTGAGCCAAACAACAGTAGAACCAGTTCCTGCGTTTTGAGTTTTATGGTTTGTTAGCATAGTTGAGATCATGTACTGGAGGAAAGGTTTGTGGAGTAAATATAAATGTCCTTCTGTTTCAGGTATCATGATAGCCAGCTGTCAGAGGCTGACTGGAACCTGCACAGCTTTCACGATCCAGAGGAGGGCCAGGTCGACCCGCGGGCTCTCTCAGATGTTACAGATGAAGAGGAGGTCCAGGTATGTGTTTTAACCACCCAGAAGCTACGTTTGGCACAAGCCTGTATATTAGCTTGGACGGAGAGGATTCTCTTGTCGTGTATACGATATCTCATTATTTTTAAAGGCTAAAGGTTGTTGCATCTCCCTACAGGTGGATCCCCGCAAGTACGCTGACGGCGAGCGGGAAAAGTTCTTGGACGAGCCATCCTTTGAGTATTCCCATCGCTTCCCGCTGGAGCAGTCCTGGCAGGAGGACCACCACGAGAACAAGTATTGTGATCTGGAGTGCAGCCACACGTGCAACTACAAGGCAGTGTCACCCTCCTACCTGGACAACCTCATCTGGGGAGACAGCGAGGTCAACCACTACTACGAACCCAAGCTCATCATCGACCTCTCCAACTGGAAAGAGCAACAGAGCAAAGAGAAGGCTGACCGCAAGGCGAAGAGCAAGTGTGAGAAGAACGGCCTGGTGAAGGCTCAGATTGCCTTGCAGGAAGCTGAGAAGACTCAGGGGCTAATGGTGAAGGACATGGAACAGGAGAAACATCTGACGCAGCCCCAGAGCCAACAGACGCACGCTTTTGACTTTGATTCTTTCATCGCCGGCACCATCAAACTCAGCCTGCAAACTGAGCACTGCCCGGAGGTGGGCCTCCTGGGTGAGGTGGGCATCCTTGGTGAGGTGGGCCTCCTGGGTGAGGTGGGCCTCCTCAATGAGCTCAACTCCTCCGTGTCCCATCTGGAGGCCCCTCGCTCAAGCTCAAAGTCTATAAGTCAGGAGAAGGAGACGAAATGCCTGGTGAACCTGGCCCAGCTGGGCGGAGGGGTGGTAGGAAGTGACGGGGTCCAGCCCACTCACCTGTGGGAGAGCTTCTGCGGCGGGGAGAGAGTCACAGAGAGTGTCGGCGAGAGCGACTGCTTGATAGATGAAGTGTGCTGGGACACCGGCAAAGAGGACCAGCTCCTGAAAGAGAGCAATTACACCAGCTACCTGGACCGTCTGTTCAGCCGGCAGGAGGAAGTCGTGTCTGAGACGGCGGCCACGCCAGAAGCAGAGCCCTCGGAAGGGGGGAGAGAGAGAGAGGTGGACGAGGGCTTCCTCAGCAGGGACGGAGAGATCATGTTCAACATGCAGCTGGACTCTCTGGCCCTGCCTGGCTTCGACAGTCCGGAGGATTTACCCTTGAAATCCTTCCAGGCGTCCCTCAACCCCTCCGCTGTCAAATGTTCCCCGCAGATCCCCCACAAAACGTACAGCAGCATCTTCAAGCATCTGAATTAAAACAAAAACAACTCGCAGTGCAAGATACAGGCTGTTCAGTTTTTACTTTTTTGTTTTTATAATGGTATATTGTTTTACTTGAATCATTTCATACCTTTTTATTTACATTACCTTTTAATGATTTATTATTTGTATTGTTTTTGTATACCAACTTAAAGGGGTGATGACAGTGTTTGGTCATCATCACTTTGAGCCTTGTTCACCGGGCCGTTATGAGTTTGTGTCTGCACCCCACATCGCTAAACTGACATGTCATTCACACAATTATGTACTGTAGACAAATTGAGAAGGAGGCAGTAGAAAGGTAGCTATAAAGATGGTTTGATCGATGGACGGATGGACAGATGGGACAGGTGGCTTGGCTTTACTGGATAGGGTGAAGACACCGAGCTGTGATCTAGGAGTGATTTAGGAGGCATTGTCACTGATATCATTGCTGTAGGCTGTGTAATTGCTTTGAAACCGGCAGCCTTTCCTGGGATGGGACACACAGGCAAACCTTTTTTTTTATATATATATATATATATATTATATAAAAAGTCTGTCTTATTTATGTTAGTTCCATCAAAGAAGGCTTCCTAAATTACCCTTTTCATACTGTACATTTATTTGACACATGATGCCAGCAACCATTTATTGTAGACCTTTGTAAATGTGTTATCTACCTCAAGGTAACAGCCGCGAGAGACACTCAAAGCCGCACTAGTGCTTTACACGCACACACACACACACACACACACACACACACATGCACGCATGCACACAACCATCCTCATATCATGAAGTGACATGGTCACATAATTTAATCTGTCTGACTTTGGAATTTAACATAGTGAGGTGTTTCAATAATCATTATTTATTTCCAGAACATGAGATATTTATTTTAACAAGATGTGTTATTTCAATGTGATTATTGGAAATAGGGGTTGGACAGATTTCCATTTTCATTTTGGCACTATGTTGGGAGTGTCGGGAGTGTGTAAGTGTTAATTTGTTTATGGTAGGGTGCAAAATTAATTGTTTTAACGGTCTAGAAGAAGTTGAAGCTTTCTATTTTCCATAAATGTCCGAACGGTCATCATTCTTTTTTTATTTTTTTATTTATAGGTGCATTTTCTTTTCTTTTAAGTGGAAAAACTGCTTTATGGTTATAAGAAGCACCTGAAAGTCTTAATTATAAAATCACATGCATGGAGGCAAGAGAAGGTACAGTTAAAACAAAGTTAATGGTGAAGTATATTGTATGTCATTAATTTTATTTTAATTGTATGTTTTTATTAAATTCATATATACTTTTTTTTTTTTTTTCAAGCAAGCATGATACATTAGGTTAAGGTATAGCATGTAGAACATTTATGGACATTTGTTTTTGCCTTGAATTTGGCTCTCCATTTTTATTTTTTGGGTAATCATTTTCTTCCCCTGTTCTACAGAATATCTCAAATAAAATTACAGGCAAAGGGTTAAGTATGCTCGGCTCCTTTCTTGGATCATTGTGCACTTCATGACCCAGACACATTCAAATGGCCTTTGGATAAACCTGCTGCCTCACCCCAGGAGGTGTTCTGTTTGTTTAGTTTAGTGCGTATGGGGAGGTCATTTTAGTATTGCACAGTGACAGCCATAATATCCCTCTCCTTAGGTGGAATGTGATGACTGCAGTCCTGTAACCTCCAGCCCAGTTTTAATGTCTAACTGGACAGGCTAAATTACATGTGCGTGCTGAGGAACAGGGACACAATCCCTGAATCACCAGCTAAATGTAGCTCTCTTCATCTGGCCACAGTATATCAGGCCTGTCTACTTGCAACACCCAAGTAGCTGCTGCGCAAGTGCTGTATAGACCACAGTATATACACTGCTGCAATAGGATTGATTTTTATGTCATGCTTCTAAAGAAGCCCAGCCCATATGTACTTACAGGACATTTTACATAATGACAATAATCCATCACAGTTGGCAAACAATGATCAATTGAATGAATAACCAACTAAAAACACCCAAGCTTCCTACGTGGCAGATTACATCATTATAATTATACAACATATACATTACGTATATATACGGTGTATATACACCATTGGGCCTGTAACAGGAGACCTGACATGGACCTACTTGAAGAGCTGAAATTGTCTTCTGTGTCTGCAATAATGCAGACACTGCTACATTGACCACCTAATGGAGAAGATGTAAAGATGACTGCATCTTCATTTTGACCAACTTCGTTGCCCAGAACCCCTCCAGCATTTCTCAATGTCCTCTAAATTTGTGTTGCAGATATTTTGATGTTTTTTTTAGGAAATCCTAAAAAGCCATGTGTTCATTTTATATAAATGACACATTTTCATCTCAAGATTAGGATTTTTGTCCACAAATGTATTTGCAAAAACAGTACTTTAGAGCAGGTCAGCTCACATTATTGGGTAACACTTTACAATAATGACCTGTTATAAAGCATTTATAAACATTTATAAGCAGTTTGTAGATGAGTAATAATAATCATAATAATCATGAACAGACATCCGTTAATGTTTACCTAAACATTTATAACTATGTGAATAGTTTACTACTTACTAATACCTTACTAATAACGTATAAATGATGTTTAAACATAGTTATAAATGTTTAGGTAAACATTTACGGATGTCAACCATGATTGTTCATGATTATTACTCATCTACAAACTGCTTATAAATGTCTATAAATGCTTTATAACAGGTCGTTATTGTAAAGTGTTACCCACATTGCTTTCACAGGATGCATTAATGGTCTAATAAATAATTGCATGGTGCCAGACGCGTGCCAATGGGCAAAGATGTTTGAAAACAAATTTATTGCCAGCCTGTTGGTGCATTGAATGGCTTATCCTACTACTACAATAGACAGCCCACTCCATGGAGCTTTGAAACACTTTGAAGGTCATATTCTCAATATCATTTAATTTACTACTATTCAGCCTTCCTTACATTTCTTTACAGATTGCTACAAACACTCCGATTACAATGAGACAGCCTTTTAATGTCTTGACAGGATAAGTATCATTTTGTAATGCATTTATTTTGGGATCAAAAGTTCATACAAACACCCGTCTGCATGTACACCCTACTCTCCATGTGCATCAACCACACAGTCCACACTCATTACCAACACCTTCCTTATTCACTACAATTAGCAGTGCAACATCGCACAGGTGACAACGTTGCAAGGGAGCCAATGACACGTGGAACTACAGTAGAATCGAGACCGGCCGAAGGCCGAAGTCTATTCAATGCGTCTCATCCTCACAGCTTAGGGGAAGTGTCAAGTTGTAGAACAGAGGTCAGACTTGATTAGCTATGTCACATAATAAACAATAGTTTTTGGTTCCCACTGCTCAGAGAAATAAGGTCAGCTATTATGTGCTGTTGTCTGTTGATAAATTCCTGATTAAGCCCTGCATGCTGGCATGTTCAGCTGGAAGCAACAAAAGCTGTGTACTGTAAACATTTACAAGTGCTATGATAGGCTGAGAGAACTGGCTGGACTAAATATAGGCCAAACTGTCACTTTATCAGGGTCTGAATATCATGCACACCTTTCACTGGGTCATGCCTACACTATGAGTGGCTTGTCGCCTTACCACTATCTAATCCCATTGCGTACCTCTTCATCTGCTCTTCCTGGACTACCTCACATATTACTTGCCTTCACTTTCCTCTGTTCTTTCTGTGACAGGGACGGACAGGGGGGGCTTTAGCCCCCTCTGGTGGAGGCTTAGCCTCTAAGCCCCCCTCTCCCCACAAACCCAATTGTGGGGAATTATGTAAACCAAAATTCATTAGCCCCCCTCTCTAAATAGCCCATATACCCCCCCCAGTCACAAGCCCATAGTCCCCCCCAATCACTGCTTTTCAGCTAAGCAGCTTAACAGTAAATACAAACAGTGAGTGACTAACTAATCTGTCATTTAGGTTTTAAAATGTTAAAGCCACATACAGTACACAGTTCTTCAGCATTCCGCTCCCCAAAACATACGCATGCCATGCACACATAACACCTCTCTGTCCCAGTTCTGCTTCCACTTTCCCATAGCTCAAAATCACATTGGCAAACTGATCATTAAACTGCAATCTGAATCACAGCAACCCCTCCCGTATGTCTTCCATTCTCTCCACCTCATTCCGGCACACATGTCCATTATTGTCTCCACCTGGCCGTAGGCCGGACTCCGCCAGAGACTATGTTTTCGCCCCTGTCCATCTGTCTGTGCTAAAAGTTGGACCGATTGGTGTGAGACTTTGTTTGCATGCATACTCCCTGGTGAAAAAGGAAGAACCTTTGACCCCAAATGTTCACATTGGCCTATTATAGCATCACCAGGAGTTGTTTTGTATAAAATAAATTCAGGAATGTACAGTAATTATACAGCATCAACTGAAGATCCAGAATAAACTAAAGCTGTATCAAAGACAAAGCAAATTAGGTTATGAAGCTGTACGAAATTATGGCAAGCCTTGAAAGTCTCTGATAGTATTTAGTCCAGTAAATAAAGTAAAAAACTCCTCTCAGGTTGGACAAAATTTGATTATTTTGATTCTGATTCTGACAGGACATTCAGAGGGCTCCATCTTGCGCCACCCCATACACCTTATCCCTAAACATTTAAAAATAGTTCAACTAGCCAATCTACATCGACACGTTGTTAGCTTGTAGATCGGCTATTCGTACTATTTTAAAATGTTTTAAAATAGTAAAAAATGGCAAATAAGTTTAGGGATAAGGGCTAAGGGGTGGCGCAAGATCTAGGGCTAGGTCTACTAGCCAGGATAAAAGATCTACCCTAATCTGCTCACTGCTAATACCCTACATTTGCTTTAATCCAAGATGGCCCTATTGATAACCTATTATAAGGCAATATTTTCTAAATTTCATTATGCTTTAAGTATCATGTGACGTGTCAAACTAGGGGGTTTTCATGATTTTGAATCCATTCCAAGCATTAGTTTTGCATGAAAAACACTCCTTGGACTAAATGTGTCCATAGCCACTACCCAAATGTCCCCAAAATGTGCTGACCTCATCACATTTGTTTTGTTATGATTCAAATTGTTATTGCTTTTTCAGTTTAGTCACAAGGGAATAACTGGGAATGTACATAAAATAATCATACAAACAATTAAGACAACAAATGAAACAAAACTAGACAAGAAAAGAATAAATACATTACACTACGAAACCTTTACAGAAAAGATAATACAATACAGACAATACAATACAATACCATACAATAAAAATAAATTAAAAAAGGGGAAAAAAAACGGGGGAAAAAGGAAAAAGAAATTAAGACAATGCCATTGAACCTGGGTAATATTAATTGACACTGTATCCAAAGAAAAATAAAAGAGAAAGGGATGTTGCGCTCACACCACAATGGGATCTCTGACAGCAATATGCATTATGTATCCTCCCCATTTCCGGATATATTTATCCAGTCTGTCGGACCTCCTATGCCATTTCTTCGTATGCTGCAACCTTGCCTATCTCCACAAACCAGTCATGAAACGAGGGACTCCCTGATGCTTTCCAAACCTCATCACATTTGTGATGACGGCTATGGCCGTTTTTAGCCCAAGGAGTGTTTTTTGTGCAAAACTAATGCTTGGAATGGATTCAGAATCATGAAAAAACCCTAGTTTGACATGTCACATGATACTTAAAGCATAGTGAAATTTAGAAAATATTGCCTTATAATAGGTTATCAATAGGGCCATCTAGGATTAAGGCAAATTTTGGGTTTTATAAGCAGTGAGCAGATTAGGGTAAATTTTTTATCAGGTGAGAAACAAAATAATCCAATTTTGTACAACCTCTGCCATTTAATTATTGGACTAATTGGCCAAGCTATTGGAGAGTTTGCAAACAAAAATCTAACTGGTTATGACTCAACAACTGTGGTATTTACAATTCAACTTCTTGGTAAATTGGGTAATTTTTATGATCCGATTGAGTCAGTCGTTGAGGGGGGGAGTGAATGAAGAGTGCCTTTCACTCTACACTCTACATTAATTAATTCACGCTGAGGAAGGCCTGTGGGCCGAAACGCCCATCATATGATCTGCTGTTGGGGTTGAAATGAAATAAACAAGAAATCTTAAATGGATCAAAGTGAGTGCTGGTATTCCTTTCTAAGAGACTATTTTTGCCAGAACCGTGCACCCGATACACACTGTGAACTACTCGTCTAATGAGTGCTCGCTGTTCCAGTGCACTGATGTGGCAAGTGGGACAGTCTTCCAGCAACTAGAGACAGCTACTCTCTGCCTTTGCTAAGCTAAGGACCAGGAACTATACTGGAACATTAACATTTACATTACGTTTTTACAGCTCTTATTACAACCTGCTGCTAGAGTACACCCTGGTCATCATTACAAACTCATGAATAGTAAGTGCCGACCAGTGCCCCAACAGTTCACACCTCATCGCTCTTGAGATGAGAGTAGCAGTGATGACCAGAGGAGTGAGTGTGGAGCAATAAAGGATTCATATGAGAAGTGGTGGTGCATTATTTAAATAGCTAATCGTAAGGTTCAAGGATGCACATTCATTTTGCAATAAACTCATTCATAAATCCATTCAGAAATGTGTTGGGTGTCCAGTAAATTGCGACCATGGAGAGTTTCCTTCTCATCAAAGACAAGTGTTGACCTTTTTGACCTGTGTGATTACCTCTGTGTACTTATTTGTAGTTTTACTGTGCAATGTGTGCATAGTAAATCACACTCATGTGAGACGCCAAAGGGGTTTAATAACAAAATGATAGGCAATATTAGGCCTATGGTCGAATATGACATCAAGGCATTTAATAGCAATTAAAGTAATATGTTGCTAACCCCGTCCCGTCCCACTTGTCCCACACAAGTGATACTTCTTTTTTTTAACTTGTTTATTGCCATTATAAAATCATTTACAGGCAATTTGTTTCATATTACAACACATTTCTCTCAGTTTTCTCTCTCTCAGTTCATTTTTCAAGTGTAAAAGCAAAACAAATGACATTACATTCTAAAGAAGCATACATGCACACACAAATACATACTGTACATTTGTATACATATACACAATTACACATACATCTTCAGAAATAACGAGGACAAGAAAATAAAATAAAAAATAAAAATAAATAGAAAAGTAATAATATTATTTGCCTTGCGAGTGAACTTGACCTTTTCACTGTCATATGGGAGATTTTAAGTTAGAGTATCTGAGTGGCAGCTCTACCCATTTGTAGATTCTGCTTCCAGATATTCCGCCACTGACGCCCATCTCTTTTTGAAATTAGGAAGCTTTATGTGTAGCTGGGCTGTCATATATTCCATCTTATACAGTATATCTGTTGAACTTTTTGTAGCCACTGATCAATAGTATAGGGGGGTTGGGTTTCATCCAATTAAGTGTCACAATCTTTCTTGCAACTGTCAACAGAATATGCATTATATAGCACTGGTCGGGACTTGGTCACCCCGGATGGGTCGTCTGAGTGAGGGATATGATGTTCGAGAGACCCGAAACCCCGATGACCTTGGGATACATCACTGAGGATACGTCCCAGGTGCATCCATGCGATGTTTTTTGTTATAGTTCTTCTATTTATAGTGACTCATAGGAATAGACTATGTGACAACCAGGTATAGTCTGGTGACCACTGGAGAGACGGGTGACAGCCGGAATGTAGACGGCACCCGGGTGAGCAGTATGGGTTAGCGCCCCAGCCTGTGTCCTCCGTGAGGAGGAAGCCCAACAAACCCTCGGTGAGGCCTTTAGGAGGGCTATTCAGGCAGCAAGCGGAGCCCGCAGCACCACCTTCTCTCTCGGGTGGAGTCTGCGGAACCATTGCCCATCACAACTGAATGAAGTGTCTGGTGCTGGGACTCTGGTGCAACGCACAGGTCCTGGGCCTGGTGAGAGCAGGAGTGGACCTGGTGAGACGTAGGAGAGGCCCGGACAGGAGTAAACCCACAGAGCCTAGTCCTTCCATGCACCAGAAGTGTACCTCCCAGCCCTGGCAGAGTAGTTCTGGAGTATAGTTCCAACGGATTGTGTGGCCCTGGTTGTTCCCTAATGGGACTGATTGAGGGTAGCTACTGGGACGTAAGTTGGGACTTGATCACCCCGGCTGGGTCGCCTGAGTGAGGGGTATGATGTTCGAGAGACCCGAAACCCTGATGACCTTGGGATACATCACTGAGGATACGTCCCAGGTGCATCCATGCAATGTTTTTTGTTATAGTCATTCATGAACACTTGTTCATATAATAAAGATGACCTTGAGTTCAGGGGAATATCTCTTCTAAAGATTTTGTCTAATTCTGTTTTTACATTTTTCCAATAGATCCATATTTTAGGGCAGTCCCAAAATATATGAGTATGGTCACCAATCATATCACAGTTTCTCCAACATTTATTAGTGGAGTTGGGCTTAAATGGACTGGCTTTCAAAGGGGTCCTAAATAACCTCATTTTAGCTTTCCAGTCAACTTCTTTCCTTCATCTGATATTCCTTGTATTAAAGGAAGAAGTGATACTTCTGTCCCCCAAATGAACGGTTTGGATCTGGTCACCCTAAACATGAATGCAGTCTGTTTTATTGTGTAAAACAAAACCAGTCACAAGATGTAATTTATATTGTTGGACCTTAATCAAACAATAAAAGTCCATAGATTTGGCTGCCACTCTGTTTGTTAAAAGTGTTCTAAACAAACATTAAAAGTCCATAGACTTGGCTGCCTTGTGACATAATTTGAAAAGCCATATGTTGGAGACCTGGAGACAACAGTGTTGGCTGACATGAAAGCACTCTGTATCGACCATGAGGTGGCCATGGACCGTTCCCGGGGGAAGAAAGCCATATCAAGAATTCAGTCCAAACCAGCGGTGCCTGGAAAGCAGACTTTAAACCCCTCAGAAATTGATTTCACATTTTACAATAGGTAAAATCAACAAAACAACATAAATGATGAATTTCTCTACCGAAAAAAGTCCCATAACATAGCCTACTGAGCAGCACGGTAGACCAAACCATTGAAAAGATCATTACCAACATAATTGACAGTAGCCGTATTGGATTCAGATCTCTCACAGATTTAGCCCACATTTTCACAAGGGACATGGTGGCTAAATTTGTTGTTTAACATTCATAGAAGACAAATTCACTGAGAAACGAACCTCCGTGCTGGAGATGACTCAAGTAGTAGCCTAGGCTAATATGGCTATATAAGGTCCTATACTAGTTCTTCCATTAGCACTGCAGTGCAGATAGTGAAATAAACTCTGCAAGTGTGATAATCTAAATCTGGTGCATACAGTCAGTGGGATTCTTTAATTTGGAAATAAAGCACAAACTTTCCATTCATATATGGATGCGGTACCCTGAGGATACTCATTACATACACTTCACTTCACTTCACTTTCACTTTCACTTTCAATGTTTTATTTTGGTCTTCAGTTCATGTACAGAATGAAACAGTATATAAATAAGATACATTGCTTTGACCAAAACATGTGTAGGCTGAAGCTAATTAGCTTATTTACCCTTACCAACTACAATTATACATGACAAACAGAGAAAACTAAAACAAAGTAATAAGTCTCTGTAGGTAAACAGGAAAAAAACAAAAAAACAAAGAGAAAAAAACAGAACCCTTTTTATTTTTTTCTTCATCTTAATATTGTGATAACAGTGGTTATCAGATCATAATACATGTTAATACATGTATTGTTGTACATGTATATAACATGATAATGATATATAGATGTATGTATATACATATCATAATATATTTATAATAGTAAAAATATCAAATACAAGATCATAAGACGTGTCTATACTTATTTATCATCTTGTTTTTAAACACATGGATTGAACTACTGTACATGTCCTCAGTTCCTTGTCACAGCATTTCCACAGACTTACCCCTTTCACAGATACACAGTGTTGCTTTGTATTTGTTCTTGCAAAAGTTGTATCAAACATGCCAGCATTTCTAAATTCATATTTGGTTTCTTTTGTCTTGAACAGCTTTTGAAGACTTAGTGCCAGCTAGAGTGCGTCATATAATCTGCTCGTGCCAGTGCTTTGGAGAATAGAAGCTATGGCACAAAGTTGCAACAACTAGTGCCTTAACATACAGAGTGTCCTGGGTGATAACATTAGACCAGTGTGGCATATGTCTACTATTTTGATTAATGAACAATGTCGTTTTTACTGTGATTGTTGCTCACTGACTGAGCTATAATGCATGTCTTGTCAACAGGTGCATGTAATGCACACACATCTTCTTATCTCATATCATAGAAAAAATGTTAATGTCAGTTTACAGCCTTTTACACCTACTGCATTTCCAGTAAAGTCAGACTTTTGTCTGTAGTGTAGTCTGTAATATCTTTATTACCGTTGCCAAGAATGTCATGTTTTCGTCCACATCTATCTGTCAGCAGGATATCACCAATTTGAACAAAACTCTTATGGAAGGTATAAAAGGTAAAGGTTGGTCATGGGCCAAAGGAGAAACTGGTTAACTTTACAAGCGGATTGGACAAAGAACATGTGAGTGGCCTCTCACAAAAATACACATAACTTATGAACAGATTAACACAACACCACAATACAAAAAGTATATCATCAGCCAACGAAGAACTGATACTAACTGGTGGTCACATGCATCATTCAATTATATTGACAAAGTCCCCAAAAATAACTGTTAAACGTGGTCACCTGCAACATAACGTTATAGCCTATTGGCAAAAAGGGGGATGTAGTGGCAGAAGCACAACAACACCTTATAGTATAGATAAACCGCCATCCTGGCTCGTTGCTCATGTGGCCTACTTACAGATGTAGAAACAAAATGGTGAACCTGTTTGGAAATTCCTTCTAAATGCATAGCATAATGGAAGCTATACTGGCACTGTGCTGTGTGCTGTTCTGAAACAGGTTTTATATATTTGTATACGTTTATTTCTAGTGTTTCAAAGCACTGTGCCTTTGATAAGGGTGTTAGTAAGTAGATCTGTGACTGACCTAACAGCATTCCCATTCCCATCCTATTCAAAAGCCACCCTGGTATCAATCTAAACCCTGATTTTAAAATGTGGTGTGAACATTTACATGACAATGTGTCTTTTCTGTTGGTAGCTAGAGGACACATGGAACTCGTGCAGTTCCAGGTGAGCTGGAGCTCTTACCCCCTATACACAGCCTACTTGTAGTTTATCCAACAGATCAGGTCATTGCAGATGGATGATAATTCATTAACATTGTCGTGTAGTCTAATCTAATGTATGCAGGCTCAGCTAAACCACACTTGAGATAGGGGGGGGGGGGAGATTAGACCTAGTAGCCTAGTTATTTTCCGCATTTTGGGTTGGGTTTCCGAGCACCGATAACATTAAGCCTGAATACTCTTCCACTGTAATAACAATTACTGTGTGTTGCAAACTCTTTTTCAGGCTGTGACATTTCCATTGTGCAGGTGGGTCCACACAAAGCCTGCACCAATGTCTAAAAATGAGTTTTATTATAGTTTTTTATTTTTGTCAGTGACAGACAAATATGGCTTCTGAAAATGCACACATGTATTGGAGAGTTGCTAACTACAAACTGCAACAAAAATGCAAACTATATAAAACTAATATATCAAACTACGGTATATAAAAAAAATAACACTTGCCGAAGCGGTTAAAAGAGTGGAGAGGAATAACAGCAATGGGAGGGAACTACAGCAAGAGACAGAGAGAAAAGGCAATGTAACTGATACAAACATTTGCATGGACAAGAAACAATTCTTGGCTTTCATTTGCAAAGGTAATTGTGCAGTGGATTACAAAAATCAGAAAGGATCAAGATGGTGCTGGAAGTGGCTAAGAGATTCATGGATGTATAGTCACTGGGGAAGATTTTGACAGTACTTTAAAGGACCACTTCACCACTTTTCAACTTCTCTTCCTATAATTGGTCCTCACTAATGTTCATGATAAAATGCCACCATTTTTTCCTACTCAGTCTGTGTCTCATAGGAAGGCTGTGGGCAGTTCAGAAACCTGTCCACCAGTGACATCATCGATGGTGAATCCAAGCTAATAGAAACGTCAGGCTTTCTTTTCCTGAAAAGTTGCAATGCAAAAGTTGAAGCCATCGTTCTCACGATAATAAAAATCTAAATATATTTTAAAACAAATCTTGTTTAAAAAAAATATGCCTAATGATGATGTCACTGGTGGACGGGTGTCCGAACTGCCCAAAGCCCTCCTATGAGACACAGACCGAGTAGGAAAAAATGGTGGTGTTTTATCATGAACATTAGTGAGGACCAATTATATGAAGAGATGTTGAAAAGTGGTGTAGTGGTCCTTTAAGGGCAATTCTATTCCTTCAGGCCTCAGGGTCTGAGATGGAATGGACAGAATGGAAGGGAATAGAATACTTCATACAGTAGGTGGCGGTATGCACTTGTATTGTTAGTAACCCGCCATTTAAGCCGAGAGAAGAAGAAGAAGGCAGGATGATGACATCATTGACCCGTCCTTGCCTTTTTTGTTCCAGGAAGTCTTGGAAGAATCAGAAGTCAGCTGTCCAAAAAAAGTAGGTAAACAAGTGTAAGGATGTAATCAGTTTAATTCAGGTTAACTAGCGAAACAGCTAGTCAATCTTGATTTTTATAAACTATTTGCGTTGTATGTGTTATTTGACATTGTGACAGAAGCTACATATGATGTAACAACAACAAAAAAAGCTAATTTAGCTTATAGCAGGATAGCAAAAGCATGGAGCCTAACTGACCGTAACCAACTAAACGCAGCGACTATTTGGTGGCTCATGCTGGCTAACGTTAAACTGATGTCTGGGTTGACGACAACAACGTGTGCATTGATCGTTATTGTGAGTCGACATTGCACGATAGTAGTAGCTACCGAGATTATGACAACAATGTTGACATAATCTCGGTAGCCTTCCTACTAGCCAGTGTTAGCAAAACGCGTTAGCATAGCATGCTAACGGCAATAATCCAGTTATTTACAATAACGAGAGGCGACAAGTTATGATTTCAAGTCAGTGTTAGAGTTGTCTAGGATAATATAGTCCGAAATTCAAATTAGATTTCTACGGAAACAAACGTCGCACGTTAGCTGTCTGTGTGTGTCCAGTTCGGGTTTTATTATGTACCATGTCTGAGTATAAACAAGATGACATGCATGTTTTCAACAGTCAGGGACTCAGGTTGGTTTATGTTTTGGTTTGATTGATTTAAGTATTTATTAACAGTTTGCAAAATCACAGTACATAATTTCAAGCACAACTCTATACAAAAAACTTAACTGTGAGTGGACGACCAATAAAACACTAGACTTGTTTACAAGAGGGTCCACCTTGTTACCACCATAACATTTAGAGACAAATATACACTTCTATATAGCGAAAAAACAGGAAATCATCATCATCATAAAGGAGGTTAAAAGGGAAAAGAACCTATACCGTGAGGGGGAAAAAGGGATGGGTGAGGGATTCAGATTTTACGGGGCCAGTTTCGAATTGCAGCCATCCGTAGGTGCCCTTTGACTCTTTGAGAGCGGGTTTGAAGGAGTCAAGGGATTTCAGAGATTAAAATATGGTGCATTTTGCATCACAAAATGCAGTTTATAGTTAAGGGACGCAATAAAACAACGACCTCTGCATCCACGGGATGTACTACTGTACTGTTTTTTATTCTAGTTTATTTTGCTAGCTTTAGTTATAATAATCAATTCTTCTGTTTTCTACATAACCACATTATAACCATATGAAATGGAAGTTAAATGCTGTCATTTGTAAAAATGGCAAAATATGACTCCTAACGTCGTTGGATCTAAATGACCATCCCAGGACTCATTACATTGAAAACCTATTTACATCACTGGGATTTGCATGTCTTAATGGTTACTGTGGTTTTCAGAGATGGTAAGAGCATGTGAACAGCATCAGAGTACCTCCTGCCTGTGAGCTTTGCCTGAACACAACTCGTGAAGATGCCTGCAGTATCGACTGGGGCCAAAGAGCTGTACTTGTCTAGTTCTCTGGGAGAACTCAACAAAAAGGCTGAAGTCAAGCCAGACAAGATCAATACCAGAAGGTATGATTATTCTTATGCAGGCTGTTTGCTTTACATACACAAAACTTGTGTTTCACTTGAGTGAAAAAATAATATGCCACCTAAATTAAATAATGTGTGATAATGGCCTCTTATTGTTTGCTATGTCACAGCTATGTCCAGAGTGCCTGCAAAATCTTTAAGGCGGCGGAGGAGTGTCGATTGGACAGAGACGAGGAGAGGGCGTATGTTCTGTACATGAAATATCTAACTGTATATGATCTCATCCATAAGAGACCAGATTTCAAGCAACAACAGGTATTGTGGTCATTCATAAACATGAAAATGTATCCCTTACTTAACAACATTATCAATTTAAATAAAACCTTTAATTAACTTATTCGCCATATTTATTTGTATTGTGTTTTATCTAAACGTGACGTCATGTAGCCTGTAGGAGTGTGTTTGGTATGCCATGTTTTAGTGATGAATATATTTCTGATTTATCTGTTTTTCAATGGAAAAGGAGTATTTCATGTCTATGCTGGGTCCAACCAGCTTTAAGAAAGCCATCGAGGAGGCTGAGAAACTCTCAGAAAGCCTTAAACTCAGGTTAGAAGCTCTGGTTTTACAACTATGAATATTATACACATTACAAATCCAGAACATACTGTAGGTCTGGTATATATACTGCATCCATAATTAATTGCTATATAGTCTGATAGTTTTAGGATTGACAACTGATCTGTCCTTTTCTACCCGATTGGGGAAAGGTATGAGGAGGTGGAGGTTAGAAAAAAGCTAGAGGAGAGGGAGAGACAGGAGGAAAGGAAGAAAAAGGAAGAAAAGACGGAGAAAGATCACGGGCGAGCATCTCCCAAAGCCTCACCAAACAAAAAGGACAACAAGGTACAGAGGCGCAATAATAAATCTCTTGATCGTGATTGTATCCGAGTATGAATTTATGAAGACATGATAGAATGCACTGGACGTTCTGCAGTGTATGTCTATGGAACAACATGTATGTAGGGCTTTTGGGCATAGCTGAATATTAACATGAAGTCTAAAGGTCATTACACACTGGCGAATTAGCGACGCGAATTATTCGTGCGAATAATTCGCCTTTTTTTAAAACCAATTGAAGTCAATGCAAGCTTCCACATCAGTGGCGAATGTGCGAATGTGCGAAAATGCGACCGTTTTCGCTCTTTATTTGTTCGCTCCGGTGTTCGCTCCGGTGTCGAATTTTTAATTCGCGTCGCTAATTCGCCAGTGTGTAATGACCTTTACCGATAAGTAAGATTAGATTTTTTTTATCAAACTCAGCAAAACATCTCTCCACTGATCTTTGTGATGTTAAATGTGTCCTGTCCACTTCCGGCTATTAAAATGTAATTGATGCTTAAGTTTTGCTTGCTTCTGACTGGTTAATTGTTGGCTTGGAATTAATCGTATGTCAAATTAAACTTGGAAAGTAAAGATCTTAAAACACCCAATTCTTTATGAAGAAGCAATGGTCATGGATTACGGTTTATTATACCATCCTGCAGTAATGGCGTGAAGAAGAGCCATCATTAAAGCTACCTCTGTGTTTGCTTTTTCATAGCATGCTGGCATTGCGGAATCAGAGGTGTGCACAACTGTCAGCGGCTAGTGTTACACTTGCACTATGCTATTTGATACTGTTTGACAGCTGCTGATGGTAGATTTTGTACATGTAACTATAGCCTATGCAAAATACAGATACAATATGGACTGACGACTTAGCAGACCTCAGTCACAGAAGCCATGTGACATAAAGGCTGTTTCTATAGAGCATGCTGTTTGAGTTGTATAAAGTTACACTGTCACTGCAGTACACCATCTTCCATCTCTACTATCTTTGACATATCACAACTCTTTTACTCTATGGCTCTGGATCGACGGTGGTATTATTATTATTCGCAAAAATGTTCGGGTGTTCTGATCTGATAGCCGCCTCCCCTCCCCTCACGTCAAAACAGTTCTCAATGTTTACATCTTACTTGATATGTGGACATATCCTTACGGAACCAGGGAGAGGGGGAAAAACACAACGAGAGTGACGAGTGACCAGTCAAACGTGTTCTCTCCGCAGTAAATAAATAATCTGTCTGTATGCGATCTGAGTCTGACCATGATTATTTTGATTACACTGTCATGCTCGTTTGAGGACAGGTAGAGAGCAGAGCATACATGTGTTTGGGAATGTTGCTGAAGGTTATGTTATTTTGTCAGCTGACACCCAAATCAAAGAAACCATACAGCGTGTATTTAATTATTTGATATCGCCGACAGTCAACACACTGCAAGGCTACAATGGAAGCATAATTCTGACGGCCAGCGGTGGAATGATAGATAGATAGATAGATAGAATACTTTATTGGCAGTTTAAGAAAATTACAGAAAAGGACATTTTAAAAAACGCCAAATGGACTTAAACACAAAAAAAGCCTTCGCTTGTTTCCATTGTGGTCCACTTTGTAACATGAAACTATGCACAAACATACTGTACAAACAAAACAACCATAAAACAAATGACAAATAATCCTTATATAAAAGGCTTAGGAGCTATATACATAGGACAAGAGGTACCCTGAGAGAACAGTCCAGAGCATGGGAGATGGGCTATCCAGGGTCGGAAGCTAACTATGACCAGTTAGTGTGCAGATGGAGCCATGCTTTGAGCTAACTATGACAAGTTGGAGTATAAAAACGGACAGGGCAGACCCATTACTGTTGTGGATCAAGGTTATGTTATTTTGTCATCTGACACCCAAACCATAGTGTTTATTTAATTTTATATCTACATACAATGGTTAATGTCTCCACAGTGAGGCTGGAAAATATAGCCTAGCACTGCAGCCTACTACTATAGCCTACTGGTAGGCAGAAAAATGGCAACCAGAATAACCCGTTCTGAGTGAAACTCCTCCCTATGCACTGGCCCTATACATTTATTTAACAAAATTCAGACTCCAAGGATTTATGTTTATTTTAACTAGGCCTATTAATTTAGGCCTAGTTAAAGGCCTAAATTAATTTCAAAATGGATTTATATCTACTCTTTTTACCACTGTAAGGCCAGAGCGCACCAATACAACTACTTTACTTGCAACCATAATCCCCAACTCTTTTGTTGCCACTCGAATAGTTGCTTTGGTGCGGTCTGCTGGCCTTATCCCTATACCTTGCTGGCTTTTGAACACTAACAGACATTTCCGACTGAAAGGTGTCATCATGAAAATGAATAGTGTGAATTTAAACTTCAATGTGAATGAAATCACAGATCTACAGTTGTAAAAAGTTGGTGAAATTATTTTTTGTACAAGCTCCCATCATTTGCAGTATTGTACAAAAGGGAAAAGGCATGATTTTAATTTCTCATTGAAAACTAATGCATTTTATATTAAATGTTTATGTAGGTAAAAGGAGAGCTGAAGGAGATGAAGATTGCACCTTCTAAAGGTAACCATTGCCATAGTAAAAAATACAAAGCCAATTGTTCTTAAGCATCCACTTTCAGCACATTAATGGTTACATACGATCCATACATAATACGTACAGTATCTGATATTATATATTGATGTGATCATTCCAATCCTCTATTGCCAGGGCCTGCAGGAGAGATTACAGCTGAAAACCTCTTCCACATGATGAAGGACCAGACTATTACAGTTATTGTCATGGATGCCCGTAGCATTAATGACTTTGAGGAATCCCACATTCAGATCCCAGCCCAGACCTGCATCAGCGTACCTGAAGAGGCCATCAGTCCAGGGTAAGAGTAGACTACTTTTCATAGAACAGTTCGTTGATTTGATTTTTGTAGCGTGAAATGTTTGGCCTCCTGTAGATGACGCCACTTCAATTTTGTTATTTTTAAATGAACTCTAAACTCATGCGATAACGATGTAAATATGTTGGAACACATTTGGATTACTTAACATTTACCACTATAGACATGAACTCCTCTGGTTTAAGTGCATGTTAAAATTGTATGGTAATTCATTTGTTTGTCAGAATTACTGTGAACCAGATTGAGGCCAAGCTTCCAGAAGTATCCAAAGAGACGTGGAGGAGACGAGGCTTTGTGGACTACATTGTCCTGCTGGACTGGTTCAGCTCTGTCTCTGATCTGAGACTTGGAACCACCTTACAGAGCCTCAAAGATGCCCTTTATAAGGTAACTTGCCAGGGAGAAACATAATAACTTTTGTGTTATAAGTGTTTGTGTCACTGTGACTGCCTGGCTTTTTACCTGCATGTGAATGTGTTAGTGCTTAAAGATCTAGATCAAAAAAGGGAACAGGATCTTTGAAGAAAATCAAGAAACCCCCTCTTGAATAGTTTTTCCTCTGAGCTAACTTGTTTGCCTACTCGCCTCAGTGGGACAGCATCACCATCATTCGCAGTGAGCCCATGGTACTTGAGGGAGGATATGAGAACTGGCTGCTGTTCTACCCTATGTACTCCACCAACTCTAAAGTCCGCCCTCCTAGACAGAGCGTGATCAGCACACTCCCTCAGTGTGAGTACCACAGCCATCATTGCAGCACGCAGCAGTAGCTTGTATTTACAGGTCTTTCTGACTTCTGCCTTAACGGCTGTCTATAGATTTAGCAGTGGTAGAGGTTTTGATGTTCGAGAAAGTTTCTGGTGTTCAGAAACTGACATGGCTTCGCTGTTCTTTTTAATACACTTGAAATAAGAAATTAAATGGGTTCATTTGTTGTTACACTGAAGTAAACTATGACAAGAATTTCAAAAGATAGAAATTGTCTTTCTGCGATGCAAATGATTAGACTGAGTGTTAACCACTATTTCCTCTTTTTATGGAGCAGTAAACTTCAGTTACCCATCCCTTGAGGAACCGAAGCCTCAGATCGTACTACAGCCAGAGCCTGAACCTGAGCCTCAGGCCCCTCCAGCTCCACTGCAGGTGAATGGAGTTGCTGCAACAGAACAGCCGTTCCTTGAAACAGCCACGGGAACAGACAGTCTACCAGACACCATTGATTCTCCCACAGCAATTGCTGCAAACTCCCGACCAGACCCGTCTGTCAAGGTTTCTGCAAATGGTACACCCAGCTTGTCAGTCATCACAGCCAAGGCCATCCCACAGGTAACTATGCCTGATGATCTGTACACCAGTTGACACACACTTTTAGTAGGAAGTTCTTGTAAGTCCGTTGCCGTTTCCTGCCCATGTCATCTTATTGGTATCCACTCCTCTTCTCAGATTGACCGTACAAAGAAGCCCTCAGTGCGGGTGTTGGATGACACTAAACCAAGCCAAAATGGCTCGGTCAAGGACCAACACCCAGCCATACCTGACCGTTCGGTCAAACCGCCGTTTAACTCCTCCCCCTCCCTGACCGAGGAGCAGCAGAGTCAGATCCATGCTGAGGCCGCTGGTGTGATGGAGAAGGCCAGGCAGGAGCAGGAGAAACGGACACAGGAGCACCATGCTGAAGAGGAGAGAAGAGAGAAGGAGAGCCAGGAGAAGGATGCAAAGGAACGGCTCCAGAAGGAGGAGTCGAAAAGCAATAAGGCAAAGAAGGAAGAGGAAGACCAGAAGCACCTCGAGAGGAAGAGGCTAGAGCGGCAGAAGGGCGAGGAGGAAGAGGAGAAGGAGAACCGGTTCGAAGAGAAGGAAAGAAGAGTGAAAGAGCAGAAATCGGATACACCTATCAAAAGTGCATCACTGGACTCGCCTACTCCCAACAACATTGTCAGTGAAATTAAGGTCAGTGGCACATCAGCTACTTATCACCGTTTCAATACAGGTTTCACTTCACCATTGCTTTCATTGACCATATTCAGTTGCTCACCCAGCGCATGAGGCGTTCTTCCGGGTTGGAACAGAGTGCATTCTGGGATTGGTATTGGGCCATATGTGAACGTGCTGGGCCGTTCATAGCATAGCGCGCATTCAAGTATGGAACATAGCGTTCACGTATGGAGCATAGCGCGTGTTCACGTATGCCATAGTCACCATAGTGCAATACCACTTTCGGCCACCATGTCCATTTCGCTTCAATGTTTCCTCTCGGTGGTCGAGTTGATTTTTTTCTCTTGTTATGTTATACTCGTCATAATGTAAAGGTAAAATGGCCGCCACGTGAATATGCTAAATTTGTAAGCTTGTGTGAATTTTCTGAGAGATGTGGTGTCTCAGTCACAGTACATAAGCATCTTATCCTAACTAAAGAAATTTGCATGAACCCACATCTGGGATCAGATATCTTCCTGTGTGAAATTGATGTGGCTTATGGAAAGTGAAATATGTAGTTCTAGATGTGGGGCATCAACTGGCCTATTGTGAAAATGTTCAACATTAATACAATTACAAGCCAAACAAAACCATGTCACACTGCGTTTTTCGTCCATTCCATGTCTGTGACGATTCATTTGACAAATCTTTTTAAAAATCGAAATGGTTTTAAGCTGTGTTTTGTCCCTGACCTCAGGCTCCCATGAAGCCTGATAGTGAAGTAAAGAGCGGAACCCAAAAGGCAAGGATTTTAAAAGATAGAGCACCAGATGGCTATGAGAGACCCAAGGTATATCAACACTCAACCGATAGTGTTGATGAAGGCATGCCGCCCAATGCTTTATAGGCATGCCCCCCAATGCTTTATATTAGCCAATTTCATATTCTCCTTGAGATAAAGCATGCTGATGAAGTGGAAATGATTGAGCCCAAAGTGGCAATGCCTAAGTTTAGCAAGGAACAAAGAAACAAGCCTATTGCCTTTTGCAGTGTTTGACCGAATGTCGGATGAGTGATATGGTTGCAATGCATATGAACCTAAAGTGCATGTATCTTGTATCATGTAATCATTGCTTTCATGCAATATAAATACCACATAGATTAAAGTATTCTCTGTTTTACAGTGAAGTAAGTATTGAGCTTGTATAAGTTTTTTATAAAGCTTGGCCCATATTATAGTTGACAATGTAACTTAAGTGTGTCCATGTGTGTTCTACAGAGAGAACCCTTAACCAGAGCCCGGAGTGAAGAAATGGGAAGAAGTGTTCCAGGTCTGCCTGATGGTTGGATGAAGGTATGAGATAAACCTGAAAAACATTTCATCATGTGTTGTAATCAACTCATGATCTCAAAACTTTTCAAGTCACTGACTTTTCTTTAATAGCAGATGTACAACCTTGTAGATCTGCCATTTTTTTAATAGCCAACATATAAATGGATAAAGTGGTTAAAATGATTGGACCGCCCCAAGGACCCCTGGGGGTCCCCGGACCTCACTTTGAGAACCAATGACATAATGTAATGTCGTATTATATGGTTTTAAAGGATTAAAAATGATACAAAAATGGAGACATTGAGAAACATTTAAGCATTTGATCGTTCTTAACCGACACTTTCCTTCCATCCGCTGTCGTCCTCCAACCTGCCGATGCCAGTTCTTGGACACGGTGACAGGGACATACCGCTACTACCACTCCCCCACCAACCGCGTCCATCTCTACCCTCCTGAGGTCAGTGTTCCCCAGACACCCCCCTCCACGCCACCCACAGCCAAGCAAAAGCAGCCACGGCCGACTGAGTTGGAGACCAACCACGAGCAGTCCAAACTGAAACGGTCCTACTCGTCCCCCGATATCAGCCAAGATCTGAGGGACGAGGCACTGAAGAAGGCAACAATCCCCACCACAGCTACCATACCTACCATCAACCGAGAAACCAAGTAAGGCAGTAAAGGCCTTGTTAACATGTTAGGGTTGGGCAATTAAACGAAAATCCATCCAAACAGACATTTTGGACCGATAAATGACTTAATTTGACTCATGTTAATTGATGAATCAAAAAGCAGTTTTTTTGTAATAATTGTTTTATATCTATTATATATATCAACACGAAACAATTCTAAAAGAGCGTTTAGAATTGATTAGTCTAATAATTAACCCAGGGCTTAAAGTTCTGTCCTGGGGACGGATTTCAGTCCTGAGGCTTTCATAGGGGTCATTAATGAGATCAGTACAGATTTTTTTGGCTTTAAGCCATGTTAACCACTTAAGTCCTGTATTATACAGTACTTTGTTGTACAATGGTGGTGTGCAAAACATGAGCTTGTAAGATCTGCCATTTTTACAATTTATTTTAAACCATATTAAAGGAAAAATCTTGAAACAATTGTGATATTGATTAAAGTCATATCGCCCAGCCCTATTATTTTGATTGTCGTTCAATTCCAGTACCTTGTATTTATGCAGAAAATGAATCGGTTATTTTTATATTTTTCCTCATATTTTATTACCAGACCTGCCATCGTTAAAGTACCCCCTAAATTGGAGATCGCCCGGCCATCGGCAGCCAAAATCCGCAACCTAAACCCTATATTTGGAGGTATGGGTGCATCAATGACAGGGCTACGGAATCTGGGCAACACATGCTACATGAACTCCATTCTGCAGTGTCTGTGCAGCACTGGTTCCATGGCTGACTATTTCAACCAGAACTTCTACCAGGAGGACATCAACAGGTCAGTGAGACGCATCACCACCAGTAGCAAGGACAAATGACAGTCGCACACTAAGGGCTCCAATGCGGTGGATGCTTTATTGCACCACAAAGAAGCTGTTGATGTTTCAAGCTCAAAGCTCTTCCTCAGACTGATCACCAGTAGACCTGTAACAATTATATTTCCACTATCCTTGTATGTTCCAAATAATGTTGAATGCCAAAAACACAATTAAATCGTTAATCGCAATAATTTGTGTGACAGTTAATCGTCAAGTAGACTTTTCTGACGTTGACAGCTGTTATCAACAGTGGCCTTGGTGGTCATATTTCAGGGCAGGGTGATGAGGCCACTGAATAACCAGTCACAACTCTTTCCCTCCGTTTGCCAGAGCCAATATCTTGGGCCATAAGGGGGAGGTGGCAGAAGAGTTTGGCGTGCTCATGAAGGCCCTGTGGTCGGGTCTATATAAGTGCATCAGCCCTCGGGACTTCAAGATCACCATAGGCAAGATAAACGACCAGTTCTCAGGCTACGAGCAGCAGGACTCGCAGGAGCTGCTGCTCTTCCTGATGGATGGCCTCCATGAAGACCTCAACAAGGTGAGGTGCCCACTAGGCTTTTTTCACACTGCACACAAATCTGATTTATTCCTCCGTCTGATCTTTAGGACTAACTGACTGTCCACACTGTTGTGTATTCAGTCAGCCTATTTGCTTTGGTTGCTGTGTGTATTTTTAAGTATAAATCATGCTTCAGTGTTAAGTGTCTTTCTTTAGAAATCACATTTGAATCACATTTCAAGCAAACTACAAATTGGTTCAAATCTGATTAGCAAAAGTCTGTCATGTTTTTATTTTTGCGTTTACGCAAATTTACATCCCTGAGCAGGAAGATGTTAAAGAATGAAATGCTGATAATACAAAAAACAATGCATAAAGTTAAAAACAATATAGTTGATTTACGATTTGTCTTGAGCCATGATTCAAGTGTTTTAAAATATTGAAACTTGTTTAAATGCTGCTCTGACTGACAATGCATGTCCAATAATCTGATCACATATTATAGGGTATAGTACAGGCTACTTTAGAAAGAACTGGGAGGATACTGATATCATACTGCGTTTGAAGGACTTCCTTAACTGTTAAGACTTGATAAAAGAAAACCAGTACACTTCAGTACAGTATAGTACATGGCTTCAAGTGGTTAAACTAACCTATTATATTGGATCTCAAATAGCATTAGATAACATTAGAGAGTAAGTAGATAGTTGTGTCGTGTGCCTCTTCCAGCATTGTGTATAGTATGTGGCGTGTTTTATTTTGTCTGTCCAGCCTGATGCTCTGTCTAAACCATTGTGCATGTTGACACAAAACATTTCTTTACTGATTTCTCTTCTCCTGTACTGGCTTCATGCTAATTTGGAAGTGGTTGATTTAAAATGGAACCAAATGTGGATGTCAAACTTATTCATACTTTTCTCTTTCTTTGTTGTTAATTACCAGCTATTACATGCCCTCCTTGGCAGCAAAAGCTCTGGTATTGCCTGATAAGTGACCGTTTTCATTCGTTATATTTTGTCATAACAGTAGTACTTTATACTCGCGTGAGAGGTGACTGTACACAAGACTAACTTTAATCCATCGAAAGAACCGAGGATAACGGAACTTTTTCTCATTATTCTTTGTCTCTCTCTCTCAATCAATCATTATCACACAGACACAGGGATGCAGGGGTTAACTGGTGGAGCTGTCAGATCTGTTTCTGGCCTAAAATCTCAAGACATCTGAATGTCAACTTAATCATAAATTTTTAAATGGCCTCTTATTGCCTGGCCTAGTTCCCTGTTCATCTGTTTTTTCCAAGTCTGGACTAATTAATAGGAAGTGAAATGGATGTGATTGAATTGCATGTGAACAAAGCTAAAAATAATAAATAAAAAGACTAAAGAAAAGCTGTCATATTAAGCACTGAACAAAGGAACATTTCTACTGCTCATAACAGCCCTGGCAGTTTCACCACCCAGACCGGAAATAATTAAACATAGATAACCTTTTCTATAGACATTGACTGAGTGGTTTTATTTTTATGAATTTAGCCTTGCATATTAACATTACATTGAGATCGTTTTGTGAATTAAATTATATAATAATAATGGAAAACGAGGCAGGCCTTGAGGCTTGTGAGGCGCGAGTGCGCGAGCAAAGCAGGTGATGGCCAACTCTGACAGGCCTGCTGTCAGAGTTGGGAAACCGTACACATTGAGTGTAACAAAACGAGCACACCCTCGGTCTGCTGGCTCATATTTTGTCAGCAGGGTAGTGAAACTGTCTGGGCTATAGATTTGCCTTTGCAGATGCCCCCTTCTCAACCAAATGTCTTTTTCCAAGAGATTTGCTAAGCTGCGGTGCGGTTTGTGTGTACCAATACTGATGATGTCCCTATCTGGTGTCAGGCTGACAACAGGAAACGGTACAAGGAGGAGGACAATGACCATCTGGATGACCAAAAGGCTGCAGACCTGGCCTGGAGCAAACACAAGCTGCTTAATGAGTCAATCATTGTAGCACTGTTCCAGGGTCAGTTTAAGTCCACTGTGCAGTGTCTGACCTGCCACCGCAAGTCCCGCACCTTTGAGACCTTCATGTACCTGTCACTGCCCCTGGCCTCCACCAGCAAGTGCACACTGCAGGTCTGTTTGATATGGCAGCCATATTATTTCTTTTACAAAGTGGCAGAAAAAGTTAAAGACCCACGATGACAGTAATAATGCATATACCGGTACTTTACTACAGGAGCATCTGGGTAGGTCCAAGTGATTTATGAAGCTCATACTGCATGCATGCTGCTGCTGTCATTTTGCAGGACTGTCTGAAACTTTTCTCCAAGGAAGAGAAGCTGACTGACAACAACAAAGTGTTCTGCAGACACTGCAAGGCCCACCGAGACTCTACCAAGAAACTGGAGATCTGGAAGGTCCCTCCTATTGTCCTGGTGCACCTGAAACGGTCCGTATTAGCCTCTATGTGCTTAAATAGGCCAGGGGTTCTCAACCCGTGGGTCGCGACCCCTCGAGGGGTCGCCAAATTATTTTGGGGGGTCCCCAAATTATTTTCACCCCCCCCCCCCCCCCCCTTTTTTTTTCTTTTTTTTTTGCAACTGAATGGCTGTGGAAGTGGAAATGAAGAGTTTACATATAGTACACATAGTACATGCATACACCTTCCCTAATGATTATGGTTTCAGTATTTATTTATGGTGTATTGTCTATTATTAAGGTTATTGTAGCAGTCAATTTATATTGGGGGGCGGGAGGGGGCGGGGGTCCCGAGACGTTGCCAAAGCATTTTCGGGGGTCCCCGGCCAAAAAGGTTGAGAACCCCTGAAATAGGCAGCAATGCCACATGACGTTTGTCAGTGGATAAGTAGGAATGTTGACAAGTCTCTTAAAGTTGTGTATGTGAGACTCAAAACGGGGACCCTCATAGGGTCCATTATTACTCTCGCAGAGAGTAAAGTAAAATGAACAGTGAGAATTTGTTTTGCTTGTGCAGCTTCTCCTACGAAGGCCGGTGGAAGCAGAAGCTGCAGACCTCAGTTGACTTCCCTCTGGACAGTCTGGACCTGTCTCAGTACGTCATTGGACCCAAGCAGATCCTCAAACGATACAGTCTATATGGAGTGTCTGTAAGTAACACATTTGTTGCCATTAGTCGAGGAAAACAAATCTCGACACGTACAATATTTTTTATTTTGTAGTATTAAATCCTACGTATACTACTTCTTTAAATTTAGAAAGAAATTTGATTAAATCAGTTAAAATCATTTCAACTGGAATAGGTGTGTATATGATAGAAAACGTATTCATGAGTGGTCCATATTACTGTGTCGTGTGAGGCTGACGACTGCAGTAAGACAGTAAGTACATACCCTCCTCTCTCCACCACCAGAACCATTACGGGGGATTGGACGGCGGCCACTACACTGCATACTGTAAGAACGGTATCACAAAGCGCTGGTTCAAGTTTGACGACCACGAGGTTTCAGACATTTCCACCTCCACCGTCAAGTCCTCGGCTGCCTACATTTTGTTCTACAGCGCTCTCTGATGGATGGAGGACACACCAGCTACACCAGTGCAGCCGTGCTGAAGGCTATAGGCTGTTTTTAGCAGAGTTCTGGCTACCTGTTACAAATGATTACAGGGGCAGACAAAGTTTGTATGCGTGCACAGGCGTGTGTGCGAGTGGCTGTGAGATCCAGTGCGTGTCGCGGGAGAATGGTGCAAGCACTGTGCAATGCTTCAGCTACTAGAGGACTCCATAGCTGTTAAAAACATGCCATCTATTCCTATTACTGCCCATGTAGAAACCTGCTACTGAGACTAACAGATCCTCCTATTTCTCTTAGATACCTTGATGGTTGTGTTGTAGGACTGAACAATTTGACCAGATGCTCTTTACTATGTTTGTTTCACTCTGTGTGGATGGCCTTCTTTTGCAGAATCTGCCCTGAACTGTGACTACACCAGGGTTTAAAGGTTAAATGGTATGTATGTACGTACATACATACCAATAACTGATAATGCACATTCAAAAATGTACATATTGGAGGGCAAGGTGTTTTATTTGTAAAGTGACCAAATTCTTATTTCTTTTTTCTTCTTAATTTGTTTGTGTAGCATTCATCATGGATTTATGATGGGGAAGCATCTGATTTATGAGTAATCCTTTTCGCCGCCTTCTCACATTGTTTTAACGTGCTCTTACAGAGAGATGAGGCTACTTGGGGTTTGAGCAGGTTTGTACGTTCTCACTAGTGGAGGGTAACATTTTAGCTCTTACACACAAATATCCAACAGAATGGTTGGCGTTAACATTGATGTTGTTAGCGAGAACTTTTAAATTCTGCTTAATCTATGCTGCAATTGAACTTGCTTGTGCTAAGTTTTGACAACACTACCACCCTGCTCCTTAAATATCGGTAGTTCAGTTTTATCTGTGCTAAATACAATTTGAGTAAGTGCATTATATACAGTATATCCAATGATGATGTCAGAGAAAAGAGAAATTTAACAAACATTAGCCAAATTCAGATTGAAAAGAGATTGTTCCTATTATCAATGTTGCTGCAGGATTTTCCATGCCACTAGTTTGACACTTTCTACAGTATATAATATTGATTTTTAATCTGCTGTTAAATGACACTTAACCATCAGTATTGACCTGAGAGAAAGGGATGCCACCAGAAATAGACTGTATTCACTAATGTGACTTGTTACAACTATACCTTTTGAGACTGTACTGACTGGTTGTTCCTGATGAGAGATGAGAGCAAGCACAAAACTTACAGATATCATACCCTGATGAACATGAGGATATAAACCCTCTTGAATGTTGAGGGATGAGATATGACTGTCTTGAGTACAATATTTCTTTATCTAGCATGGATCATAATGCATTTATTTTCTTGCATATGTTGATTTTATTCCTTAAAGCGCTAAAGATTTTGTTTCATATATATAACAACTATATTAATCTGAAACAACTCTGACTACACCTATTTATTAAAACTGCTTAAAATTAAACCCACGTCTTATTTTGCACATTGTTTGCACAAACATTGAGACATTCTCTGAATGATGATGAGGTTGTTGTAATTTCCAAACCTTGCATTTTCTAAGACAGTATGAATCAGGCTTAATACTACATCAAGGTTGGTGCTGCTAGTACACATCAAGTTTATTTACAGAGGACGGAAATACCATTACATCATGTCCCATTTGTTTTGGATGTCTTGTCTCACGATTGCAGAGTGAATGACGTCATATGCTCTCCGGCAACAATATTCCCAAAAATGTTAACTTTCAAAAAGATTGAAAACTAGACAAAGTGCCCTTCTGGGCACAGGTCTCCACCAGGAGGATAGGACTGTGTGAGATGTTTGGCAAAATGTTTAGGAGTAATATAAATAAGTAATATTTTTGCCTTTGATGGCAATTGGATGATTTGAGGCATTTTGTTCCAAAAATGTGTTGTGCAAAAATCAAGCTGTTGGTGGCGCTATCACAGGCCAATGTGAAAAGGGTGGGATATATTCCTCAGCCTAGTAAGAAAATGTGTGAAAGATTTGACGTAAATTGCATGCTGCGTTCATGATTTGAGGCTTTTGTTCAAAACGGGGCAATCTTGCAAACTGTGAAAGCCAATTATAGCCAATTAGGATGGAATATGAAATATCGGACAGATACGACTTGAGCACATGACCATAGAGATACTGTGGAACGATTTTTGAGATTTTTGGACAGAATCTGGAGGAGTAATATCCAAAAATGTGTTTTACAAAAGTCGGCCTCCTGGTGGCGCTATAAAAGGCAGATGCGGAAAATGCAGGTCAAAGGTTTGTCCTTGGCCTCTAGGGAGTCTGCATGCAACGTTTCACGCAGATCGGTGCAGTTTTAGGTAAACAATGTGAAAAGCTGCCTCATGGTGGCGCTATAACAGGCCCTTCTGGAAAATGTGGGGCAGAGGTTCATCGTTGGCATCCAGGGAGTGTGTGTGCAAAGTTTGGCATCGACCGGGTTAACGGTGCCGGAGATTAGCTGGTAACGGACGGACGGACGGAAGGAAGGACGGACGGACGGACACACACACACACACACGGAGTGCAAAACATACTCTCTCCCCATGCCTTCGGCCTGGTGGAGACAATAAACCGGCATTGCAAATAAAGCTCAGAATGCACTGCAACACATTTTGCACTTTTGAAGGAAGCATGACAGTTGTGCGACCAAGTATAAAATGGGACTTAGCTTGTTAAAGGATTCATTGATAAAAATAATCGATAGTTGCAGCCCTACATCAGAGTCGGAGAGATATTTACATTCACATTTACGTAAGTATGGCACTAGGCAGAAGTCGACACATATTCCTTCCCTTGCTTGAGGTATGGCTACTGAGTTCAGAGCCCACAAATCTTGGGCTTTTTGAAGGGTTTGCGACTATAGAGACACATGTAGGCATTCTGAGACTGAACAGGGTTGTCCTGGACCTCTGTTACTGTGGAGTCATCAAAGCAATGCCAGCTGTGTGTTAGAGGATTGTGACACAGAGCTGTGTAGTGGCCCATGTCCAGCTGTCCTGTGTGGTTCTGGGGACAGAAGATTTGAATTAGGACAATAGCCAGAAAGCTTTAGGCTTGACAAAGATGATGCCTATTACTGTATGTAACACCTGAGTTGCAACTGAACATAAAACTACTCATCTTTTAGTTCTACTGGATCTCTTCTCCACTACTCCCTCCTTAATATTTTAGTCTAGTTTTTATTTGTTGACAAAATTGTCAATATTGTATATTTAGTCTTAGTTTTAGTCATAACTTAGTTTTTATTATTTTATTTATTTAGTTAGTTTTTGTCAGTGAAAAAGAGGTAGTATTTTCTGCATTACATATTTTCTGTTTTTTGTTTTAGTCGGCCAAATCAACACTGGTTGGCAGTTGTAATAAGTTACACTAGTTACTAGACAGTGGGGAAAGTAAAAATATTACAGTAATTAGTTACTTAGTAACTAATTATTTCCCAACACTGGTGTCTGTCTCAAATCTTTACAGTAGACTATTCCTTTTTTTTTTTTTTACTTAATTTTGATCCCACAATTTTGTAACCCATTTTTCACCCGTGTCAATTTTCTAATGTAATCCTGGGCTCTACACTCCCTCCACCAACCTGGGGAGAGCAACGGACTGAATTCATGCTTACTTCTATGCATGAGCGTTCAAGCCGCTTCTTTTCACCTGACAGGGAGGAGTTTCCCTGGTTGGACGTGGAAGGAACACGTTATTCCAACCAGTTCCTTTCCCGTCCATCAGGTGCCCTGGCCTCTACTTGATCCCCTGCCTTTCACAAGGTAATGAAAACTGTCATTCAAATGGAAGTTTTCCTCAGAGAAACAACCTACTGACGTTTCTTTCACAATGAAGTGACCCTCAAGTAAGCTTTATTCTATGCTATAGATTATTGCCAAACAAGTATTCCTCGACATGTTTGTACATGTGCAATGCTGGTGGTAATGCATTATGTCACACATTACATAAAATATTAAATGAGTAACTTGGGTGATGTTATTAGATAATACGTCATAATATGATAATATTAAGACGTATTATCTAATAACATGATAATATGTAAAGTAATGCATTACTTTCAGTGTTTGCCAATGCCCCCATATACACTTTTATTAGATTTGACAAAATATATACTCTAGTCTGCACAGATAGATCATGCTGCAGTTTTATGTTTCATTGTGGCACTAAAATGCAGTATGCTAAAATAGCATTTTAATAACCAATAGCATTTCACTGATTAATAAGTCCTTATGCCTAGTCCCTTTGCAGCCGTTTTGCAGGTGTTTTGTGAACGCAATGCAAAAGTAGGCTACAGAAAGTAGTATTGTCACATACATTTTTACTTTTAATTTAAAGTAGTAATTAGTAATATATAAACTATTACATTTCGTGCGTGCGCCTATCCTTACCACTACAGCATAGAGAGAGTAGGTGGTGTGCTGTTCTGAGGGTCTGGATAGGAATGGTCTCAGGTCAAGTGTCTCCACTGAGAACAAAACATTTCTCACCTTCACCTTCTTCTTCCCCCGGTAAGAAGAACTGCTTGAGACATTGAGTTGATTAGTTGAATCAATTGTTTAGTAATCCTTTTAAAAGCGGCATGTGATATTCTGCTAATACCAAGGCTAGTGAATAATGTGCTCTGTGTTTTCAGTGAGACTGTAACTGTTTTGCAGACTTTAATCTTTCTAGCATGTCGTCAAAAGGCTAATTCTAAAAAGCATACAAGGGTGTCGCTTGCCAATCAGAACTGAGCTATTAACGCACCATGTCAGCAGTTATTTTAGGCAAGGTTTGAGCACCACTAGAACTAAAAAAACATTGCATGGATGCACCTGGAACGTATCCTCAGTGATGTATCCCAAGGTCATCTGGGTTTCGGGTCTGTCGAACATCATACCCCTCACTCAGGCGACCCAGCCGGGATTGATCAAGTCCCGACTTGCGTCCCAGTATAGCTACCCTTGATCAGTCCCATTACGGCAAGACCAGGGCCACAAAATCCGTTGGAACTACTCCAGAACTACTCCGCCGGGACTGGGAGGTGCGTTTCTGGTGCGTGGAAGGACTAGGCTCTGTGGTTTTACTCCTGTCCAGGCCCCTCCTACGTCTCACCTGATATAGCAACATGTTTTTCAAAATGTAGTCTTGTAAGGGAATTTTGATTTACAGCCTGCATTTAAAGCATAATAATATTAGTCCAGGCAAACTAGCGTTTCACAAAAAAGTAATTGTAACAACAAGTAACAACAACAAGTAATATATAGGTAGAACTAAGTACAACAAATCACAACATAGACCACATGATATTGACTCGTGTGACAAATAAGACTCAATCAAACAAGCCCAAACAATAAGCCCATTTTATGTCAGTAGGAATTTTAGTGCCACAAAGGCATTATAGTGGTGCCAAAGGCTTCATAACTCCTCAGGTATTCATTCTTCAGCTTAATTTCTTATTGGGATAAATTAGTCCCCTGCTGTCTTGGCTGTGAATTGTGGCACATTGTATTGATGCTGGTTCAAAGTTCCTAGGGGTGTGTGCAGGGCAATATTGTGAATTGCATGGGTATGAATCCATCCATCCATACCCATGCTAATTGATACGTTGTAGTTAGGTTTGGGAGAACTTGATTGTATGATAGATTCCTGCGTATCGCACAATGGGGCTTTTCAAAAGATTTTTGAATTGCTACCCACCGCTTGAGGTGCAGTATGAGGATTTCTGGAGGTGTGTCCAAAGATGCAAGGACAGATGTGTCTCTCTTGACGCCACACTCCGAACACAACTTCTGGTCTGCCTTAGTTAGGGTACTCTGCTGAAAGAAGAGAGACAGGCAGTCCTGCACAAGGACAGATGGTAAGAGGGGTCCATAGACAAATGTTTGGATCGCTGTATCTAAAATAGGTGTATGCACACGTACATGGACACACACACACACACACACACACACACACACACACACACACACACACACACACACACACACACACACACACACACACACACACACACACAGGCTTCCTTCAATGTCATGTCAAGTACCTGAAGGGAGCACTTGGTGATGTCTGTTGGAATGGGCAGGGATAGCATATTGAAGACCTGCTTGCTGTGTGCCTGATGACCACATCGCATACATAGCGTCACATAGCTCAGCTGGCCCTCAAAGAGATGAGAGATTATAGTGGACCCACCCACTGCACTGGAAGGACTTCTATTTTGATTCTCTCTGGTTGAGAAGTTCATCTGACCTCTTTCACCCTTCTACGCACGCACGCACACGCACACACAGTCAAAGGTCAAATTCAAAATCACACATAACGTGGCCCCTCCCTTCACATGCATGTCTATAATAAGCACACACGTGAGCTACTGTATTGGACCATGCAGACACAGTACCTTTTTGAGGTCGTCGTGTATTGTGTTGAAGAGGAAGAGCAGGAGTTCCTGGGCGTCCTGCTGTGAGCAGTTGTTGAACTGCTGGTGAAGGGAGGCCACCGTGGATCTCACCTCCACCGGGGCGCAAATGGACCTGCTGCCGAGCCACATGTCCTCCAGCAGATGAACCAAGACCTCAGCCATCCTGCACCCATACCTGGGGAAAGGAATATGGAAGTGAAGATGATGCTAACTTTAAAATACAGTGGGATCTTTTGAATAACTTCTTCTGGCTTGTTTGTGTGCTTGTATTCCCAAAATGAGTACAACATAGATTATGACCTTAAACCTAATTTATACTTTGTTGATTAAGTTAAAAATCACACCCGTGTGAAGAACTCCGTGTGGGGGTCCCTGGGGGGTCCCCGGAAGTTCCAGACCTACAGGACCACGGCCAGGGTGCCGGTCCGGTTCCGGCAAGCCGCCCCACGTCCGAAACGGTAGAGAAATGAGAGTTACCATGTGGGGGTCCCCGGGGAATCCTCAGGGGGGTCCCCGGAACATCCAGACCCCCCCAGGAACACGCCCAGGGGGCCAGGCCGAATCTAACGAGCCGCCCCACGTCCGAAACGGTTGAGAAATGACAGAGTTACTGTGTGGGGGTCCCTGTACTGTACTGTACTGTACTGTACTGTGCTGTACTGGCACACCCAAAATCATCATATACTGTATACAGATAATATGTGTGTGTGTGTGTTAGGTTGCGTTAGGTGGTGAAAAACAGCCATGCTGTTTTCGTGCTCATACCTACCCAGCCACCCAGCCAGCCACCCACATAGCTCCGTAAGTAAGGGAGTGGTTGCACCACTCAAAAAAATAAGTGTTCATTTGAAATCAGCTTTTTGTCGAGCAACAAAGTACAAGTCAGCCTGAATTTCAACTAGGCTGGATCTCTGCCATTCACCTTCCATTGCCCCTGCTTTACTGCTCTGGCAAATTAAGAAAATAACAAATGTAGCTACACACACACACACACAAACACAGAGTATATATTTAAGTGACATGGTGGACATACGTTACTAACTCTTTACGTGTGCTCTCACTAAGGAGATATTCCACAAGCGGTACAGTGCAGCAGAGACACTGCAGCACAGCGTTTAAGTAGCAAGAATTGCCAGAGTTGACCAGACCGCACACTCCTGGTTGCCTGCTTCGCTTCAGCCTTGGGCCACAGCTACTGCTTATCCTGCAGACAAATAGATAGCATTGATAACACTTTTTTTTTTACAACCAACTCGAACTATGCAACCCTTTAAACACAATGTTATATAATCATGTTACTAATATTAAATCAAATGCCAAGCAAATAACGATTGTGCTCCTGTGACACTTTATCAAAGCAAGAAAACCTTGATCTAAAATTGGTACGTAATAAACGCTGGTATAAACCTTTGATCTGAAATATCTGTTACATAAGTCTCTTGATATGGCATTACAGGCACAGACGCACAGTAGTCCATTGCTAGCAGAGAGGCGAGAGATCTGGTGAAGTCATTCAGACTAATCTGTTTGCCTGAGCCCAGGCTCTGCAGAGAGTGGAGAACAAATGTGTTAATGCAGGCTATGTGTAGTGTTGCCCAGAGCCCAGGCTGAAACACATCCACCATTGGGCGTCTCAGCTCTGACTGAAGAACCGGAGCAGGCCCCGTCCATCCCTGGAGATGGGCCACTAGCTGCGGGGATGGGGCCTCCTGTATGCCCGGCGCCCATTGGTGCTGGCGTGATACGGGTGGTGGGGACAAAAGAGATGCCTCCTGCATGGCTGGCCCCTCAACAGAGGGAATGAAATGGATATTGAACCCCAAGTTGGAGAAGACGTCTGTGAGCCTGCCCTCCATCCAAGCTGAGTTGTCCAATTGGACCAGGTGTCCACGGCTGTAATAGGGTCTCAGGAGCTGGCAAACTACTTGCTCAACTACAGGTGTCCTGCTGTGCCTCTGGAGCTGTCCTGGGCAGTATGGGTACACATTGCAGATATAGCCTGAACTGACGTCACAGAGCAGGGCCAGGTGGAGAGCGCAGGGAGTGTGCTGATATGAAAGGGAACATTTCTTCACAGCGAGATGTTGACCAGGTGTGTATAAGGTCTGACAGCGCCTGGTTAGGTGGCTGTAGAAAGCAGAAAGAGCCTCCATCTTGTCATCATCCTGCAGTCTGGACAAAGACAGAAGGCTGCTCTGGAAGCTGCTTCTCTTTAAGATTCCCTGCCATCTGTCCAGCATTGGGGCCAGGTCTCTCCCCGAGCCACAGTCCTCCCGTGAAGACAGACCACATTGTAGAACGATGGAAAACCATGTTAAGGCCTCAGTGTACTGCTCCTCTGAGAGATCTGTGGCCTGCGCTCTGCCATGGCAGGAACGGTTAGCTCTTGCTTTCATAGCACCAGCCCTTTTGGTTAGCTCCTGGACAGCTTCTCTGTTCAGCAGCTCCAGTAAAAGTGCCTGGGCTGTGTAGTGCTCCTTGTAAGTGGGCCCTGTCCGCGTCCTGGTGAAAGGCCTCACTCTTTTGGATCTGAATAGGTTTGGCAGACATAGGCTATCCACCTGCGAGGCAGTGTTTGTGCTATCATCCACTACATGGCACTCCTCTGAAGTCCAGGCACACTCCTTCACTGACAAAACTTGGGCTTTCATTTCAGCCCCTCGCCTCAGCAAAGACTACGTCAAGTCAGGATCGTCTCTCCTCACAAGAAGGTTTCCGCTGTTGTGAAACCTCGTCCAAGTTGGCAACAGATATGTCCTGATACTTGTCCTGAATTTCTTCTGATACCTTATTTGCTTTAACTAAGTGGAGAGGGCACAGTGAAGAGCTATATGTATGTGCTCTATGTTGTGCTCTAACTACAGAAGTGCAGGGTTTATGAACTTCCCTCAGGTGAAATACATTCTCTGACACCCACATGGGTATAGCTACAGTGGCAGCTGATCACTTGGGATTGACTGAAAGAATGGTGCAAGACAACCGTGTCTTAGCAACCTGTAAACAACTTTATCATCCACAGTGTAGCTCTCTGGTGTCATGTATTTGTCTGCATTGTGTGACTTAGGGCTTTGGTTTGGTCTTATCTACCCATAGTAAAACACCACTCACTCAAAGACACTTTGTGCTCATGGTTTGTCATGCGGTAGCCTATACTAGTCTTGTGGTTGTCAGTATTTGTGAAAGTGTTTGTCTCCTGGATCATAATTGTCCACAACAAAGAAACTCTAAGAAAATCTAAGAGAATAAGAGTAAAACATATTTTTGTTTGGTTTTCTTCAGACAATGCAGCAGAATAATAACAGAAACTATATAAATGATTAAACCGTGAAAACATTAAAAAAGAAAAAGAATCACACCCGTGTGAAGTGAGTGGTGCAACTCCATGTAGGGGTCCCCGGGAGGTCCCCGGAAGTTCCAGACCTACAGGAACGCACCCAGGGGCCGAGCCGATTCCGGCGAACCGCCCCACGTCCAAAACGGTTGAGAAATGACAGTTACCGTGTGGGGGTCCCTGTACTGTACTGTACTGTACTGTACTGTACTGTACTGGCACACCCGAAATCATCATATATACAGTTAATATGTGTGTTAGGTTGTGCACAGGTGGTGAAAAACAACCATGCTATTTTCGTGCTCAGACCCAGGCACCCAGGCACCCAGGCACCCAGGCAGCCAGCCACACACAGCTCCGTAAGGGAGTGGTTGCACCACTCAAAAATAAGAGAGAGAGAGAGTGTGCAAAAAAAGAAGAGATAATCAGCGTATGTGCATATAATCTTGATATATTCCACTGTGCCCTGACCGTCTGGTGCGTTGTCCTAGAAACTTTCTACATTAAAGAATTGTGCAGGTTAAGGTAAACCCATATTTGTGTCAAACTGCCAAGCCTATTCCCACAGCAGTTACTGCCTGGATAAACATTGATGATGGTCCCTCATTTTCAGCTGGTGAAACAAGGTCATGTGAATGACTTTGATGGAAAACATACACAACAGAGACTGGTAGCAGTAACACTGTATATACCGTAACCTTACCAACAACCACTTTATTTCTTTGTATACACAAATAATTTATATTTTCTCTAAACACTTTTACATTCTGCATGTCATCATACAGTATCATGTCTATGACACACTGCCTTCAGCACACTTTCTTTCATCAAGGAAGAAAATGTATAGTCCTTTTAGAATGAGGATGTTTATACTAACTAATTAACTAGAAAAGGGCGCTTCCTAGGGCACAGTTCTTCGCCAGGCTGGGTGGCCTACTCAGATCTGTCAGTCCCGGCCACAGACTGTAACTTTAAAGCCAATCATAGGCAAACAGTAATATCAAAACTCTGTCATTGTCACATGACTCACAAGACCATTTGTACAACAAACTGTAACATTATTATTTTTATTATTTTCATCTCATGGGTAATTTAGGGAAGAGAGCAGTGGAGACTTTAAAAAACTGGAGAGACGAATAAGAACCCCTTGTTGGGCAAATAGTCTTAAAATAATGGTTACTTGAACGGTTCCCATGTCTTGTGGGGGAAATAATATCTCTAATAAGTCTCTTGTGAATTCAGTGGAAAAACACATTATGTTCATCTTATGTCATAATACAACTAGAAGTGGCAGTGCCTGCAAAAACGGCATGGTCTAGACTCTAGCTGAAAACACATGTAAAGAATCCATCCATCCATCCATCTTCAACCGCTTATCCGTAGTCGGGTCGCGGGGGCAACAGCTCCACCAGAGTGCTCCAGACTTCCCTCTCCAGAGCAACATTAGTGACTTCCTCCTGGGGGATTCCGAGACGTTCCAAGGCCAGTGAGTCGATGTGTTTCCTCCAACTGCGCCTTGGTCTGCCCCGGGGTCTCCTCCCAGTGGGACGTGCTATTCAATAGAAAAAGTATTTAAATCCATAATTTGTAACTTTTCAAGTGACTTAGGGACTTAATTGTTTTAGTTTTACATTAACCACTTGAACACTATAGCATCCCTATTCTGGGGGCTTCATTAGCCAAACAATCCAGATCTACAAGCTCACAACGCGCTCACAAAGCACCTGCAACGCATTGTGAGCTGGTAGATCGGATATTTTCGGTACTAGAGTAGTATTAGAGCAGACCAAGTGTACTAGAGCAGACCAAGTGTACTAGAGCAGTACTAGAGCAGACCAAGTGTACTAGAGCAGTACTAGAGCAGACCAAGTGTACTAGAGCAGACCAAGTGTACTAGAGCAGTACTAGAGCAGACCAAGTGTACTAGAGCAGACCAAGTGCCGAGCCAAAGGTCAAGTTTCGCAAATAGTATGTTGTTTTTCATGGTTTTGGACGATAAAAAAATCATGCTTATATTCAGGTAGTTGCACTAAAATAATGAAGTCATAAGTTGTGTGGAGGTAGTGATCGGAACTTCCTATCACTACCTCCACACAACTTATGACTGAATATAGTACCATATATGTCATTAGGAACCACATGCAGCTGCTGTTTGGTCCCCATCTAGTGTCCATCAGCAGACACTACATGTGTCTGAAGATATGATGGATTCTATTAATAATAACAACAGTTCATATTGGTTTTCATTGATTGATTGAAAACTTTAGAGCTAGATTACTGATATTATAGATGAGAATTTATTTTGTAAAAGTTTGGCCCTTCCCACACATTTTGGAAGCAACTTAAGCCCAGTTTCCACTACCATGGCCTCACACCACTTCACCCCTACTTGTACCTCCATTTCCACTACAAGGAATTGTGCCACTGGCCTACTTGGAACGATGCAAGTTGGAAATGCATGCCCCACCCAGATATTATGTCTGTGTCCCTTTTATGCCCATATATGGAGTTCTTTGTCAGGCATGCCCAAATATGGAGTCTATGCATACGTCAGAACAGAATAGTGATGTCATAACAGACCAGCTCTATATATGGCGATCTAGGGGTGAACAGGTGTGATCAATTGGCTAATTTGGGCCCTGTCCAGAGCCTGGGCAGGGGCCCTGTCCAGAGCCTCTAGAGCGGTGCCCGTTGGGCACTGGCCTACTTGGAACGATGCAAGTTGGAAATGAATGCCCCACCCAGTTATTACTTGCGCGAGCAGAGCGGTGCAAGTACTGTTTTCGGCTGCGTATGTCGGTGACACCCTTGGCCAATCAGGGATTGTGCGTTTTTGGTCACACCCTCGGCCAATCAGGAACCACCGTTTTTACATAAACAATTAAACATACTAATACATAGTTACGTCATCAGCCAATCCCTGATTGGCCGAGGGGCATATGTCGGTGTTGTCCCTCGGCCAATCAGGAACCACCCTTTTTACATAAACATACATAGTTACGTCATCAGCCAATCCCTGATTGGCAGAGGGGGCCACCAAAAATACACAATATGTATGGATGACGTAACCAATTTGAGACACTTAAAACATTTAGAACCCGTTGTAGTGGATATCTGGAACGGGATTTATATAGACATATAACTCAGATGTGTGCGAAGCGTAAGTTGGCAGCTCGTCAGAGTGCATTTCTAGATATATATATATTTTTAAGTCAAATTTTATTCTCTTTGGTGGAAAAAACAACAAATATTGTACGGATACTTGTAAAATCACTATTAATGATACTGACATATCTCAAGTTTCCTCTATAAACTTCTTAGGAGTTTTAGTAGATGAGAAACTCAGCAAGAACACATCAATCTAGTTTCCAACAAAGTTTCTAGATCACTTGGTGTCATCAGAAAAATTTACTTAAGAGTGATCAAGTCTTTATCAAAAAGACTCGATCACTCTTATCAAATTTGAATTTTTATTTACAAGCTTAAACATACCCCCAATCCCATCCCTGCGGGCCTTTTAGTAATTACTTTCAAACTCTCAAGTCCACAAATATAACACTAGACAGGCTATACTCATCTCCACCCCCCCCTTTATCGTACTAGTGGTCAGTTGGTCAGTTTTCTATTAGATACAGAGGTAGCCTACTACACAAATATTCTACTGGTTTACAACTTTCTTCTCTGAACTTGTTTAAGAACAAACTGAAAGTTGTTCTGATTGACCAAATCACTTAATTTCCACAGTTTTGTATTCTCTTCTCGTCTCTAATCATGTCTTAGATTATCAAGTATGTTTGATTATAGTTATAAGGGTCCATTTGGTTCTTGCCAATAGCTAGCTCCTCTCCTGTGCACTCATCTTACATTGTTAGGCAAGAATTCTGACCCCAAGAAGGGGAGGGGAGAGGGGTACTGCGGGGGGGCACTTTATTTGAATGGAAACGGTAGATATTTTGATGCGGTGTGGTGTGTGGTGCTAAAGCTGTAGTCAAAATCGTGCTTTATATTCTTATAAAAATCCCACCCGTGTGAAGTGAGGGGTGCTCATCATCATCATACATCATTGTACATCATCATCAAGAATCGTGGTCCCTTATTGGCCAAGCGTTCCCACCGACATCTGATTGGTTAGCCGATTTGCTCGTCTACATATATGACGTATATGTCAATGGCGTTACATGTTTTGATGTTTAATTAATGTCATATTTGGCGGAAATCTGACCTAATTTCCCCTTTCATTGTCAATGGCAAATATTGAGACATGTGAGGACAAAAGCTGTATATAGGAGGGGCTAGCGCCCCTCAAAAATCACACCCATGTGAAGTGAGGGGCGCTCTTATGATGTACGGGCGCCGTACATCATCATGTCTATGATGAATACATGTCTATTTGCTCAGACACTATGATGTAAAATTGTCTTTGTGACTGAAGTTCCTGCCATCTGTGCCCCAATAATAATGGAATGAATCAATGGCATTCATAGTGTATGCGGTAAGAGCAATGTTACATCAATGAGACAAAGCACAATGTGGCTATTGTACTCCTATGTCCCTGTTTTGGTAGGAAACAATATCTGATGAAAGCAGTTTTTAAGGTAATTGTGAAATTACCTCTCTAATGGAAGCTCAAGCATAGGTTTGTGATATCAAAGCCTATCTATTTCATTGCTGATCCAGAACCGCTTGTATATTCAAATAAGATTGCTTCACCCGTCAGAATTGAATGTTGTACCTCACATATCTGACTCCAATGAAAGTGTTAATTAGCTCTTGACATTGATTAAGTCTATATTATCTTAGAATTTTAGGTTAGGTTTAACCGTTTAAGCATTATTTACTTAGGTTACTTTAGGAATACCAGGCCACACAGTTCCGCCGGCTGTACGCCAGGGGCGAGTTGGTAAAGGGGCGACTCGTCTGGTATTCAATATACAGTAGGCTACAGTGTAGTAGACTATTGTTAACTTTTCATGTAGCAGCCGCTAAATTTTCAATAATCAATCAAATAATATATGCTTCATTATGGTCACTAGCAAAGCAGCTATTTAGTGGTTAAGAAGAGACTGAAGAGTAATGTCTGGTGACCAGGCTAGTATAAAGTATAGGACATAGGTGCGTTCAGAATGAACGTGACAAACTTAATGTGTTGTTTACTTGCAGGAACCGTATCAACCACCAAAGTTATTAGACTAGTGTTTATTGACAAAACAGGCAAGAGTGGTGAAAAAAGCCTTCTAGGTGTTTAAATAAGGTAAAATGGCAGCTCTGGATTTCGCTCTGATATTCGGGTCTGAAAACGCAGCAGTGTGCAGGGACCTTTACACCCCGCCCATCCCTATATGCAAACTGAAACGGTAATTTCCGATTCCCAAAAATAAATATTGACAATATCCAAGACAATACAAAAACACATTGAGTCATTGAGTAGATGTAGCTAACTGTGGGTAGAACCCTAGTGGAGGACTGGAATTGGAAAATGAGAGGCTGTAGTTGTCATGCATTTATAGAATCAACAGAGCATGAGAGACTTTATACAGCGTTGCCTCAGTGTGTCATCGACACTATACAGGTTGAAAGAGCCTAGTCGGCTATATGGGGAATGACGCGTATTGGGAAATGGTGTTACCAGACCACAGGCCTTTGAAAGGCTCAATAAGAGTCATTCTGTCATTTTCTACCCGTTGGACAGAGGTAGAGTCTTCTCCACTGTTAAGGTGTATATGGCGGCTATCTCAGCCTGCTACATATGTGTGGGGAGCAACCCTGTTTGGCCAGCACCCGTTGGTGCGCCGGTTCTTGGAAGTCTTTGTCCCTTTGTGGGACCTGGATGGTGTCGGACTCCCTATCTCGAGCACCGTTTGAGCAACTGAGGGTGGTTGTTGTAAAGCTTCTATGGCTTAAAACAGCACGGTTGCTGGCTTTGGTGACCGCTAATTGTGTCACAGTGTCAGTGATTTCCATGCACTTTCAGTAGGCGTCGACTTGACGCTGAGGGCGATACGAGGGTGGTTATCAAGACCAATCCGGCGTATGTGCCCAAGAATCACCTTGCCACGTGTGAGCGAGTGGCATTCTGTCCGCCCCTTTGCTTTTAGTAGGACAGGAGGAGGCACAACCTTTGCCCAGTGAGGGCCCTGAGGGTGTATGGACAGGACTGTGGCAACAAGGGAGACGAACCAATTGTTTCTCTTGGGATCCACAGTCCGTGGGTAAACGTAAACCAATATTGAAGGAGAGGTAAAGCGGTAAAGAGGTAAAGCGGCCTCTACTAGGCGGATGTCATCATCCTGGGCCCTCTGCAAGGGGGCCTCAATCCAGGATGTGTATATCGAGGCGAGCTGGTCGTCTTATTCGACGTTTGCCAACTTCTACGGACTGTTGCACCCTACGACCCCGTAGGCTTTAACACACTTGGGCCATAAGGCAGATTCCCTTGTCTGTCAGACTTCTTGGCTTTGGTCAGACCCAGGTCTGTCAGGTCACTACACAGGATACAATTGTTTCAAGGGGCAGCGTGCAGTCCTTAAACTTACAGGCAGAGGTTTGGACCCTTTTGGGTCCGGACTTCGTAATAATAATAATGATGTCTCCCATAGCGAGCTGGCTAAATGGATTAATTATTTCTGTGCCGCTAGCTGTTAGCATAAATGTAGTTAACCTGTGCCACCATCAGTGTTTACTTTAAGAGCAGTTGTTTCCACCTCCCGCCAGCCCCATACACACACTTTGCTATCCTTAGCATTAGCGCACATTGTTTACTAGGGCTTTAAGCAACTAGTCGACTATTCAACTAGTCGATTAGTAAATCCACTAGTTGAGTCCACTAGGATAGAGACACGGGGTTTCCCGGTCATGAATCCACGGGTCCGCCTGTAGTCCCTCCTCTTACCACAAGTAAGACGCGCAAACACGGGAGGCGAACGCAGCTCGTAAATTGCAATAACAACAATTAGAATAAATTACGTATTTTTTTAAGGTTTTTTTTAAGTTCTCTTTTTTTATTATTATTTTATTTTTTAAGTGTTTTTTTAAGATTTTTTTTTAAGTTAAGTTTTTTTTTAAAGATTTTTTTGTGTGTGTATGTGTGGTGTGGTTTATGTGTACTGCGTGTGTGTGTGTTTTTTTAAAGTTTTTTTTGTAAGTTTTTTCTTTTTAAGTTTAAGTTTTTTAAGTTAAGTTAAGTTTTGTGTGTGTGTGTGTGTGTGTGTGTGTGTGTGTGTGTGTTGTGTGTGATACAGCTGCGCCCTCTGGTGGCAGGCGGGTGGTGTTACAGCGTGACACACAGACAGACACACACACACACACACACACAGACAGACATGTTCTGCTAGGTCTCATAGTTAGTGCTCACTGCGTTCGCAACTAGGGCCCAGTTCTTCAACGTTGGCGGGCCTCACTGGCCCCTTGGTCGTGCCCGAACCTTCAGTCTGGAACTTCCTTTCCCTCAAACCGATTTTTCGCAATAAAAGCCACAGGCTACAAGAAAACGAGTCACGCTTTTATTGTTATTCTTCCGGTTTGAGGGAAAGGAAGTTCCAGATTGATGGTTCTGGCCTGATGAGTCTGACTACAAAACACTGACTACAACATGATATCATTTTTCGACAATTTTGTAACACAGACAGAGGTGGGCCAGTAGTGGTCACTTTGAGTGGCAGCATGCCGTGCCTCCACCATATTGAGCTACGATACACATGCCCCAGAGCCGGAGGAGGTATCTACCTTTTTATGTCTATGATACCTAACACCATACCAAAAATCATAAACTTGTCACCTAAAGCCAAATCTTTACAAGTTCCTCCCCAGCTATAAGTGATCCACATTGGAGCCACGCTGTCTATTCTGAGATCCACTTGAGTTTATCAGATAGTAATATGGATACCTAGGGTTTTAATATGACATGTGACACTATTCCAATTAATTCTATGAATATTGGCATTATTGGAATATTGGCACACAAACATTATGCAAAACATAATTCAGATGTTATAATCATTTGAAATAATTGTCTTTCAAACTGACTACTAGTACCTACTACTACCTATATAGCCTCTTTGGTATGACATTGCTGTGTGCTTAGTGCGTTTGTATTATCACTGGATTTACATTCGACCAAAGGGTTTCCCATAGAGAACAAGACGAGAAGCAGGACAATACACAGTAAATACCAAAGAGTGTGAACAGTCCAGGTGCTACCTGAGCTTTTGTTGGAGGTTAAAAGGCACCGATAAGCAATGACATAGATGGCCTTGCCCACATCATCATATTACCTTTTATTCATCATTCATTTTATAATATTCCCTTTCATAGCCTACCATTTATTTGTTTAGAACTAACATCCAATGCAAACATAAAGGATAGCCTATAGCAAAGCCATGCTGTGTAAAACATTCAGCCAACTTGATTATGGGAAAACCAGTGACTGTTAAATCAATGCATTGAATTATGTGGACAGTGTCATTGCTTTGTCTGCAAGCTCATATTGCAGAGGTTTTTTTAAAGGTTTATTTCTCTGGGTATCAAAATGTAAAGGAGTCTGACAGAAGCCTAAAAATAACCATAGATTAAAGCAAAGAGTTGTATCTTTAAAGATGGCAAGATACAAGGGAATGCAGAACCAGCTCACAATGCAGTTGCAGAAAGAATGCCGTCCGAAACCTAAAACCTCCCATCTTTACACCCCTATGGTTTTCAGATCTCCTTCCTCCCATGTCATCCTAATTATCAAATAAGCCGAAAAGTTCAGACAGCTTCCCTGTTTGTGTGCCTTCCAGGTTTGTGTGCCATTATTCCAATAATGGCAATATTCATAAAATTAATTGGAATAGTGTCACATGTCATATTAAACAAACAAACAAATCAAATTTGACCTGGGGACCCCCGAAAATAATCATATTTGACCTCCACAGATAAACAGGCGTTGTGAGCTTGCAGATGGGCTATTTTTTTTTGTGCATCTTTCTTATATTATTTGACAATTTGGCCAATGTTTGACCAGTTATTATGGTATAGTTTGTTGATTACTTTTGATGCAGTAATGTTAATTTCATTTCACTTCACTGTCATCTGGGGACCCCCAACAATCATGTGGAGGACCCCCCTGGCTGTGGGTCCCGACCCACATGTTGAGAACTACTGTGCTATAGGTGACTAGGTCCTGTCCTCTTTTCACTCTAAACAAATATCTTTGCTGATAATATCAGATCAACAGCTTGTAGGTCTGCTATTTTTGCCGAATGTTCGCCCCCAAGAATATGGATGGAGGCTATGGATTCGTTAACTTGTCACCACCAGTGCTCCAGGAGAGTAAATATTTAGCAAACATTTAATGTGGCTTGGTTTGGCCCATGGCACTGGACAGATGGAAGGACCACATGGATGTACTGTATTTGTTCAGTGGTCCATATGCGTCACTGGTTTAGGGCGTGTTCATCATAGTAGGGTGATAGGTCTATATAGCTCTGTGATCTCTCCCATGCACCAAACACAACAGCACTCTAGCCACTTGTCACGCAGCCACTTGTCAGCACCTCTCTGTGGACAGTGCTTCCTTGCCTTAACAATGCAAGCTGAGGAATACAATCGAAGAGGTGAAATTGGGTTATATTTCATATATTTTGATACCTTTATATTGAATCGGTCATGAATTTAAAGTTCAAATGAAGTTTATACTGTGTCTGTGTCGTCGTTACTGCAGCCAAAGAATTGGTGGACTACATCACAGAGTACCTCAGCTCCATTAGAGAGAGGAGGGTGATTCCAGATGTGAAGCCGGGTTACATGAGGGAGCTGATCCCTGACTGCGCCCCAACAGAACCGGAGGAGTGGGAAAAGGTTTTCCAGGACATTGAGAAAGTCATCATGCCTGGGGTAAGTTTCTGACTGTGTCAACTCTAAATGCAGCAGAGCTTTGATTCGATCGACAAAAAGTATTTTCAGTTGTCAGTGTCACTCCCTCACTCACTCAGTTGGTTTCTGTTACTGGTAGCTTTATTAATGATATGGGCATAACGCCATATGGGAAATGCACATCCGGAAAACAAACCTTTACCAAAATAAGATTACTGAACATGGAAAATAAATATAACAAAATATAATGACAATTACGGCAGCCAAATCAGTAGTTCACCCAAGTGATTGTAAAAAAAACAACTTTTTACTACAGTGGGAGAGAATTTTGTAATCCGTTGTTTCTCAAAGTAGGGTCTGGGGACTCCCAGGGGTCCTTGAGGGGGTTCATCTTGGTCTTAATCAATATGCTTTTGGCTATTCAGCAATTAAAAATCACACCCATGTGAAGTGAGGGGCGCTAATATATTAAAGTCTAACTCATGTTGATTAGGTGATGTAATGGTGATTACATCACCTAAACAAATGTAATGTTTAATGGCCATTCATTTTCAATGGCATTCAATGTTTGTGTTGGGACAAACACTCAAAACTGGCCATTATTCATTGTCAATGGCATTCGATGTTTGTGTTAGGACAATGTTTGTGTTTGCACACACCCTCAAAGCTGGACATATAGGAGGGGCTTGCGCCCCTAAAGAAAATCACACTTGTGTGAAATGAGGGCCGCATCACTTTGTTCACTCTGTTTGTAACAAACATTAAAAATCCATAGACATGGCTGTACTCTGTTTGTTTAGAGTGCTCTATAGCACCCCTCAAAAATAAATAAAATACAAATTGTGTGTTTGTGTGTGTGTCTATTGACCATGCTGAATAATGATGACAGGGCTGTTAGGGAGCTGGCTATAGATCTTCCCTGTTCCTTAATTTGATGAGACGCAAGGTCCTTTTAGCCAGGGAGTCAGAGCCCCACTTCCTTGGGTTCAGAAGGAAACCCAGTGGGAAACTGGACACTTAATTTCTCCCCGGGCTTTGCTGTTTCATCGGATTGGCCGGACTTGAACAATCTCTGTGTCCAGGCTGGTGTGTCCCTGGAGTGGGTGTGGTCTGACTCTGAGACTGTGAAGGTCTCTGAGGACATAATAACTGACCCCCTCACCTGTTAGAGCAGCAGTGACCTACAGTGGACACTCATCTTGACACCTTCAGGTGCCCGGGGGACCCTGTTGGATCTGTTTCAACATCAGCAACAACAACAACACTGGACTGGACTTAAACTCCAGAGGAAACGTGCTTGTCTCCCCTCTGCTGATCACTCTGTTTCCAATTTATTTCTAAGGAACACTGCTCTCAATGAGGACATTATCACTTTTACAGTAAAAGTCAGGTTACAGATCCTTCCCACCAGACTCAACCTTTCCCTCCACCCATGTACCTCATTGTTTGCATCACACCACAGGGCTTGCTTGTTACAGAAACCATGTCACACATTCTGAATCGATGCTATGCCTATAAAGGGCTTTACACACCACAACAGAATAGTTAATCTCATAACAAAGGACATACAGTATCTAAACATTTTACACTGGCTGTGAGAATGTACAAACCTTCCTTCATCACTTCACATGCACATATCTCTGCTACACTAGATGTTGAAACAGATCAGTTTCCATTCTTGAAGTGGCCTACACCTTTGATTCTAGCTTAGAAGAAGCCTTTATGACCAAAGTAAATACCAGATGCTCCTCCAGACCATCACAGAGCTAGGTTATAGGAGCCTTTGGTTTAGTGGTTAAGATGTTGGCTTTCACACAGTACGCACACACGCACGCACGCACGCACACACGCGCACACACACACACACACACACACACACACACACACACACACACACACACACACACACACACACACACACACACACACACACACACACACACACACACACACACACACACACACACACACACACACACACACATCCATTCCATATCCGTAGACAAACTGTTCTAATGCTGCTCTGCAGGTGGTTCACTGGCAGAGTCCTCACATGCATGCCTTTTACCCCGCCCTGACGTCGTGGCCCTCCATGCTGGGAGACATGCTGGCAGATGCTATCAACTGCATTGGATTCACCTGGGTAAGGGGAGAACCATTTGTGATAGTAATATTAACACTGTGTACCCAATGTGGTGCATAAAACCAAATGCTGTTGTTAAAATATCAGTTTACATACACTGTATAAGTGACGAAGACAAATGAATGATGGTTTTGGTCAGGCTTCCAGTCCAGCATGCACAGAGTTGGAGATGAATGTGATGGACTGGCTGTGTAAAGCACTGGGCCTTCCTTCTTTCTTCCTGCATCACCACCCTGGCGGCACAGGAGGAGGCATACTGCAGGTACAGACGGTGGTGGGAAAAGTACTAATTTATATAGTAGCATCAATACCACAATGTAGAAATACTCCATTACAAGTAAAAGCCTGGAATTCAAAATTTAAAGTACAAATAACATGCATTTTAAATCTGTTTTTAATATTTATTATCATATTGTCTATGTCCCTCAAAGTTATTTCTAATGGTTTGAGCCTCAATCACCACTCTGATATAACCAGTCCTTGTCATTTCTTTCTGGACTTTGAAAGCAGTTTTAGCTGCAGTACCACAATGTCCTGAGGTGGTGGTGGTGCTGATATGCGGATTATTTAATATTTGAGTCATTATAATACTGATGCTAGATAAAACCAGGCTTGTTTCCATTCCATGCCAGCTTGGAAAATCAACAATGGTGGACAATGTAAACAAAGTGGAAATGCAAATGTGGAACTGAAGACTGAAGAAGAGGAGGAATTATACAAAGTAGGGGGACGTTGATGACATCACGATGAGAATCAGTTGAGCTGTTCCTGAGAGCAATTTCCATTAAAGCACCAATATGATATTATATAGCCTGATTGTTCAAAATTGGTTGGTGATAGAAAACACAGGAACATAGGAACCCCAAAAACACAAAAGAAAGTTGAATTTTATGTTATAGGTCCTTTAAAGCAGGGGTTCTCAACGTTTTTGGCCGGGGACCCCCGGAAATGCTTTGGCAATGTCTCGGGACCCCCGCCCCGCCCCCTCCTGACCCCCAATATAAATTGACTGCTACAATAACCTTAAACCATTTTGGGCGGGAACCTCTTTTGGTGTTTTAAGCATTGTTATAATTTAGCTATTGAAAAATAGCAGATCTACAAGCTCATAGCGCGCCACCAAGTGGCGCGCTACGAGCTTGTAGGTCTGCTATTTTTGAAAAATCGTGAAAATAAAATTTAATTCTTTTTTTTTTTTTTTTTAAATAATTTGGGGACCCCCTAAAATAATTTGGCGACCCCCCGAGGGGTCGCGACCCACGGGTTGAGAACCCCTGCTTTAAAGGACCTATAACATAAAATTCAACTTTTTCAATTTCTTTTGTGTTTTTGGGGCTCCCATATGTGTTTTCTATCCCCACAAATAACCAATTTTGAACAATCAGGCTTTCATATCATATTGGTGTTTTAATGGAAATTGCTCTCAAGAACAGCTCAACTGATTTTGGCCTCATCGTGATGTCATCAATGTCACCCTACTTTGTATAATTCCTCCTCTTCTTCAGTCTTCAGTTCCAAATTTGCATTTCCACTTTGTTTACAATGTCCACCATTGTTGATTTTACAAGCTGGCATGGAATGGAAACAAGCCTGGTTTTATCTAGCATCAGTATTATAATGACTCAAATATTAAATAATCTGCACATCAGCACCCCCACCAACTCAGGACATTGTGGTACTGCAGCTAAAACTGCTTTGAAAGTCCAGAAAGAAATGACAAGGCCTGGTTATATCAGAGTGGTGATTGAGGCTCAAACCATTAGAAATAACTTTGAGGGACATAGACAATATGATATTAAATATTAAAAGCAGTTTTAAAATGCATGTTATTTGCGCTTTAAGTAGTAAAAGTAAGTAAAATAGTAAAAGTAGTAAAAGGTATTAGTATCAGACAAATGTCTACATAAAATGCTATTTACACAAGTTACATTTAGTCACCAATGCAGTGACAGCAGTCATACAAAAGTTAAAAAAGGACAAATAATGAGAAAACTGCAACAATAATGCACTTCAAAGATAAAAATCTATACTTTAGGGCAGATTAATTTTCTTTCTTTTACTACATTGCTTCTAATGCTTTTAGGCATCATCTACCCCAAAACAGGTTTGCAGGTTGCAGGTTTTTTTTTAAATAATAAGTGTTATTTCCAATAATCTGATGATTTTTTAACAAAAAAGTAGTTATTCGAGGATCATTTTTAGTTGCGTTCTCTCTCCTGGTAGAGCACGGTGAGTGAGAGCACCCTGGTAGCGCTGCTGGCAGCCAGGAAGGACATGATCCTTCAGCTGAAGAAAGAACTCAACCAGGACGTCGATGACGGCATCCTCAACTCCAGACTGGTGGCCTACGCTTCAGACCAGGTCAGGGAGGGTCACTCATTCTGACGCATGCTTAAAGAGCTCCATTCTCATTAAGAAAGTACACTTGGTACTATATGCTTTCGCTTTCACTTACGTATGGTAAGTTATTACAGTGTGGTTATAAGTAGTGCATGCGTTACGTATTCAAAACGTGTAAATGTTTGATATACATTCTCATTTGTTAGTGTTACTCATTTTATAGCTATACCACTGCAATCTCAGGATTAAACGTTGAGTTGTAGTTTTAATATGAATAACAAATCAGATTCAGAACATTTTGTGATTGACATTGTTCGACTACGTAATATATGTACTAATTAGTGTAATGTAAAAGTAACTACGTTTGAACTGGGGACCTACAACCCTGACAAGTACTTGTATTGGTTGAGGCCTTACATTTAGTTTGACTCGGTTCCACACATACTGTGAAAATAATACTCACTTGTAGATCTGCCAATGTTTGATCGGTTTTCATAGTTTGTTGATTACTTTGACCACCCAGGCCCACTCCTCTGTGGAGAAAGCAGGACTGATCTCACTGGTGAAGATCAGGTTTCTGCCTACTGACGAACACTGTTCCCTGAGAGGGGAAACTCTGAAACAAGCCATTGAGGAGGACAGGAGCAAGGGCCTGGTTCCTTTTATGGTAGGCACATGTTGCTAGAAGTAGAACAGGAACTCAGACATGCCTTTTGTTGATTTACATTTAAATACTCGGGACAGTACAAGATTCTGATCGGATTTAAGTGTTGTTGGAAGTGTTGTTTTTGTGTATCTGTTGTACAGCTGTGTGCCACTTTGGGAACTACAGGAGTATGTGCCTTTGATAAGCTACCTGAACTGGGGCCAGTGTGTAAGTCAATTTGTGAACTCGTTTATATATTTACCAGTTAACCATCTTCATTAACATTGCTACAAATATTTCAATGTCAACTCAATTTAACTTAATTTGTGTATTGATCATTTTAGAGTTTTAATTCTTTGTGTATTGTATTTGACAGGTGCACAGGAGGGGCTGTGGCTCCATGTTGATGCTGCGTATGCTGGCTCCGCATACTTCTGCCCCGAGCTGCGCTGGTCGCTGGAAGGCATCGAATTTGCACATTCCTTCGTCTTCAATCCGTCCAAGTGGATGATGGTCCACTTCGACTGCACTGCCTTCTGGTGAGCATTACCTCTTACTTATGTAGGCCTACTTAAAACTAAATATGCGTAGTAATGGTAAAATCCTGACATTTAACACGCAGTAATCCTGGTCTCTATAATGCCTCCCACTGGTCAGCAGGTGCGCCTGATGGAGGGGAAAGGAACCGGTTGGAATAACATGTTCTTTCTGTACGTTACGTCCAACCGGGGAAAATTCCCCCTGTCAGGGGATAAGAAGCAACCTGCTCACTCCTCATGCATTGAAGGAAGCATGAGCTTAGTTCGGGGCTCTCCCCAGCTTAGCAGAGGGAGAGTAGCCTATTATTTATTTAATTATTACATTTCCTGTGTAGTGGACACAATCTTAAAGAACCAAGTCCTAAAAGTATAGTCTTTATTCAATTATGGCTTAGTTTGAAAAGCCATTATTGATGATTAGAAGACATGTATTTTTCTTGTTGCTACAGGGTCAAGGACAAATATAAACTCCAGCAGACCTTTAGTGTTGACCCCGTCTACCTCAGACATGACAACTCACAGGCAGCCACTGACTTCATGGTACCCTTTTAACTTGTTTTTCCTAATACAATGTTTTTATTTTTTTGTCCTGTAAAGCGACTTTGAATACCTAGAAAAGCGCTACAGTAGCCTATATAAATCGGATGCATACATAAATCATGTGTTTATGTGTATGTATGTATATATTATGGTATACGACAGTACATCCATTTGAGGATTCAGCCATCTCAGTGTGTCAGTTTTTGTAATGTAATCATCTGACACCTTATTGTTCTTTTGTCCAGCACTGGCAGATTCCCCTTAGTCGCCGTTTCCGTTCTCTCAAGCTGTGGTTTATGATGCGCTCCTTTGGTCTGACAAACATCCAGGGTCACATCAGACATGCAAGTGGCATTCCATTCTTTGTACATTTTCTGTTGGGTCTGGTGCAAATAAATATATATAGAAATATATAGAAATTACTGCAGGGCTGTGTTTATGGTATAGAGTCTATAGACCATAATGTTATGACTGTGTATCCAAAGATAACCAAACAACATACAGTTGTTTTGTTTTTCATTAATATTTTAAAACATTTTCTCCATCCAATTAGGGAATTGAGATGGCAAAGCTCCTAGAATCCCACATTAGGAAAGATCCTAATTTTGAGATTCCTGCAGAAAGACACCTGGGCCTTGTGGTCTTTTGCCTTAAGGTATTTACTATTTAGCACTCACCCTGCAGACTGCATGCATCTTTTCCTTATAACTCCCCAAATTTATATTTGGTTGTAAAATAATGCCATGTTTGGGTCAATTATTATCTTTGTAAAGATAAGGTTTTATTATGTGCCAATAATAGCTAATGATTGTTGAAGTAAGTTGTTACCTAACCTACACCTAATGGTTCAAAGGTGAGAAGCTAGAGTTTTTTTTTTGCTAGGTTAAATAGAGAAAAAAGATCAGAGAACTGATGATAGACTTAAATGACAACTTAAGTATTTTTGACTTGGCATGCAACTTGGCACATTAATATATAAAGTAATAATTCTCTGCAGGGGGGAAATGACTTGACCCAAGAGTTATTGAGGAGACTGACACGGTCTGGCACCATGTACCTCATCCCTGCAGAACTTCGCACTAAACGCATCATTCGATTTACGGTGACATCACAGTTCACCACAAGTGATGACATCCTCAGGGACTGGGACATCATCTCCAAAACAGCTACCAATCTTCTGGCAGAGATGGAACCTCTCCCTGACGCAGAGCAACCAACGATAGGGGAAAGTGAGGGAACAAGAGAGCTTTCAAGATCTGACACTGACAACACAGCCAAAGATAGCCCAAAATCAGAGAGAGAGTGTCCTGGCTCCAAGCTCGACAAGGTCGAAGTGGAGCTGTGGATTGACAAGGCTTGGTCGAAGAGACCGAGCTCGAGGAGACCGATGCGTTCACTTAGCTGCAACAGTGAACCTTTGGCTTACAACAATATCGGGCCCCTGTCTGGCTATGATTTTGATCCTGCACTTATCCAATCTTTGGGGAATGCCAAGGCAAGGCCTTTACATTCACTTGCAGGGGCAGGCCCCCTATTTAAGATTCCAGAGGTGCCCTCAAATGTTCTGGGTAAGCAGGTCCGAAAAAAGCTTACAAAGTTCCACAGTGCACCCCTGTTCTGCAACCAGTTGGTGCAGTGTGGTAGATGCCAGCTGTGTTGTCCAGTGAGGGCTTCACAGATAGCTACAAAACACTCCTCCAGCAACAGAAGGCTTAGCTTTATGTCTTCTACAGTGGAGGCTCCACTGGAAGCCTCCACTGTACCAGAGTTTCTGGAGTGATTTCTTTCACAATTATACCTAAAGCAATGCTGTAGTTTAGTTTTTTTCAGAGGGTATACCATAATTATTCCCTCGTGCATTGGAACATGCACGCGCTGCATGCGCACTTGCGCTTTTAGCCTTAGAGTGTTGGCACAGTGGTGGTTGAGACAGTGGTGTCTCAATCGGTGAAGAGGCTGAAGACAGCGGCCGTCTAGGAGACAGATCAGACGGCGTAGTCGGCAGCTTACAATTCACCCTTTGTCAAGTCCCGCCCATGGTTGTGCCCCTCTTCGCACCTATTGGTTGCCGTTTCGTGGTTGGACAAAAAAACCTCTCTCTCACCTTTCGCACAAATAAGGTGGTTTTCAGTTTCTTCGTATGGATACAGTAAAGCACATTGGTCTAAAAGGATAGCACCGAAAAAAGACCTTACGGTCTTGTTTCCATGGGACCCGAATGGAGGTCTTTTTTGGTGCTATTCTTTTAGGCCAATGTGCTTTAACTGTACCCTGTACTGTTTGCATTTTCTATTGTCTAATAAAAAAATCAAATAATAATTCTGTGCATTCAATTCATTTTTATTTTTTTTATTTCTTCAAAGACGTCCACAGACGTCTTGGGCTCTGCCTGTGCGGTAATACCAAAGACGTCCACAGACGTCTTGGGCAATTGATATGAAGGGCAGAAGAATTTACACTGGGAGAGGAAGTACGCCAGAAGTCGTCACACTGCCACTCAAGTGATTACTGACCAATCACATCTTTTCCGGGATTTTTTAGACCCGAACATGCGCTCTGTGACGCACGCTCATGCTTCCTCGGTGCTTCGAAAGGAAGCATGAGAAACAGAAATTATCTTGTTTTCTTTCAGTAGACACCCCCTATTTTGTCATTTTTTTCATGTCCCCAATGGCCTTCGATGAAAGTGGACTTGAGATATCACTATAAAAAATGTACAAAAATCCAAAAATGATGCCATTCACATAAAAATCTATCGGTGCTTTATTGCTGGTCATGTTTAGTTTTTGAATAAATAGATGATTAATCATTAAAATAGCATTATATAGCTCTGTCCCCCAATCGCACTCAACCCCGTTACACAAGCCATTCTCCCCTCCATAACAATAATTAACTGGCCCTTTAGTGACACCACGAACAGGAAGTGGCATTCTAAGTCTTCTGAATAACATGCTACAGAAAGAGGCAATCGCACACCTTATTTTACAATGTTTTAGAGTAATTTATACTCTCACATGTGGTCGTAAAGCATAACAGCTCAATGATTGAGCCATTGCAACATCAGGGGAAACGGTATTTCATGTTCTTTATGTATGCAAGTACATGGGAAAACGACAAATAAAGTGATTCTGATTCTGGTGTGTTGCGGTTAGGCGCAAACTTGGCTCAGGGAGGACGCCCCTACCATGCAGAGTCTAAGGCACTTTGGATAATAGCATCATATCCTGTGTTTGTAAAACCTAGAAATAAAGGGATAAATATGCCTATCACCAGCATGTTATGCTTCAAAAATTGTTATTGTTTATTAGACTAAAGATTATCTACAAGGGCTCCATTTTGAACAGACTTGTGGTTGTGGAATAAACTTCCACTGGAAATTAGACACGCTACTTCAGTAGCCTTATTATTATACAACCTTTTACCTAGAAAGAATGGACAGCTAGTTTTTGCTAGCACAATATAACACAAATAATGTTTTACTCAACCATGACAACCATGTGATTATGAAAGTTACATTGCTCAACAAAACTTAACCACATGGGACCGTTTTTTATAACTCTAATAAATAACTATAAATCTAAAAGAATTTATTTGATACCTAATACCCATCTATGGCAAATATATGGTACATCATACATCATACATTTCATATAGCTTGAAATACAGCATGCCTTGCGAGCAAAAAGTATTATAATTATGATTAAAAATCTATGGAAATCAGAAGTGCAGCAAGATGTCACAGGAGCATAGCTGGCTTACCAATGGTGCCTGAAGTGTAGATATACAGTGCAGCACTCTTCACACCAACATTTAACCTGAGCTGAGGGGATATTTCTATGCCCTCCGTATCACAATCCTCAGTGAGAATAAAGACACAGACACCCTGCTCCTGTAAGGTGGGCAACACCTCCTCCACAGCACCCCACAACTCTGAAAGTTTATAAAGAGGGGGAAGTTTAGATTTGGGTAGCCCTAGCCTCGGTCCCAGGCTTACTCATCTGCAAAGAGAAAAGACTGGTCACAACCAGCCTTATATCCGGGGGGTCGCATGCAACTCCGTGCAACTGCAACATGCAACTACTTGCAACTACTTGTACTTGAATTCACAGAAGTACAATTTGCATTCATAAAATTGCTGTCTCTAAATGTCGATTTCCTCAAAAGTATACTTTGTGTGTGTCCATCCTGACCATGACGTTAAACTGCTCCGTTGTAACTACCACCGTTAATGTAGTGGGTGCAGATTTAAGATGCATTTGCAATCTCTGTGGACGGTATGCTTCAACACGATCGCAAGCTTGCATACTACAAGACACTGCTCACCGATGGAGTATACAGACAGTCAGTGCTGCTTGGTGGCTCTTCCCATTAGCAGCTACCGGGAAGAGAGGTGTTGGACCTGGCCTCCGACAGTGGGTGGATTTTGGGCCCATGGGGGTCAGCCACACTATGAAGAACGACATGACACCGGGTGGCAATGCAGGAGTGGACTGGGAAATTGTTTCCTCTGGTGGTCCAGCCTGGGACATACCCACGGACTGGTTGTTGGAGCGGGTTTCGAACTTAGGATGCCTATACACTACTTGTGCCCATGCAATGCTAGGTGACATGACATGCTTGTTGTATTGTGACTGACATTATGCCTTGATTACCGGTATGTTGATGTAACTTTGCTGCACCTGAACTATTTATGTCCTTGTATGCAATTTCCTGTGTGGACAGAAATAAATTGTTAAAATGTGTGTGTCAATGTAAAGACTGTGCTTCTAAGCCAGCTATATTTGACGTTCTTTCTGAAATAGCCACATACATGTTGCTGTCATACTCCTTGCCACATAGGCTACAACATACCATATACTGATAGTAAAATACTGTACCTTCAACACACTGTTGCTTAGGCAAAACAAGTTTATTCGTATGGAACATTTAACCAACAAGGCAATTCAAATTACTTTTCACATCCAAAAGAAACACATTATAAAGTAAGAGGACATTTGAATACAATTTTTTTTTAAAAATGTAATGAACTGAAATGAAACAAAGTTACATTGCAGCACTAGATGCAATGCAATGTGATGTGATGATGCGGACTAGCCGACACACACTCAGGACTTCTGGATCGCTGCCCTAGCTCCACTCCTTCCTATCCAGCGTCAGGGTCTGATTCTAGCTGCAGTGTTTCTAGCTCTGTTGTCACGCTGCAGTGATTCTACGTAGGTACTTCCCCTTAGCTGTGCCTTTCGTTGGCCTCTAGAGTGTCAGTTTGTTCGGGTACAGGCTTTAGTTCCGACACCATTATTGGTCCGACAGTCATTAGACCGACAACCTACCTCAAACCCTAACCTAACCATAAACGCAAGCAAATTTCTTATGCGGTCCTCCCATGTTACATCAAGGCCATTTGTAGCATTCTACTGGGGCAACTACTTGGGCATCAGCTTGAGCTCACTGGTCGCCAAGATTGGCTAAGCTAAGCGTCGGCAAAGTGTTTCCGGTTTTCTGGCCGACACGGCAAGTTGCAGCCGCTCGCAAGCTTAATTTTCCATCCACCAGCTGTTTAAAAACTCAGAAGTGACTCTGCAATCTGCATCTTGCATCTTTGTGACTCGACTGTCTGGCAGTAGCCATTAATTGCTAACCAGATGATTCTCAACTACCCCACATGCGTTTTAGACCCTGCACTGACAACCTCGCCAAATGGCTTCTGCCCTGAGTGTACAATAGTTGGGTAGATAGATAGTGGCTCTGAGGATGATACTGGAAAGCGTCAGGGAGCAGAACCTTTATTGTCTTAAAATGGTCACAGTACACAGGTCTATAGACGGAATATTAATTATTCCACTACAAGATGAAAAATAAATCCCAATTATACAATAATCATGTGATTTGTGCAATTCATTTTGTATTTCACTCTTTAATTTCAGTTTGAACTGTAATTAAACTATGAACCAAAACTGTGCCACTAGAGACATTTACAGCCGGATCTTTCCCTCTGTGATAGAGTTGAATATCTCTTCAGTCATAGGGACATAACCCTTATTGTCTTCTAAGTAGAACAACAGATCCTTAACAACAGTTGGGTTGAAGCCCTCTTCACTTAGCTTTACTTTCATGTGTTTATACGTCCCAGTCACTTCCACTGAATCCTGAAACAAAACAAAAAAAACAATGTATGATCTTTGACTGAAATGCATGATATAAGAATAATATGATACTTTTGAACCTAGTTTCTGCAGTACTAACCTGTATGCGAATAAAGAAGGGCCTTGCATAACTGGGAAGGTAAGTTTTGACATAGTGGTACGTAGCTGTGCTGTCAAACTCCATGCCCTCTTTCATCTTGAGTGCTGCCATTCCTATTCTGCCCTCATGTCCTAACAGTTTGAAGTTAAAGCACAGAGAGCATAGAACACAGGTTGTAAAGATATCCAGCTTTTTTGATCCATTCAAACTTGTAATTACCGGTAATCAAATAATAAATGTACTACCTGGCACCATCACACCATAGACGTTGGCCTCATCAATGCAATCCACCGCGATCAGGTGATCAGCGACCTCTGTTGTTGCCACATTCTCCCCTTTCCACCTGCGCTAACAGTAGACAGAGGATATATCTGTGCTTATAAGTTTATCATTTAACAATGAGAACATTGTGCAATCAGGAATAAAAATGTTGGGCCGTCCACACCAAGCATTGTAACTATATGTATTATGTAACGATAACTGTATAAAGATGTAGTTTTAAAAATCATTCTAACTCTAGTGCAAGGGTTTTCAACTGATTTCAACCTGGGGACCACTGTTGTTGGGTAGGGATATGGGCTAAGATTAGTGCTTTTGTAACACTCGCTATGCCTCCCATGTGTATATACAGTACATCCCACGGTTTCTTGACCTCCAACTTGTCAGTAAATTGCTACATGGACAGTCATCATAGGTCACCAGGTCATTCAGTTCACGGTTTCTCAACTAATGGAAAGAAAAATTAAAAAAATCACACCGTGTGAAGTGAGGGGTGCTCTTATCATCATACATCATCTCATACTCAACCAATGGCGCATCTCCCACCCAATCATGCCGGCCAATCACAATTAGTGTCCTCACTTTTGTCTTCAATGTTTGTGTTACGCAAACACTCAAAGCTGGGCATAGGACGGGCTAGCGCGCCTCAAAAATCAACAAATCCTACATTACTAAATCAATGGTCAGTGGTCGACGGACCACCTATTGAAAACCCCTCCTCTATAGTGCATGGCAGAGTTCACACTATAACTATAAATAATGATATATTTATCGTTATAGTGCTTGCCCGGTGTGGATAGCCCATTACCCAGAATTCAAACCTGGGTCCCTAGAGGGCTGCCTAGATCAGATCTTTAAGAAACAGGTGCTTAACAAAGCCCTGTGTATCCGATCTGATGCTGCTCACCCTCTACATGGAGAGCACATCCTTCTCCCATCTGGCCTTCGCTTGCGAGCCCCTTGTGCCACAAAAAATCACACCTGTGTGAACTGAGTGGTGTAAGGTTTTATATAGCATGATCAGCTGTGGTCTGACGTAATGTCTGACGTAATGAAATCACACCCGGATGTGATTTCACAACTGGCTTTTTTTGTGCAGAAAAAATGAGCATGGTTGCTACAGTCATCCAGTTCACCCGGGTGTGATTTAATTACGTCAGAAATTATTTTGAACATAGCAACCATGCTCATTTTTTTTCTGCACACAAAAGCCAGTTGTAGGAGTGGTTTACACCACTCAAAAACAGGCACAAACATTCCTTTGTCCCTGTCTCTATCTGCACACTAAATGCTGCTGTGGGTAGATCTAGGAGATAACTTATGATAAGCACTTTTACGTACTTACCTTCATACTTTTTACTTACTTTATTTGTCTCGTGCCTAATACCTATGCACTCACACTTTTATGACTATGGCATAGCACTTTAACGCCTGCACTTTATTGGTTATGTGCACCTTTGTACTTTGGTATGATCTGCTATGTGAACTGTTGTTTATGTGTACTTGTCTCATTGTTTAATGAACGTCTATGCTGCAACCCAATTTGCCCTTCGGGGACACTAAATAAACTTGAACCTTGAACCTTGGTAGAAGTTGTAACTGTTGCGCTATAATGAAAAGACTATTAAGGAAGGAGAGTTGTTTGTTTCCATTTGACTTTCATGCAATAAGTCTTGTCAACCAGTAGTGGATCTAAATGTCTCAATGGAAGAGCAGAGAGACCAACTACAACCACTGCATTCATCCTTGATGAATTGAGTACAAGTGTTATAATATAATTTGTGACGCAAAGTGATAGTAGTACCATACAACCATACATTGAAGTATAATTTTGCCTATAATCCACTGACCGGAAGGTGTCTCCAATGCGGTCTTGGAAGTAGACAAATCCCTCATGGTCTATCTTCAAGAGGTCTCCACTGTTAAAGTAGAGGTCTCCTTTGGTGAAGACATCCTTTAGCTTCTTCTTCTCTGTCTGGTTCTTGTTTTTAGCATAACCGCTGAAGGGTGAGCTTCTTCCAATCTTACAAACCATTAAACCAGTATCTCCTTTGAATAAGAAAAAATATATACGGTAATAATCAAAACAAGCTGCAAACATATTGCACCAATCTTGAAACATAATTTACACAGTAAAATCCTCAGTGTTCATTTATAAATTTGGGAGAGTGTACAAATTAACCATTTGGTTATGTGTACACTCTCAGAGTTAAATTAATACATAGGATTTTACAGTGTAGGAAGTTATCTCACCTCTGGGGACTTTTATACAGAAACCTCTGGAGTCCCTGACGGGTTCCTCTCTCTCTGTGTCATACCTTATAAGGGCATATGGAACCGCAGCCTGAAACATAAATAACTAATTACATGGACAACGCCCTTCCGGCCCATTCGGTTCCGGGCCTTCCGGCCTATTAGGGACCATGCATGTAGTGAATATTGGTCATCATACATGTTATGATGACCAGTCCTCTGTTACTTCCCATACTGTACCTTCTGTTCTCACCCACTTTTTTTTATTTTGATAAAGATGCTTTCCTTCTCATCCTCCATCCCAACATTACTGCCATTCTTCTATCACATTCTATCACGGGACCTTCTAGCCGTGCCCCTGCTTTTGCCCACTTTCGGTTGCAGTCCATACACTGTCACTTACACTGGCTAACGCGCAGCTCGGCCAATCAGTTAAGCCGACAGTTCGGGTTGGGCAATCAGGGAAGCCGATGCATACAATCTCCCAAACACAAGGAAGAGGAAGATGTCTGTATTCTCAGAGTTAATTAACACTGAGGACTTTACTGTATATTTGAAGTTGAACAAAATAATTGACAACAGATGAATATGTGATTCTTCTCACTTACTTTGTGGAGGAAATGCTCCTTGCCAATAGCACCGACTTTTCCAATGTAGTTGACAAAGCCGGCGTTTCCTTCCGTCGCTCCATAACATTCACAGACACGAATGTTCCCAAAACGCTGCAGAAACTCTTCCCAGGTATCAGCTCTTAGCCCATTACCTAAAGCCAGCCTCACTTTATGATCTCTGTCATTATCTTTCTGAACACAGTCCAACAGGAAGCATAGAGAACAAAAGAAGAAAATCAACTTTAACTGTAAAACATTTCTATAATATCCACTACAGATACTACATATACTCTAGTATAGTACTATATAGTACAGTACTATATGGTGCTGTCTCTCCATAGCATTTTTATATACATAAAATGTTTTAGAACACATTATGGCTAACTAAACACTATTCATGAATATGTGTCAGTTTATTGAAGGCAAAGAAGTAGTTTACCGTTGGTGTATTGCAGAGGTAGCGCATAATCTCTCCTATGTACTGGATCACAGTCACATTGTACTTCCTACAGTCATCCCAGAATTGGGAGGCAGAGAATTTACGTCTCAAAACAATAGTGGTTCCTAGAAATAAAGGGATAAATGAGCCTATTTCACCAGTATATTATGCTTTAAAACTGTAGGTAAATACTGCCTGCACTCATTTCACTAATAACAGTAAGAGTTTAGAATAAGTTTTTAACTTTTTAATTAAAAGAAAAACACGCCCTTTAATTAAAAGAAAAAAACGCCCTTTATTGAACCCAAAATGATGTACTCAATCTCAACAATGGCATGTGATTGCGAAACCATCAAAACTTTACCATGTGGGTAGAATGAATGGATTCATAAATGTGAGATACATTCTACATTTTATATATTATGGGCTCCATCTTGCGACAGGGGCCCTTTTTCCTTAATTTGGGGATTTAGTATTGTGTGAGAGGTGTGGCCCCGTAAAATGTGTTATCTTGTGCCACAGCCTAAGTCCCTAAAACACCTCTATTACCCATTACATTATGCATAGGTGTGGTTTGGGCGTTACAATGATTAAACCAATCACCGTGCCACCTGCCATTGCCTTTAAGAGATCCATTATCCATTTAACATTATGCCCAGTGATTTACACTATGGCCCATGGCCATGGAAGAGTGACACACGTTGCTGCCTTGAAATATAGCTTATTTATATTTGATACAGAGGCCGGGTTGTTGTGTGTCCAGTAGCTCCAACACAGCCTCACTCGTCTAAATCTAATAACTTCTTTGACTAGACAATTAAGACACTGTTGATTATAGTAATTTGTGGATTTGTGGAGAATTAAGACAGAACGAGACCTCTGAGCTGTGAATGTTGTGCAACATGACTCAAGCCGAGGCAGCTCCAACTCAGGTCTCACCGTCTCAGAGTCAGGAGCGCATTATTTTATCAAACAGAATTCGCATTATGGGTGGTTTGAAGAGGCACTTTCCATTGTCCTAAACCTGTGTGCATAAGATAGCAAATATAGGGAAAGCGCATCAACACGCCTACAGACACACCTCCACCCGCAACTATAGGAGTCGGCAAAATGAATAGTGGGTTGTGTGGCCGTAAGATAACGTTTACGCATAGTGGAAGCTCCTAAATGCGTAATTCACGGAAAATGTTTATTACTTATGGACCTATGGATGCCATCCACTGTATGTGTTCTAGATGCTGTACCTTGTTGTATGGCTCCGCAGAGCCCCATGAGAAAGCCAGAGCTGTGGTAGAGGGGCAGATACACATATATGGTATCATCTGAACGGACTCCAGCAATCTCTTGGAGAAAGGTTGCCAACCATATCCTCTCATAGTTAATTACGGCAGCCTTGGGGAGACCTACAAGACAGATAAAACATTATTGAACCTGAGGGCACCACAGTAAAGGTGAAGCATATACAGGTATGGGTGAAGGTATAAGTACGGCAGAATACAGTTAACGCTAATGAGTTGTCACCGATACAGGTATACTGTACAAAAGCTCATTACCATTCAAATCTATGGAAATCAGAAGTGCAGCAAGATGTCACAGGAGGAGCATGGCTGGCTTACCAGTGGTGCCTGAAGTGTAGATATACAGTGCAGCACTTTTCATGCCAACATTTGACCTGAGCTGAGGGGATAAAGGCTGGTCAGAGGCCTGCTGGATCTTGTCAGACAGACTCTCTATGCCCTCCGTATCACAATCCTCAGTGAGAATAAAGACACAGACACCCTGCTCCTGTAAGGTGGGCAACACCTCCTCCACTGCACCCCGCAGCTCTGAAAGTTAAAGAGAGGGGGAACGTTTAGGTTTGGGTAGCCCAGGTCATATATGTTGATATGTTGTTTTATATGTTTCTTTGTTTTGACATGTTCTATTGCTATTCCTTCCTTTTTGCTTTTCTATGTCTTCTTATCCTCTTCTCTTTTTTGCCTCTATGTATATTTTGCTCTGTGATATGAAGCACTTTGGTTCGACCTTGGTCGTTAGAAATGTACAAATAAAGTTTGATTTGATTAGACTATCTAGATTACCTTTTTATGAGATTGAGGTAGGGTTGCACCAACATTGATTCAATGAATCCTGGTTAAGGTTTGTAAACTTTGTAAATAATAAGTTGAACTGGTTTATAATTAATGTGATGTGTTGCACAACTTAATTTGAACCCTGGATTCTTTTTTCATCTAGTTTAAACTGTGAGAAGAAAAATGTTTTTCTTTTGTTTGAAAGTTTCAGTCTGCCTTGATGAATTCATTGTAATTGTAAAATAGGCTACTTTAAAATATATATCTCATGAACAAAATAAAAGCCAACACTGCTGTTAGTATTCTGTAATACCTTGAGACCAACTATAACACCACTATTGCCACCAGACGGGCAACACAAGGTCGGTTTCACTTACCAAGGCAAAGCCAAATTATTTGAAGAGCACAGTAGAATACAGATCAATTCATACATGGAATTCTTTGCCACTGACAATAAAAAAAAACAAGTGTGATGTGACTGTATAGTTGTTTAAACCAGGCTTTATTTAGTCAAATGGGTATATGGCTATATTGACTACTTTTTTCTGAGGACCCCCTGGCCCCTAGCTGGAACCCTCTCAACAGGTTTAGAAAAACAAAAAGCAAGTGACCAGTCTCCTCTTGTTTTACACTGTGTGTGTAGCATAACATAATTAAAGTGTATATTTTCAGGTCCAACCATATTGACTGAATATTAATTGCTTACTGTTGTAGCTCTGGAGTCACACCTGCTAAATGCCTACATTGTAAATTGTAGGCCAGTTTTTCCTCTTTATTTTACTTTCATGATTATTATAACAGTTTTTCATAGAAGTGTATATATATTTGTAGTCTTTAATGTTCTGATGAATTGAAAATGGAGGTCTTAGTAGTACTTATTGTATTGGCTTGTGCTTTCGTTTGAAATGTACCCATTCTAAATTTCTACACTATATAGGCCTACAGTGAAATAACATTTTCAATCAATGGTTCTACAGATTTTGGAAAATATATTGACCATCATTATCAGCTTACCCGCACCAGTGACCAGCACCTTTGCATCACAGCAGGAAAAACAGTGCAACAACGATTTGGATCTGATGTTGTGGTTTAGGAGAGCCGCTGTGCATCCCAACTTGGCCAGGGCAAGCCAGATCCATACATACATCGGTTCATTGCCCAGGAAGAGAGCGACAGTGTCACCTTGCTTCACGTTGGCGTGCTCGGACAGAGCCCTGGCAACTTTGTTGCTTTGTTGGTCAGCTTCTCTGTACGTATAGCTACTCTTCTCAAAAACAATGAAAGGTTTAGCGGGATGCCTCGCCACTTCATCAAGGAAACAATCCAAAATGCTGTAGAATGGCTTGCTTCTCGCGTAGCGGGCCACTCGTATAGCGATGTGAAGTGCAGTCACAGCGTAGCGCAGGTCTTTAAAAAAATAAGGATTCCTTATGTAAAAAAATAATGGCAAAATTGCCAAACCGGCAAGTATGGTATATAGAATAAACATGCTGGTGGTATTCCAACATGAACGTGGACAGCAGATCGAACCTTAACCGGAGCACTCAGTCACAGTGCACGGTAGTTACTAACTAACTAGTAGTACCTGTCCAAACGCTGTGCGACCTTTGTGCATGCTACGCAAGAACAATAACAGGCTCAGCCAATGCCTGGTCCGTTCGGAAGACCCACCACAACACAGACGAGGCACATAGGTAATGATTAAAGTTTGGATTTCATTAAAAACAGTTCTATTCACCAAGTGAAGTAGGTAGCAGTGTTCCATCAGCAGAGAATTATCCATCAAGTGGTGTCGACAGTCGAATAACTTCCCGTTTGGTGGATTTCAAAATAAGGTCGACGAAGAGTGAAATAAATACAAAATAATTATAGCAGTGTTGTGTTGATCCCACAAGGAACGTGTATATTTTTGTAGCTGGCATACTCCTTGCCACATTTCCATAGGCTACAAACATACCACACTAGGAAAATACCTTGGCTTCAAAACACTAAAGTTTATTGTCAAAGCAAGTTTATTCGGCAACTCAAATGACTTTACCCAAAACATTAAGAGACATAAGACAACATGCATGTCAGGATGCCTTTTTGACAAATCCAGCAAAGTGTAATAGGGCTTTCTATTCTACAATATACCAATATACAGAAGTGGTGTCATCTTATAAGCATTAGTGGACCAATTAGGCTACCATATACTGTATGAAGATCAGTTGAAAATGGTGGTCCTTTACATTGTCAAAACATGTTTTGTTAAATGTTTTGCAGTTTTGTTTTGTTGCCAGTCCCCCCCTAACCTGACTCCGCCAGATGGGGCAGCACTAGAGTACACTGGGTTCCCCCCTCGTACTCTCTGCTGCCCCATCTGGCGGAGTCAGGTTAGTCCCGTCCCGTCCCCCTCTCCCAAATGAAACCAATTCCATGATTTCCCCACACACTCTTGTCACTGCTGACCCCTATTGGCTGGGAATGGGAATGTATCAAATCATTGAAACACACATGGACTCGCTGCAGTGAGGAGCTTCACCATATACAAGCTCAGACACTATTTTGGAAAAATCCTAAAAGGACCACTTCACCACTTTTCAAACTATCTTCATATAATAGGTCCTCACCTCACTAATAATAAAATGGCACAATTGTCTTCTACTCAGTCTGTCTCATAGGAGGGCTGTGGGCAGTTCAGAAACCCGTCCACCATCATAGTTAGGCAGATTTTTTTTTACAAAAAACGTTTGATTTTTATTATTATGAGAACGATGGCTTCCATTTTCACATTGCAACTTTTCAGGACTAGAAACTAAGCCTGCAGTTTCTATGGCCGGGTTTCTGAACTACCCACAGCCCTCCTATGAGACACGGACAGAGTAGAAACAAATGGTGCCATTTTATCATGATTATTAGTGAGGACCTAGTATATGAAGATGGGTTGAAAAGTGGTGCTTTAAGTTTGAAAAATGTAGAATAATTTAGCATTTTTTTAAACATTTTCAGATGGGGAGGTACGCAGCCATATGTATCATTGGAGGCCAAAAGTTAGACTGATTTAGAAGGCATTTTTAGAATCGGCCTCAGGTCTTAATGGGTTTCTACAGAATTCCCCAGGCTTTTAAACAATGCTCGGTCTTGTCATAAATCAACAAAAGTAGATGTTATAATTAACAGAAGACTGAGACAGTGTTGACTGCTACTCCTGGTGGTCCTTTACATTGTCAAAACATGTTTTGTTAAATGTTTTGCAGTTTTGTTTTGTTGCCAGTCCCCCCCCTAACCTGACTCCGCCAGATGGGGCAGCACTAGAGTACACTGGGTTCCCCCCTCGTACTCTCTGCTGCCCCATCTGGCGGAGTCAGGTTAGTCCCCCTCTCCCAAATGAAACCAATTCCATGATTTCCCCACACACTCTTGTCACTGCTGACCCCTATTGGCTGGTGTTGACTGCTACTCCTCAGTGTTAATTTCATTGTGTTATGAATTACAAAAGTAAGGGTCCATTTTGCTACATTTGTACAGTTAATTTATACAGTCACAGGGTTCATATCTAACATTGTGTATTGCATGTGCAGTATCAACAGAATACAATAATGTAACATGACTGCGTATTAACATGATTGTTTTCTATTACAAAAAAATGCACGTCAGGATTACCATGAAAAATAAATTCAATCCCTGAGTTGGATGTCCTACATGTATCTGTACACTATTTGACGAGTGTCAATTGCAAGCATTCGTCTTGTCAGTTTACTCATAATTTCATGCCACCTGATATGATGGAACTGTAGACCTGGTCTGTCATTGGCACGTATCTCTTCTCCAGATAATCAATAATGTACAGACGGTCTTGAATGCAGTCCGGGTTAAACCCCTCCTCCACTAACTTGACTTTCAATTGTTTGAATGTTCCCGTCACTTCCACTGCATTCTAAGAGGGAAGGAAGGAAAACATTCGGGTAAAGTCTAATGGTTATGCACAGAAAACATGCAGAGGAAGGTATGTTATTGAATATATATATTTTTTTTTGTTTACCTGTATTCTTATGAAACGAGGCTGGGCATATGAAGGTAGGTAGCTGGCCACATGACTGTATACTTTGACTCCGTCAAACTGGACATCTTCTTTCATCATGACAGCAGCCATTCCTATCCTCCCTTCATGGCCTGGACAGATAAAGACATGATAAAACCCAAGGCAAAACAAACCTTCAAGACATAATTTAAATCAAAAGTACCTCTATATACAAACATAGTCTATTACCTGGTACTTGTACACCATAGACATTGGCCTCTTTGACACCATCAGCAATGGTAAGGATGTCAGCCACTTCAGTCGTGGCAACATTCTCACCTTTCCACCTATGGGATTAAAATATTGACTAACTCACGGTATTATTCATTCAATCACATGCACGTTACTCATTAATTAGCTCACTCACCCATCAAGTCAAAGGTCAGAATCAAGGCCAACGTATGTCTGTTAGCCAAATTACTTGAGAATAAATTGGCAGGGAATGATCGAGCGAATGGCCAGTAGGCTACCCAAAAGAGGTTTTGGTTGGAAAAAGCCTTAGGGGTTATGTATTTCACAATTAAATGATAATCTGTGGTGGGAATGGCACATCTTGACAATTGCATAGTGATGGTTGGGGGTTATGCACTCAACTAAGTGCAATCTTTCTAGTTCTAGAACTGCATGCAGCTAAGTACAGTATAGACCTATACCATATTTTATGACTGTATAGCTATAGCACAATGGGATTTAGCTGCAAACAAGGGTTATGTACCTAAAGGTGTCCCCTACACGGTCCTGGAAGTAAAGAAAGCCTTCTTTGTCAATCCTCAGCAAGTCTCCACTGTTGAAGTACACATCTCCTTTCTTGAGTACATTTTGCAGTCTTTTCTTCTCCGTTTGCTTTTCGTTGTTAGCATAGCCAACAAAAGGAGCGATGTGTGTGATCTTCACCACAAACAGGCCTGTCTCACCTTCAGGAAAAAGCCCAATAGAGATGTTTGATAAATTAACTTATTTCTATACATATTCGAGAGGATTATGAGAAGATCACAGAAGAGGAAGTTTCTCTCACCTTTTGGTGACTCTATACAAAGACCATTTACGTCTCTAATCGGTTCATCTCTTTCGGTGTCATATTCAATCAGAGTGTAGGGAAACAGCCTCTATGTAAGATAAAATAGGATATCATCAATACATCTTTATGTATTCAATACCACTTTACCTGAACAAGAGAATGAAGCCCGTTTTTCACATTTTGTTCATAGGCTACAGTTCAATTTGTCTGATTTATACAAAATTGTCCAGTTAAATAAACAAAATATCTGTCAATGCTGCAAATAGGTATTTCTATTAAATGGTCATGTTTGGTTTGAATTAACGCATCCTGTAAGGAAAAAAAAGAAAACAGAAAAAAAGCTTTGAACTGCTATTATAGCAAATCACGTTTCAACTTTTTAAAGTTCATAATAAACGCATAAACGTTTGGCAAGATTAATCTTACCTTGAATATAAAGTTGTCACGTCCAATAGCTCCAATTTTCCCTGTGTAATTGACAAATGCCAGGTTTCCCTCGGTGGACCCATAAAACTCTCGGATCTCAATTTTTCCAAAGCGTCTGAGAAACTCTCTCCATATCTCTGCTCTCAGACCATTGCCAACAGCAAGTCTTACTTTATGGTCCTTGTCATTTTCTCTCTGTATTGACATGTTCCGTTTAAAAAAAAAAGGAAAATATTCAGTTAAAAAAATATTAAGTGAATTATTATTATCATTGCATTTCTGAGTAATTTAAATATAATGTTAACGTTACATTACACATTACATTAACTGTATTACATCAAAGTATTACATTAACTGTACATCAAAGAAGTGGAGAATTGAAATATAGAATGTTAAAAGCAAGGACAGGGTAACCCTAACCCTTTTATTGTCATGGGGCTAAAAGAAAATCTGTAATAGCTTTCAAGTGGCTGGCTGGAAAGTGTGATGAAAAGAGTGCAGTAGTAGGCTAGTACTTTGAACACACACGGTTCTGTACAAGATTATTGGCATCACTGTACTGTATATAAAATATAAGATCGCAGGAGTTGCCTGTAAATAATCACACCGGTGACTATCCAGTGGTACTACTGGTACATGCACTTCACAAGTCACTTCTTATGTCAGATGCCATGTAAAGGCCAGAATCTATTCCTAGAGAATACAAACTGCCTCCGACTGGTAAGAGTCATGCGGTGTGCCAAGACGTAACTCCGCCTGATGGAGTCAGATAGTGTTTCAATGGCCATAGACAGAATATTTACACTACTGTTAACCACGCCTTGGCTGTCACAGCCTGTCAGTCATCATGATGCAAAAGTCAAATCTTTAACGATTTCCATTTCTGTCACACAACTACGATATGCTGAGGAGATGTACACAGTAAAATTATCTGTGCCAACGCAGATAGCGTACAAATGGACCCCCTCTGGTCCATTTCCTTAGACTCATGGAGTTACCGGTAATTAGCACTGAGGTTTGTGCAGTGCACTCGCTCACTACTGCTGTACTGTACTTGTGCTTCAGTAACTGTCATGTAACTCAAGATGACACCATCTTTGGTAAGCGCGCAGTGGCCATGTTTCTGTGCAGTGGCTATGTTTCTGCTTAGATAAAGGTTTACAAATCAAAGCATATCCATACAGATATCCATCATTTTGACTGTCACATAAAAGCAGGGAAATGAGGGAATGCTCTGTGCAGCTTTGTATGCCTAAGGCTGGCTAATTGCAGGTTATAATCATTGGAATAAAAGGGGAAAGTCAACGCTTTAAGGCAGGAGAGGTGGTCCGTGGACCACTGGTGGTCCGTGAAGGTATTGTATGTAGTAATGTAGGATTTGTCGTTTAATTTTCTTTCCACTAGTTGAGAAACTGAAGTGAATGACCTGGTGACCTATGTTGACCATCCATGTGGTCATTTACAAGTCAAGAGGTAAAAGAAAAAACAGAAAAAGGGAGTTAGAAACTCAAGAGGGGGAAAGTGCACCAGATTGTCTGGTTGAGTCATTATTATTTGGACATTATTAGTAGTCATATGGACCATTTGTTGAGAAACAGTGTGATGCATACACATGGGATGCATAGCAAGTGTTACAAAAGCACTAATCTTAGCCCATATCCCCAACCCAACAGTGGTCCCCAGGTTGATTCTAAGTTAGGGTGGTGGTCCCTCGTTCACAATCCGTTAAACCCTGCTTTAAGGACTGTGGCTGTTTCCTTCTTTAGAAACAGCCACTTACTCTAGACTAGACTTTAGAGTAAGTGGATAACTGCACACTGAAACTTCAACAGGAAAAAGTCTTTGCCAGAGTTTTGCAAAGATATAGTTTGATTAGTTTTGAACTAGAGTTGTTCCGATACTGGTATCGGTTACTCGGGCCGATACCACCCTCAAGTACTCTTACTCGGAACCAGCCCCGATACTTTGACCCGAGTACCAAAACATCTTTATTCTGATAAAATGATGGTGAGAAGCCTACTTGTTGTATTTCACACAACAGTAGGCTACTCAAGTAGGCTTAATAAATCCAATTTTGGCGAACTGAAAGAGCTCTAGCACTGTGCACTAAACACTCAAACACCAACTTTATACACATCTAATATGTAGGGCTTGTAGGCCATCACAATGGCGCCGGTAGGCGTGACAGCCTACCATGACGTCAGCCTTGCATTCCCTATTGACACTAGGCTGAACGAATGCAACAGGAGCAAGTCTGACCCATCACTGCAGCAAATCGCTAAAAACAGCCGATCTACAAGCATAAATGACAACTGACAAATGTAGATCGGAGATCCATCTGAATCTATGAGAAAAAGGGGGTAAAATAAGTTTATAACAAAGATAAAGTACTCATATGTACTTGGTATCGGCAAGTACTAAAGATTAAGTACTAAAAATGTGCAATAAGAGTGCACATTGCTATTGTCACTGAAGACACTGCCAGATGTTTTGCAAAACTGTATTGTGTCAAAGTGTTTATGTTGAAGTTGCAACAGGAAAAATGTAACTTTGATCTTGATAGTTTCTATGCACCTGGCGCTGTAAGGCACAACAGCTGTCTGAATTGTATTGTAGGTAATTAACGTGACAAATATACACAATCCAGCCTGTTTGCTACAAGTTGGTTTTCCTGGCTTACTAAAAGAAAAACTGTCGTTTACCTTAGTTGTATTGCACAAGTAACGTAGCACCTCTCCAATATATTGAATAACAGTCACATTGTGTTTCCTGCAGTCATCCCAAAATTGTGAGGCAGAGAACTTCCTCTTCAGAAGGATAGTTGAGCCTTTATTGTTGGAGAGAAACAAATGAAGAAATGTGGCTGTATTATTGTACCAATATACATTATGTAATTTCTCTTTTATAAATTATTAATGCCAAGCTATTTAGAAAAGATTGTAGCTAAAAGGAAGATAAGCCTATTTACATGGTTTTCTTTTGTTAAAATAAGTGTCTATTTTCTGATAGCAATCAATGCTATAGTATTTGTTCAATAACAGGGGTCTCCCTGTCTCTCTAGCTCTTCAGTAAACAGAACATCTTCAATTCAGGAACATTTTCAAGTCAGGATACCAATCTTATCCTATCGGGATATAAGTGAAATTGGAAGTGATGACACAAAAACAAAATAGCAGACAACATTGAAACTGGAACACTGGAGAGACATAGATACCCCCAGGTATTGAACAAACACTTTTTACTAGTTGACTAGTTGTTTAACTACCCATTATCTAAAAAAAAAAACCATAGCAACCATAGCAACCATGCTCACCATGCGTGGGGCCACACATACATAGATACTTACATACAGACAAAGCTGGTTGTTGGAGTGGTTTGCACCACTCAAAAATATATATGGCGATCCCTTACGTCATTAGCATATGAGCACCGCATACCCTATTTTTTTCCTTCAGCTTCAATACATTTTCTACTAAACATCATATATATTAGAGACCAGCGGGTCACGGATTTAGCCGCGGTTGCCGTGGGTAACCGCAGTTCATTAAAATATATTATAAATTAATATTGGATAAACCACGGGTGAAATAAAGCTGGAAATAAGTTAATAAGCTTATTGTAGCTTTTAAAACGGAAATAAAAATAGCAATCTATAGGCTTATTATAGTTTTTAAAACACACAAAATCTCGGCGTGCGTGCGTTAGTAGTATTTTAATATTTTCCATCAGGCACAAATTAGACACCTATATTGGCTAAGGAAGGACCACAACAACAGCAGTCTGCTAGCTGCTAGGCTAACAGGCAGCTGAGAGTATGAAAGAAAATTAAAACTAACTAAAATAGTCGGGACTTGATCGCCCCGGCTGGGTCACCCGAGTGAGGGGTATGATGTTCGCGAGACCCGAAACCCTGATGACCTTGGGATACATCACTGAGGATACGTCCCAGTTGCATCCATGCGATGTATTTTCGTTCTGAGGTATTCTATTTATAGTGACTCATAGGAATAGACTATGTGACAACCAGGTATAGTCTGGTGACCACCGGAGAGACGGGTGACAGCCGGAATGTAGACGGCAGTATGGGTTAGCACCCCAGCCTGTATCCTTCGTGAGGAGGAAGCCCAAAAACCTTCGGTGAGGCCTTTAGGAGGGCCATTCGAGCCGCAAGTGGAGCCTGCAGTGCTACCGTTGCCCAGCGGTGGAGCCTGCAGAACCATCGCGGCTCAAGAATCCACCACTCCTGAATGAAGTGTCTGGTACAACGCACAGGTCCTAGCTGTACTCCTGGTGAGAGCAGGAGTGGACCTGGTGAGACGTAGGAGGCGCCCGGACAGGAGTCAACCCACAGAGCCTAGTCCCACCACATGCCAGAATAGTACCTCTCAGTCCCGGTATAGTAGTTCCGGAGTGGTTCCAACGGATTGTGTGGCCCTGGTCTTTCCCTAGTGGGTCTGATCGAGGGTAGCTACTGGGACGTAAGTCGGGACTTGATCACCCCGGCTGGGTCACCCGAATGAGGGGTATGATGTTCGCGAGACCCAAAACCCTGATGACCTTGGCATACATCACTGAGGATACGTCCCAGTTGCATCCATGCAATGTATTTTCGTTCTGAAGGGAGGAATAAGAGTTTGGCATGGGAGTCGGTGGGACTGCATGGGAGTGAGGGCTGGATATGCCACATGAAAAGACGTTCATGGGGCACGGTGGCACAGTTGGTGAGTGAGTGCTGTCGCCTCACAGCTAGAAGGTCCTGGGTTCGATTCCCGCTCGGGACGCTGTGGGTGCTGGCGTGTCTCCTCCTCCGCGTCATCAGTGCCCATACCCGAGGCGGGGTTGGCGAAAGGGCCTTTCTGTGTGGAGTTTGCATGTTCTCCCCGTGTCCCCTAGGGTAGGTACTCTCACAAAAAACATGCAGTAATCCTGGTCTCTAAACTACGTCCCCCTGGCCAGCCGGGGCGCCTGACTGAGGGGAAAGGAACTGGTTGGAATAACGTGTTCCTTCCACGCGCTACGTCCAACCAGGGAAACTCCCGTCAGGTGTAAAGGAGCAACTTGGACACTCAGGCATGAAGGAAGCATGAGTTCAAGTCCGTTGCTCTCCCCATGTCCCCCATATATGGGGACTAGGTTGGCGGAGGGTGTGTAGATAATTGACACGTGAAAAATGGGTTACAAAATCATGGGATAAAAATTAAATAAAGAAAAGACGTTCGTTGTGATGTGAGAACGTGTCGGCAGTGGTGAGTGACACAACTTATAAATAGCCGATCTACAAGCTCACGACGCGTCGCAGCGAGCCAGCGACACGTTGTGAGCTTGTAGATTGGCTATACACTGTGCTTCCCTGCAGTGGATTGCGGGTGGTTGCGGATATATAAATTGGATTAATTAATGCGGTCGGATAATAAATATGCACACTCTGATTCGTTTTTTTTAAAATATATATATATATATATTTTTTTTAAGTTATCATTTGTCACTTATTTTATTTACTCTCGTACAAAAACAATCAAAATATAGGGTTAGTGATCCTGCCGTACGTGTGTTAATCCTTACTAGCAAATAACCATACCAGCCATATCAAACTTGTGAAGTGATCAAAATTATGAGCCTGCTATAGCCAAAGATTACTTGGAAAAGGCGAGCAAGGCTGTTATAGAATAAAGCAGTGGTTCACATAAAAAAGTCAAATGGTGTTTCCCTGGGACCGAAATGGCCAAAACGTATGAATTCATCACTGAAGCGCCATTTAATAGTGACATTAGCAGTTGACAAGTTCACAATGAGTCGCATCGTGATTTTCTCTTGTGGGAAGGGTCTGTCTGTAGAATGCTTTGATTTACCAGTTAGAATTGAGTATTCAACAAATCTGTATATTAATCAATAAGTGAGAAGAGAGCTTGCTTATGCAACACAGCCACAGACTCAAGTGGTGTGAACTTTAGCCCACTTACGTCAGACTTTGTAAAGTAGTGTTGTTTGGTCTTGGTAGCCTGGCTCTGCTCAGATTACTGGTCAAAAGTGACAAAGGGTTCTTTCATTTGGCTTTCCATGGGAACATGGAGGGCATCACTTTTGTGTGATGTACGTACACAAAATGGGTTCAAGTCTGTTTATAAGTTTGCACCAATCCCTCCTCACGGAGAGAGTAGTGTGGGAGAACAAGGTTATAAACCTGTAACATTTTTGACATGGCTTTGTGTGTCTATGCCCCGATCCCCCCATGACGTCATGTGGGTCAATACATCATCATCATGATAAAAGGCAAGGCACCACTCGAATTTCAATTAATTTGAGATGTGATTTTTAATAAATCTAGACATTCCACAACAAAGTCTGTGATGCATTAATTAACCTGACAACTCATCCCTAACTAGAAAAGCAATTCCTGCAGAAACTGCGTGGGCTCACTAAAAACCCACAATGTATATGATGTTTAGTAGAAAATGTATTAAAGCTGGAGGAAAAAAAAGGGGTATGCGCATACTAATGACATAAGGGATCTCCATATATGGGCACAAAAGGGACACAGACAGGTATTTAGGTGTTAGGACAAACACACTAACTCAGACATATTGGTCGGATAGGTGGAGCAAGGTGTGAAAAATACAAGCATAAATAAAGCTGAACATGTTGAAGTTTGAACTAGATTTCTAGCACAGTGTATGGAAGTAGTTATATGCAGAAAAAAAGTGGCAGAATTTAGAGAAGAATAAAGAAATAAAAATCACACCTGTGTGAAGTGAGGGGCGCCAATATATTAAAGTCTAACTCATATTGCTATGATTAGGTGATGTAAAACAAACGGTGACAAAACAAACATTAAATTATCTTTATTGTTAATGGCATTTAATGTTGGTGTTAGGGACAAGATGACGTACATTTTCCCTTCATTGTCAATGGCGTTTTTAAAACGATCATTGAACCAAAAACAAACATTAAACCTGTATATAGGAGCACCCCTCAATAAACTGTAGAGAACTAGTGTGTGCTCGCTGGAGCGAGCCCACAATTAATCTGACAACCCTTTTGTTCCAGACACACCTAATGTTGAAACACTATTTTGCTGTAACTACCTCAACTATAGTTTTCTTGGGTTATATTACCTGTATCAATGGAGCCAATAAAGCCTACGAAGAACCCAGCTGTGTGGTAGAGAGGCAGGTTGAGGTAGATGACATCATCACGGGTGACACCAGTAGAAGACAGGACCACCAGAGATGTGGTTAGACGGCTTTGGTTGATTACAGCCGCCTTAGGAAGACCTGTAGGACAATGAGAACACAAACACTTGAAATGAGAAGGCATGGGCCTATATTCCTTTAAGAAAGCCACACAAAAAGCTGTTGGTTATTAAATAAAATATTTCTCTTCACTTTCAGTGTATCTCCTTCTGTAATTTCATAATCATAACCCCATACTCTTGCTGTATTAATAGGATCCGCTTAACCCATGGGGCTATCTTGTGCCCTCATCTTAGCTTCATCTGTGCTAGCTCCGATCGGAACCTCTCCCTCCACCATCAACTCGGCGCTATCGTGGAGGATGAGGTTCCAAACGGGGCTACATCTGTGAATAAAAAGGTAAATGGGCAGGAATGCAGTTCAGCCTACGTAAAGGTATAATTCCAGAGCAATGTCACAAGAATGTCGAATTTCACAAGAATAAATGTCTTAAAAAAAAAGCTTTAAGGGGGGGGGGGGGGGGGGGGTTCAGTGTTTCAACCTTTAGGGGCACTATTTCTAAGGATTGACCTCATTTAGCCATATTAAAATAGGCCTACCTGTAGTTCCAGAGGTGTAAATGTAGGCAGCAGGGCTTTTAGGTGTGATATGTGACAAGAGAGCTCTTGAGGGTTGGGAATCTGAGGCCTGTTCAACTTGGTCACAGAGGCTCTCCATTCCAGGTGTGTTGCAGTTCTTATCCATCAAAAAGATGTGCACACCCTGCTCTCTCAAGGATGGAAGCACATCTTCTACAGCTTCCTTGAGCTCTGCAAACACACAGACAGTGGTAGTCAACAGAGACAATAGGTAAATTCTCACAAGTGAACTGGTGCACCCGGTAAACTTATCGGCCATAAATAGGCCTACAAACATGATACATCTAAATATCACAATTTTACCAGCCTCATGAGCATCATTGTTAAAGTAGAACAGAACATTATGTCAAAACAAAGGAAACAAGGAGGAGCTTCCTGCATTTAAACATTCAATGGCTAAATTAAATGGCTAAATGAAATGTCTATAGTACACTTCACCTTGAGAGATTACTTCTTAAAAAACAAAGAGACAATTTGATGCGGTTTGGCTTGTCCGTTACTTGAGTAAAAGCACCTATAATGGACAGGATACCACTGATGTGGTTGAGTGTCTATCATCATTTCAAGTGTTTTTGAGGGGCTATATACAGGTCTAATGTTTGTTTTTAGTTCAATGTTTGTTTTAAAAACGCAATTGACACTGAAGGGAACATTTTATTTTACATCATCTTGTCCCCAACAAACATTAAAATAATGCCATTAACAATAAAGAGAATTTAATGTTTGTGCAGTGTTTTACACCTTTACATCACCTAATCAACAACATGAGTTTGACATATATGCGCCCCTCACTTAACACCGGGTGTGATTTTTATTTCTATGGGTGGGAGGGATTGAGTTGTTTTTTATTACAGAAAAAAGATATACTGACATACTGTACCAATTGTAGGCCTATAAAAAAACGACATTTGACAAAAAGAAAAAGAAAAGAGAGAAATTATATATCCCCACCTTGAGCTGCAATCAGCACTTTGGCGTTCGAGCAGTTGATACAGTGCAGGAGTGATTTTGATCGGTTGTTGTAGTTGAGAAATGCCACGGGGGATCCTAACTTTGCCAAGGCCAGCCAGGTAAACAAAAACGCGGGTTCGTTCCCCATAAAAAGTGCAACTGTATCCCCTGCTTTAAACAGTGGATGAGACTCTAAAGCATTGGCTATTTTATTGCTCCTTCTGTCGGTGTCCCGGTAGGAAAAGAGTTCATTTTCAAAAACAATGAAAGTCCTATCTGGTTGTGCAGCTGTCTGTTCCAAGAAACGATCCAGAACCAAAAATGTACGTTTCCCCCGACACCGAACTGCAACGGGCACAAAATATCTGAATAGGGTTACTATATAGAGTATATCCGGCCAAAAATAAGGGAAAAATACGCGTAGTACAAGTAACGCGCCGACCAAAGTTGCCAAAAAGACAGAGATGACATTGTACATATTTTATCTCACTCTACTCGTCTTGCTCATGCAGAAGAGGAAAGGCTTTGAAGAATGTGAAATGCTTAAATCGATCAAAATAAAATACAGCCTTCCTTCCTTAGCTACTCCCGAGGACCGCCGAACAGGGACATGTCATGAAGGCAAAGACGCATTGCTTCTTAAAAATGGGGGAAAAAAGAAAAAAGGGGGTTGATTGCTTATTGAGGTCTGCCCTCATCCCAAAAGTAGCCTGCCCGCTGCCCTACACTGCAGCAGAGGGAGTAGCCTAGAAATGTTGCTGGTGGCAATTTAAAGGCCTATAAAATTAAAATGTTCTTGGTCTGAAGATCAGGAATTTAGCCCAAACAAATCCTGGCTTTAGTGGCTTAGTTTAGGCTACATGGCTTAAAAGAAGCTATAGGCCTACCGGTAGACTTTTTCTTCTTTTTTTTTCTTAAAAGGAATAGGCCTACTTCTAGTTTCAACCTTCATATAATTTCTCTTCCTGGAAAGTTAGCACACTGAAATAGAAGCCACTGTTTGAAAACGTTTGGAAACTGATTACATCAGTGTGGTTGCAACCATACTATTGTAATTGTAACACTTGTAACACATTTTACTGCCATTAGGACACTCCCATTAGGCCAAGGAAGAACCACCACCCCAAATTCTTCAAATCGGCCTCATGGTGGCACTATAACAGTACAATAGTACATTATTACCCTGATTCTTTGGACCATGACACACCCATTTACATCTGACATTTCTTCAAAATAATAATTGCTACTATTTGCTATAGGCTATTTGTCCAAAACTCTCACAAATCTGTACACATTATGTCGGGACTCGGTAGTCATGTGATCAAGATGTATCAGTTAGACTTTTCAGATTTCATACCTTTTTGTTTTTGATTCTTTGTTTTATTGTGCTCCCCGGCCCTGCCGACCCCCTCAGCTCTCTCTCTTATCATTGTCTTTCTGGAAACAACAAAAGATGATGGAACTTGCACAAAAAATTATTTCAACCACTATTTTATACCTGTAAACCTGTGATGTGACAAAAAAGATGATTATGATTATCCTTCTCAGCAGGTGATTCTCAGCAAGTGACTGCCTCTGACCAAAAATAATCACTCTTGAGACATAATCTTTATTTCAGACAGGAGTCCATATAACATGACATCAACGTACAAAAAAACCAAAAAGACAAACAACATGGGAAAAGGAAAAAAGCGAGCAATTAATACAAATTGCTTGCGCAGCCTGGACGTGACCCGGTAACAACATAGGCTTTGTTAGTGCCACTATGATACTGTTACTAGACACCTCCAGGCGTTGCATAAAGTTATACATCAGTTGTCTTAACAAAGCATCACATGTGGGCACACCAACAAAGGTAAACAACTGACTGGCACTGTACCACCTAGGAACACGGAGAAGTAACCTCATGGCATCGTTATATGCCACTCTGAGCCGTTGCATGCTTTTTACTCTGTATACATGGGTGGCATAAGATCTGAACAGTGCACATTTTACATCTACTGAGCACATAGAACATTTTCTTAAAAGCATATTGGCCTGAGCATATATTTTGCGACACTGTCACTGGATGTCACTGTCACAGACATCAAGCTTGAGACAGACTTTGTGATCCACTTCTTTCCTATGGTCAATATTTACAAAACAACTGGCAACATACCAGTGCCACGTATCAGTGTCATGAGAGCAACATGTCTTGTATGCCAAAAATTCCATGTATGGTGTTGGTGATTCTACATGTAGATTTGTGAAACAGTAGGCCATCCGTCACACAGCCAGAAGCCACCTATAGTACTGCCACTATTGCCACACTATTGATATGGATACAGGATGCCGTGCAGAATGATCAAACAAACATGTCACAGAGTTGAGATTGATTGCTGTACTTCCTCTTCCCTGTTTTACACGGAAGCAGTGTTGCTAGGAAATGTTAATGTTATACTTTTGGAGCTTAACTAACTAACTGAGTAAAATTGTAGAGTAACTGACTACAATTTGAAATGAAACTATGCTATACTATTAATGTAAAGGATCCTTAAGTTGAAAGTGGTGCATGCCCACCACAATTGCCCTGTGAGAGAAATTACAGAGAAACATGAAAAGTTCTAAGCAAACTAAAATAATGTGATATCATTGCATATAGTCTCAACTGGATGTTTCAGATTTCTTAAGAGAACCCAATGAACAGGCTGTGACAACTTTGTCCATGGGAATTAAATGCTGTGATGCAAAACAACTATTGGAGATGTATTTCATATAAATATATAGCCTGCCCTATATGGCGTCTCTTATCAGTTATCAGCAGGCTGATGAGCATCATCATTTTCAAAACATGTATATGTCTGGCTGGCATGGCTGCCTGAGTTGTCCTCTTAAAGCTATTTTCATTCTATTCATGAAGTCTATTCTTTGAACTCTGATCATTGGACAGGAGATATCACGGCCGGGTCAATGGGGTTTTTCTCTTGTGAAACTGTGAGCACACAGTCCAGTGAAGCAATGTGATGAATGATACAGCTAACTTGGTGATTTTGTCAAGTCTTTTTTGTCATGATCCATATATACCTGTATATAATAAATAAATATAATAATATAATAAATATCTACAACTGTTTATCCAATGTTATAGTTCACACATCAAGTTCTCTCAGACAGAGGCACCCACATCAAGCTTAAAACAATGCTTGCATGGCTTAAAATAATTCCTCATTATAGCTTACACTGTAGTTAAGCAGTGGCATAGGCTATTGAGTTTTTACGAAATGTAAAGTATGCAAAATAGCTTGAGTTGAATAATGAATTGCCTAGCACTAATCCGTTCTAAAGTATGTTAGTTCAAGAATATCAGCTGTCCATAAAGACATTTGAAGGGGAAAAAAATATAGGTATAGAATATTTAAGGCAGCAGCTAAGATAAGAATTTGCTGCGTAAGGGATAGTGTTTCATGGAAGGTCACGTTGCCCAACAAGTAACAACTTAAGGTGACCAATGGTATTAAAGGAAAGGTTCTGGCATCTGCTCCTAGGTTATAAAGTTGAGTGAACCCAGGCGTCTTCATTCATTCTCAAAGAGATAGGTGGATAGGATTCTGTGCTGCCACGAAGCTGCCGCTTGACTTCATTGCATAATCTTTCCCAAATTATTATTGGACAATGCTGCGTGTCAGATGTCTCAGAGGAGGTAGCAGAGGGGCTGAAGCGGCTCACCTGATCGGAGCCATGGTAATGCTTTTTCCAAATTTCAAAATGCAAAGACAAATTCTGATGGAAAAAAACTCAATGCGTTTGAAGCAGCCTACATCTGAGGTGCAGAAATAGAATAAAATTGAGATGGTTAGCTGATGTAGGCCAGGAACTACCATTCTTTTCATTTTTGAAAAATAAAAATAAATAACAAAAAAGAAGGAAAAACTAACTGTATGCTAGGTTAAGCATCTTGAATAGAAACAGTAACTTTGATATAGACATTGCATGGCTAGACTATGATCGATTTAGCCCACAGTATTTCTGAAATAGTTTCACTTGGTTCACTGTATTTTTTTCCTGTGGATGACTGACTGAACTGAACAGCTGCTTGGCGCAGCTGCGCTCCTAAAGTCACTGACCACAGAGATGATCTTGTACCAGTGCCAGCCAGCCTATCTCAGTAGCAGCTCATCAGAAGTTGGCTCCAAAACAATAAACCTGTTGACCTGTATATTTCTAATCAGTAATCACAATCGTGTTACTTTTACTGTACTGTATTTACTTATATGATCATTTGATTGGCTCCATAGGCTAGCTTTATTTCACGAATTCCGCAGCCAAGCCAATCAAAACATAAACATAGTCTACAAAAAGCGGGGAAAAAATAAGTAAAAGTAGCACAGCTTAGTTTAAATGAATGATAGAGGAATGGAAATATCTTTCAGGGGTTTTATTGGCATATGTGGAAATTTACTTTTTTGTTAACAAAACGTAAATGCCCAAAACGTTGTGGAATAGAGACATATGGATAGGTTTGAAATCTAACATGTTAATAATGTCTGCTAAGTTGTGCTAACAATGTCAAGAATAAAGAAAAACAGAAAATCTATACTGAAAATGTAAACTTTTCATTGTTTAGTTTGGGTGCTTCTGTCAAGTCCAATGTGCCACCATTCTATACAGATCCAATGTGGTGACCCAGGATTTGAAGAAGGGCCATGCAATTCTTTTTTTAAACACGGTTTTTAGTAGGAATGTATACATCTCAGTTCAACATGAAGAAGAGGGGGTCTGTTGACAACAAAAATCAAAGTCACATGCAGCATTTCTCTTTCCTCCTAGTTTGGACGGGCTGTGACTGGCTGGGTGCAGCATGCATTCCAGAGCACCTCCAGTGCTGCAGCAGCTGCACAGGCCTGTCCCGCCATCAGCGAGGAGGAACACGTTACAGAGCCTGCACAGCAGGAGTGTCCTGTCTGTGCTTACAACGAATGGGACCCACTAGAGGAGGTGATCGTTGGCCGTGCGGAAAATGCCCGCGTGCCTCCTTTCACCGTGGAGGTCAAAGTAAGAAATGACAACAGAACTTGTTTGAAACATGCATTGATTATATTTCTATGCAAGTCAGATCACTCTCTACAAAGTAAAATCCTTAGTTTGACTTCTTATGGTACCATGTGCAGCGACTTCTCACAAAAGCTTAAAATAAATGTACATGATTACCATTGCCCTATTTGTGAGATTCTTGTTTTACTGTTGAATTATTGACAGGCTAACACATATGAAAAGTGGTGGCCCTTCTATCAGAAGTATGGGGGCCAATGTTTTCCTGCGGACCACTTAAAGAAGGCTGTTGCTGAGATTGAGGAAATGTGCAATATTCTACGTCTGGAGGGGGTTACGGTTCAAAGGCCAGAGCCCATTGACTGGTCATTTGAATACAAAACTCCAGACTTCACGTCACCAGGTACAGATAGGATTAGAATCATTAGATCATCAGCTGATGGATGCAAGAACTTGTAAAGCACTTAGGTGTTGTTGTCAATCATTATACTGACTGGCATTTCAAACCTTTGTTTTTATGCTTTCAGTGTCTATTGTCTATACTGTATATGAAGCCAAATGGCTAAACTATTATGAGCAAATTGTTTGTGTAGACTTGTGTATGATTCCATTATCTCTTTACCACTACACTACCACTTACTAAGCAATCAATCGATCCAAGATTGACAAATTCTGAGCATTATTTAACTGAGAATGTATAAATCAACCCATATGTTTTTTTCTGTATAAGGTGTTTTAGATAGACTTGACATGATGTGTATCTTTGACCATACCCAGGCATGTATGCTGCCATGCCCAGAGACATCCTCATGGTTGTGGGCAATGAGATTATCGAAGCTCCCATGGCTTGGAGGGCTCGTTTCTTTGAATACCGTGCATACAGGCCTCTGATCAAAGAATACTTCAGAAGAGGTGCTAAATGGACCACTGCTCCCAAACCTACTATGGCTGATGAGCTATATGATCAGGTGAGGCCTTTTAGTAAAATATTTTGTCACTATCGGGCAGAAACCGGCTTGAAAACACAGATAACATTGTGCAAATGTAGCAAAATTAGCGCACAATGCGTCTCAACGCAACCCGTTTCTGTGTCCTGGAAAGTTTTGGACATACAAGGTTTCCACCTGACAGCGCCAATTAATTCCTGGTTTGTGGTAGGCTACCTTCATTGCCTCCTCTGTGTAAATGAACGGTGACGCAGTCGGTAGCGCTGTCCCCTCACAGCTAGAAGGGTTCGATTCTCACGCTGAGGGCTTGTTTTGTTCTCTCATCCGCGTCATCAGTGCCCATACTCTAGGGTGGGGTTGGGCGAAAGGGCCTTTCTGTGTCCCCTTGTTCCCTAGAGCAGTGGTTCCCAAAGTGGGGTCCTTGAGGGAGTTCCAGGGGGTCCCCAGCTAAATGATAGTTTGGAACCAAATGGACCCTTATGGGTCTGTAACTCTGAAAGTGTACAAATGGAACCAAATGGACCCTGACGGGTGCATTTGGTTCCATTTGTAGACTCAGAGTTAAATTAACATTGATTTTACAATATAAATAGGGGTCCCACTCCCAGAGATAGAAATGCCATTAAATGGGGGTCGGTAGACTAATATGCATGTCAAACTGGGGGTCCTTGAAATTAAACGGGTTGAGAATCACTGCTAGAGCCGTAAAAATCTTCTCTTATGGTGGTCCCTGGCATATCTTTAAAAAAAATGGGGGTCCACAGGCTAATTCGTGTCAATTTGGGGGTCCTTGACATGAAACAGTTTGGGAACCACTGCCCTATACTGGGTACCCTCGCAAAAACATGCAGTAATCCTGGTCTCTATACTGCCTCTCCTTGGTCGGCAATTGGAATTACGTGTTCCTTCCATTCCATGCTATGTCCTACCGGGTAAACTCCCCCTGTCAGGTGATAAGAAGCGGCCTGCTCACTCCAAGGAAGCTTAATGAAGGAAAGGAAATGGTCACGTGACTCGGCTGCGCCATGACACTTTCATAGACACTTTCATGGGAGCTATGTCCTTTCCTTCTCAAAGCTTCCTTGGCTTCCTTGGCTCACTCATGCATTGAAGGAAGCATGAGGTCAATTTGGGGCTCTCCTCAGCCCTTTTTGAAACTAGCTCCTCGCCACTCGCCCTACACACTTCCACTCGGTTTGAGCATAGATATATAAATAATAGAGACGGCACCGGGATTCCCCTCCCATCCAGTGCCGTCTCTATTATTTATATATCTATGCTCAAACCAAGTAGAAGTGTGTAGGGCGAGTGGCGAGGAGCTTGTTTCAAAAAGCGGGATAAGGTTGGCAGAGGGAGAGTAGTGCCCAGGATTACAACCTAGGCAATTGGCACTGGGTGAAAAATGGGTTACAAAAAGATTCAATATTTTCCACAGCAGGAGTAGTTTGAGAAATCAAAGGTGCTGTGTTGGATGTCGCCTTAACATTATAGGGACCGCTGTAAATTGGCAAGAGAGAAGAGTCTACACTACAGTAACGTAACCGCCCTGGAGATAATCGTCTTGACGTCTTCACAATGTCTCCTGCAGGACTACCCCATCCGCTCAGTGGAGGACAGACACAAGCTGGCTGCCCAGGGGAAGTTTGTCACCACAGAGCATGAGCCCTGCTTTGATGCTGCCGATTTCATCAGAGCTGGAAGGGATCTGTTCGTCCAAAGGAGTCAGGTATAAAAGTCTTGATAGGGAGAACATTTTCCATGATGTCATACTATCTCAATAGAAAAGATTAACACACGTCACGTACACACAAAACTCACCTATTTACAATAAAACCACTTGTATGCCAAATCCGTATGAAGTTGACCTACGCGTCTCCAAACATCAAAATTTGTATTTAATAATTTGTTTATTAGTGTGATATATTTTAAAATCATGAGGAAAAAAGGACTAAAATCAGAGCAGTTCCCCCCCCAACCCACCTGTAAAATCACCACTGCCAATAACTACAGGGCAAATTCCTCAATGTTATCAGACAGATACTATGGGCTGGGGCTCAAATGACAGTGGCAACAGTTAACCACAATCTGAGGGAGGGAAAAAAGATTAGATAAAGTACAATTAGCTAATGAATGAAGAAGAGGTAGATTATCTAACAGGTCACAGACCTGATATTTCTCTTAGTGTCCTGTACAATTGTCCCACTGTTCTCTTTGTGTGCTCCATGGCCCCTCATATTGCAAATATTATTTTGAAAGGATAGTAGAAAGACAGTAAACTGAGGTCAGGCATGGGTATTATACACAGGTCTCCAGACGGAATTGATTTGGGGAAGTTGCGAATATATACTATACGGTCAGACAGGAGCATTGCATCCACCTGTATGCTTTGACACATATTCCATTGCTTCCTCTGCAGGTTACAAACTACATGGGAATTGAGTGGATGCGTCGTCATCTTGCCCCAGATTACAACGTCCACATAATCTCCTTCAAGGATCCCAACCCTATGCACATCGATGCCACTTTTAACATTATTGGGCCGGGACTGGTGTTGTCCAACCCTGATCGCCCTTGTCGTCAGGTAAGATCAGAGGGGCTGAGAGAGAGAGAGAGAGAGAGAGAGAGAGAGAGAGAGAGAGAGACTGAGAAACACCACGAGAGAGAGTATGTTAGAGATGGATATTTCTCTTAGTGTCCAGAGCTAACCTCTTGTGAGATAATAGGTTTTCATTTTGTCATCTCCATTGTGTCTTGGGTTTTCATTTTGTCATCTCCATTGTGTCTTGGGTTTTCATTTTGTCATCTCCATTGTGTCTTGGGTTTTCATTTTGTCATCTCCATTGTGTCTTGTGTTTCTCAGATTGACATGTTTAAGAAAGCTGGCTGGACAGTCATCAAACCCCCAGTGCCCTTGATTCCTGATGGTGAGTTTTGAAACTACTGACTGAAGTGCTTTACATAAATCATTAAGCATTAAGAGTAAGACATTAATACACAAAGCACTAATAAGAGAAAACCCATGTCAACATCCTATTTGCTGTTTAAACCACTAGAAATTTTAAAAGAATAATATAACATTGTGAATACAACATGTTATGGAGATCCTTTGCTGGCTAGCAATTTAGCAACTTAACAGCTGTTTCTTTGATAGTTTGTCATTTCTCAGGATAGGAGTTACTGCATACAGCCTTAAATGAGCCATGAGCTTAATATTTGGAGTTTGTGAAAGTGCCTCCATCTTATCTCCTGTTTAGACCATCCACTGTGGATGTCCTCCAAGTGGCTGTCCATGAATGTATTAATGTTGGATGAGAAGCGTGTAATGGTTGATGCCAATGAAACCACCATACAGAAAATGTTTGAGAACCTTGGTGAGTTGACATAATGCTTTTTTAATCCGTTCATTTAACTGATTTGTTCTGTTAGTCTATTCATGACACGAACGGTATGTTTTTCATGTCATGTGTAAAGTGAAGCCTGATTTATGCTTAGTCTTGCAAGTTAACAGAGTCTCACACTGAAAATAGCAGATTGAGTCCATAATGTGTGTGTCGTGGTGCAACACATTGTGAGCTTGTAGATCAGCATTTTTGGGTGCCACACACCATTGTATGGTAGAGTTTAAATTACAGTAGGTAGGTATAAGGATAACTTATAAGTGAAATCTTTTTTCCCCAGGTATCAAGTCCATAAAGGTGAACATTCGCCATGCCAACTCCCTCGGTGGTGGTTTCCACTGCTGGACAACTGATGTCCGCCGCCGTGGTACCCTGCAGTCCTACTTCCACTAGCCTCGCCAGACAGGCAGTTTTTATTGAGAGCTTGTAAGATTATATGCTTTCCAATCCTATACCATGACTCCAAATTCAGCCGAATTTCACTCCAATAACTGCAATTAATGCAAAAATAAACGTATTATTACTATTCATTACATACATTACAATGTAATCTCGTGTTTAGCTGCCGCTGTTTCCTCATTTTAAGATCACAGGGAAATATAGTTGAGAGTGAAATAAATAAATATTTGACTCCAATTCTGGATGGGGCATTAAGTCTTCAAGTTTTTAATTAATGTATGATTTGTGTTAATTGGAGAGTGTTGTGCATGTTGTTGCCTTTGCAAACAGCTTAGTTCAGAATTTTCTTCACAGCAACAAATTAAGAAATAAGAATTAAGACCTTAAAAATCTCAATAATAACTGCATTTCTGGCCTGGCTATTGGAAAAATAAACATCAATGGCTTGTAGTCATTGATTATGAGGACAGGGTACAATTTGGTATGCCACCGTTATCAGACTTGGGCACAGGGGGTAAGGATCTACCTCCTTGAATAGTCCAATCCTCACCATTGAGTTGCTATGCGGTGAGTTGCAACTTGCAAAGTAACCAAGTTGCAACAGAATTCCAAAACTGCACTGACCTGCAATGGGGCAATTCAGGCCGCTGCGATTTATCTCTGCAATGTATTGCAATGGTTTTGTTGCATTGCAAATGATTGGTGTGGGCTGGGCTCAAAAGCTCAACACACAACAATTCTATTCTCTAGTATAGAATTCTTTCCTACGTTTTCTTTTTTCTACTAAAAGAATGTATAAACGTTATGTAGGTCATTAAACAATAATTTCATATTTCAGGTATGTTATTTTGTAAAGAATGGTACTGATTTAATACATTTATATTTATATTTATATTTTTCCCCAACAATTAGTGTTTTTATATTTTTCTTAAAAAATGTACAAGGTCCATATCAGATATTGTATACCTTGCCTCTGCTATTTTCTATTATTGCAAATCTGGGCCAGTCGCTTATGCTACAAATACTTTTCACTGAATTGCTTGGCTGCTGTTGTTTCATGCTGGAAAATGTGACGATGACGTTTTTTTTGTTCAGATATGTTGCATGAATTCCTTGGTGCACATACAGCAATGTAATGTAATGTTGGAGGTTTATAAGCCTTGAATGCTGTCATGATATACATCATTATATTCAAAGTTTAAGGATGGTTGATGGTTTGTATCGTGCAACAATATTAAATGTTGAAATTAAAGTGTCTCACTGTCATTATTGTGCAGAAGTCAGCATCATTTATTTTATTTATTCTGTTAGTGCTATATGAAGCAACATTATCTCATATAAACCATCTCATCTTCTGGTACAGTACATCACACAATAATGTAAATTACAGTTTCATGATATTATGAAAAGATTTGTAAAAACATGTATTTTTTATTTGTATTGAATGGGGGGGGGGGGGTTCTTGCAGTAGGCTTCTATAGTGGCAACCTGAGTTAGTGTCATTAAGTAAGTAAGTAAGCCTTGCCGAGCCATGAGGCCGAATACTGGACAACTCACCCCGGTGCTTGCCCGTTTTTCCTGCCAGAATTATCCCCAGTGAGGGGGATAACTTTGTAATATGCTATTGGCTGTTTGTATTATTTTTGGAAAATATATAAAAAGATACTCCTATGGAAAGGCTATATTATTTTACTTATATTGATCCTATAAACAATTTAGTATAATTTAGTATATGTAAGGTTTTGCCCACTCAAATGGTACCTCGTCAGATAATCTCAACATAGCCTACAACAACTTCTGTGAACTGACTTCACTGTAGTAGCTTTTCATAAATTATATTTGTACTTGGGCTGTCATGCTGTCATAAAAGTTTATAGTTAGAGAAATCCAAAGTCCAGCCGTCTACTGTCCAGCCTCTCCCACCCCACTGGGGAAAATTCCGGGAGGAAACGGAAAAGGGGTGAGTTGTCCTGTTACCATGAGGCCCAAAGGGCAGGAGCCTATCTCCTGTTTCTGTAGCGTGTACACGATGTACACCCCCTGGACATGATGTACAACTACAAGTACACCCCTGGACATTCTACTATGTCGCAGGGACTTATCCCAATCCAAACCATGATGCTGAGTGCCAAGCAGGGTGGCATTGGGTCACATTTTTCAGCCTTTGGTCGAGGATCAAAGTCCCAGCCTCAGTGCAGACACTCAAACCACAAGGCCACTGAGCTGGTGTGTCATTAAATGCAACTGATCAAGACACTGAACCCCCAACTGCTCCGTCCTGATGAGCAGGTTGGTGCCTTCACTGCCTTGCATGATTTCCTCTGCCTTGTTGGTGAATGTGATAGTGGGGCCTGGGGGGATATGGTCCCGGATGCACACTCGGGACCGCTTGCGTTTATGGTAGTGTGAATGCTGCGTACCGTTCCAGATTGAAGTGTACTCGGATATGGATCGCTGCAATGTGAAAGCATTGAATACAGTTGAATGAACTGTACTCGGTTGCGGAAGAATCAAGGCCAATGTGAATCATGGCCAGCGGGGACCAGGCAACCGTATTCGGGAACAGTTCAAATCAATCAGACTCAGTGTGAATCCCCTAGCTGCTCAATCATTGTAAAGCACTATGGACACTCATGCTATAAAAGACAGCCAGGACTCTGCACCATATGCAGCATGGCCGGCAGTGGTAAACCATCTCCACTGACAATGTTGCAGCTGCACGCATTGTTATTCTAATATATTATATCCCTCTGGACTATGTCAACCAGGGAATATAATCCAGGTATAGTCTGGTGATCACCGGAGAGACGGGTGACAGCCGTAATGTAAACGGAACCCGGGAGCAGTAGGCGCCCCAAAAAACAATCGGTGAGGCCTTTAGGAGGGCCATTCAAGCCGCAAGCGGAGCCTGCAGCACCACCGTTGCCCAGGTGGAGCCTGCAGAACCATTGCGGCTCAAGAATCCTCACCTGAGTGAGGGGTATGATTAGCCTGGCGTGACCAGACTCATAGCGAGGATTCACTGACGTTTCCTCCTGCGGGGAGGAACGTATGATGTTCGCAAGACCCGAAAGCCGAAACCCTGATGACCTTGGGATACATCACTGAGGATACGTCCCAGGTGCATCCATGCGATGTATTTTCATTCTAACTGAATGGTATCTGCAGGTTGTAGTTAATTAATGTGCCAACATAATTTAACACATAATATATGTCTGTGAAATATTAACATGACTGATGTGTTATGTAATGGGAAACATATTGTGTCATGTGATGTCCTACTGCACTCCACCAAGCAAGAGTTTTCAAAAACATCTCATTTATGATTTTAAAAAGATAAATGTATGGTTTTGTTAACATTTATATAGTTTTGATTATTTCAAAAATATACTTTATGGCTCAAAAGAACATTGAAGATGTGAAGAAAAATGAAAAAAATGGAAATGTATAAATGATCCTTTATATGTTATAATAACTAGGTCATGTTGTCATTACAAAGATGAACTTACAGTTAATTGTCCTAAACTGAAAAGAAGTGGCACAGACTGCTGCTACAAGTTACAGTGAGCTCTGCTGCCATCCACTGGCAGAGAAAACCAATAACACTGAAGTATATTTTATGACGGAAACTACTACACTTTCTAACCACTTGCTCAGTGCGGCAGACGGCAGTGCCCATTACCAAGACATCAGAGACACATACTTCCCTAGTCAGAATACACACGTGACACACCCAAAGTGAGTTTGAGAACATGACCTACAACAAAAAACTTCCATACCTTGGGAGAAATACAACAAAGTTCAAACACAGCAGCAGGATTTGTGAACTGTTGTTTAAAAGAAGGTTAGGCAATGGAACACAACCACCCTAAGGACTACTAAAAAACAAGGCTCCAGACATCCCAAAAGAAACTGGTCGGGCTATTGTTTGGCCTTACATCTACAAATCATTTAACCCCAGCTCACTTTGCTAGGGTGGGATGTCTCAGGGTAGAGGACAGAGTACAGCAACTTGCAATGGGCCTGTTTTACACCACAGAGTGGAATGACAGAGTTGCAAATAACATAGGCCATAGTTTAACCTGCCGGAATCACTGCCGGGAAAAAATGTTATGGCATACCACACCATAGACAACCTAAAGACAACATTTTCCAAATTTCATTATGCTTTAAGTAGCACTAGCATGTGACATGTCAAACTAGGGGGTTTTCATGATTCTGAATCCATTCCAAGCATTAGTTTTACACGAAAAACACTTCTTGGCCAGCCTAAATTCGGCCATAGCCACTTGCCCAAAAAGTGCCCAAATGTGCTGACCTCGTCACATTTGTGATTGATTGATGTTGATTGAAGTATTTATTAACAGTTTGCAGAATTACAGACAAAAAACTGTTAACTGTGAGTGGACGACCAATAAAACACTATAGTTTACAAGAGGGGCCGTTTTAGCCCAAGGAGTGTTTTTCATGCAAAACTAATGCATGGAATGGATTCAGAATCATGAAAAACCCCTAGTTTGACATGTCACGTGAATGTTGCCTTATATGTGTGGTATACAAAAATGGCCATGACTTTTTTTTCGCTATGTTTCCGGCAAAGCAGGCCTCTTATTCTGTGGACCCTAATGACCAAATTAATAGAAAAAACACAAATAAAAAGTACGGCATGACATCACAGTTCCTCTCAAATGCATGCACTTGGGGTAGGCCAGTGCCCAACAGGCACCACTGTAGTAGGCCCCACGGGCACCGCAGGGGGTGCAGTGACCGGTGTCGAGACTATCGGACCAAGTAGGCCTTCCCCACGGGCACCGCTCTAGTATACTTAATATTTTAAACCATGCATCCCTTCTGTGACTCTACCTCAAGCAACACAGTAGGCCTACTATACACAGTATACTTAAGCACTATTGGCATTAATGTTACTGACCAGTTGTAGTGTAATTACACCGTCCTGTTATAGGCTACTAAATGTGAGTCCTAATCTGACTGTGCGAGTACATAAGAATGTTGCTTATGTACGTACGTCTTTGCACTTGTCATGTTATCAAAGCAAATTCCTGTACAGTGACTTGGCAAATAAAGCAGGTGAACAGAAAGTATGAGGTCAGACCGTCAGATTAAAATAATCATGTGCCCCGGCTGGAAGCACTTGGCGCAGTAGCGTTGGGAAACTTGGGACGTCTAGCTGTTAGACTCTGTCTGTCTGTCTGTCTGTCTGTCTGTCTGTCTGTCTGTCTGTCTGTTCGTTCCAAACTCTGTAAAAATAAATGGTTATTTATTCCTCTCCTCCCCTCCCTGTCTCACTGGCCACCTTCAAACTCTTCTAAAGATTCACTTCTAAGAATGGCTTTTGAGGACTCTGTTTTGTTATTTTTCCTTTTTTTTGTGCCTATTATTATTATTATTATTATTATTATCCATATTTGACTACTCTGATAAATAAACAAACAAACAAACAAACAAACAACATGGGAACCAGACCCTCTAGTGGACATTGTATGTTCTTCATTTAGAGTATAGATCATGAACCTGGGAGAGAACATCCAAATATGTAGGCTATCTAACATAAAATCTAACATATACTGGTAATCTAACATATAATTAGTAATTAAAGAAATTCTGAATGTCTGTCTTTCTGAACGAATGAATAAATGTCTGAAACATTGTCGTTGCTTCTCACTCGCTGCACCAAACGCTCTGAAGCCTCTGACAAACTGACACCAGACTGATTACACCTCAAAATACATACATACATACATACATACACACACACACACACACACACACACACACACACACACACACACACACACACACACACACACACACACACACACACACACACACACACACACACACACACACACACACACACACACACACACACACACACACACACACTTAATTCAAAATATTAATTTAGTTATATCAGTTCCTGCCAGAAACGCACAGAATGTGAAAGCCACAATGAAGATTATGGTTGTTATCGTTATACAATATAACCTACGGCTAAATCCTGGAATTTAACCTTTTGAAATAGCCTAATTCTAAGTGATGACAGGCCTAAATGTAGCCTATACTTGCCAACTTTTTTCTCAGTTTAGAAGAACAATTTATATAGTCTAATGTAAATCGCCATCAAATAATCAAGGTTATAGGTTAGGGGTAGGCCTAGATTGCTTGTTTTTTGACAGACCCTCAACCTCACCAGTTTATTTCCTCGGTCTGCATCAGGGGTCATCAATTTGTCTACTCTATACACAGACAAATGTGTCTGTGGCAAAGTTGGTCATCATGCCATTAATGTTCTCAATTAATATTTTGATCATAAGCCCTATAATTACTGAATGAGTCTATAGGTTTTCAGATTATTTATGACACTTATTACTGTAACTAGGGCGGCTACTAGTGGTTCTCACATGTTTTATTTGCAAGGACCCCCATAACTCTGAGAGTGTACAAAACTACAAATGTAACCAAATGGACCTGTATTCCTGTAAGGGTCCATTTGGTTCTATTTGTACACTCAGAGTTAGGCTACAGACCTGTAACGGTCTGATCTAATCAGGCCAGGGCTAGCTCTTTATAGCCTGGCTAATAAGCCAGACCGAATCAGCCGTTGGCAAAAAGTCTGGCTTATTAGCCAGGCTAAGCTCTTTATGTGTTTCTGGTAATATTATTATGCACTCATTTTGTATGTCCGTTGCAAAAATGTCCACCACAAGCCAGCATGGAGATGACCCCTGAGCGGCATTCGCACAAAGTCCAAGACCCGAGCAGCTTTCCATCCGCCTTGAATCCTTTCAAAGTTCCCACGGAAAGCGGGGACCACCCAGCTGCGCCAGGGACGGCGCTGATTAGCTGAACGGAGCTCATTTGCATTAACGTCAGTAAAGGCTGTAGGTCAATCCTTGCGGGTGCTTTTATTGGATGTGCTGCTGTCAAGCAGTGCTGAAGAACTGGAAGGGCAAACGCTACAAAGACAAGAGAAAAGACAAACAGAATTCATCATTATGTAGCGAATTTCTGCCGTTGCGCGTATATACAGTCAGCATTTGCCTTCCGTTTTGCATTGTCTATCCGAAACTTGGAGACGCGGAGCGGTCTTGGAATCTTTTTTCCCTTTTTTTCTCTCAAGCGATTACATTCTCCAGAGGTGGTACCTCCACACGTTACAATCTGACAGCCTCTACATCTTTTCTTTTCCACAATGAGAGCAAATCGTGGGCCTGATACATTGTAGCCAATTGCACACCGGGGTTTCGTATCTCCCCCGGTGGATCATCTTCAACACGGGCAGCGGATGTCTGAATGGAAGCTATCCCAAGATTTCTGCGATTCTTAATTGGTAAATTCGGGCTGATAAATGGAGCGTTTAGCCGGACTACATGGCACAATGTTTCATAGGGGAGTCTTGACATCGGACCGACTGACAAGAATACTCTGCAGTGTGAATATGTTAGCCTGTTGATGATGAACGGTTCAGAACTGGCACAAACTGTCGTGAGAACCGGTTTGTGGCCGATGCCTTGAATTGAAGTGGGCAACCCAGATTGTTAAACGGACTCCCCAATACAACTGGATGGTTTGGGCGGGGAGGACGCACGGCATCACTATAGAATTATTGGACAAAATGGATAAAACTGTTGTATGACTGAGCCAAGGAGGATCTGGCGTCTAGGCCTACTTGATAACAGTAAAGTTGAAATGAGAAAATGATGATGTGGTACGAAGGGCGAGCACAGGAGCCAGAGTGAGGGATACGTCGCTCATGGAAATTAAACAGCCCAAGTGAAGAATAACGGGACTCGTGTTTTGGAGGATAACTCAGTGCTTTTGATAAAATAAAATAAAACCCCTCTTCAATTAACTTCATGTGAAAAACGGAGAGAGGAAATAGGCTTCCTGGTCGGGTGGTGGGATAGGGAGGGGGAAAGAGATTATTCATGCTCTGTGTTAAGGAAATAAGACAAACTACTGTAGAAAACTACTGTAGAAAATAATTAATTCAGGGGACCTCAACATATAAGGGGAGGGCACGAATGACAGTAGGGCAGCCTAAGTAAAGCACTTGCGCAAAAGAAAAAGGCTGAAGTGGGTTGAAGCATGGGCTGTGCTTCAAGTATTCATATCTCTGATAGGGTGGTCTACCACAGTGGAAAAGAGTCGGAGGATTCCCACTCACCCCAGCAGACAAATACCACTCAGCATCAAGGAAATCCTGCCTCGGGACTACCGATTAAACCCGCGAGTTGCAAGGTGAGGGAGCTACATTCTCCATATTCAGAGTGTGTGTGTGTGTGTGTGTGTGTGTGTGTGTGTGTGTGTGAATACCATTGCATTCAGGCAGTTGCAAGAAGAGGCCTGTGATTTTTCACTCAAATCAAATTATGAAAATTCCATACTTTACTCAAAACATTACTGCTTTGTTTGCTATTGCAGGCCATGGTCTCACAATGCTATAGTATAGGCTATGATATAGGCTCCTTACACACCCAGTGGTCTGGCTATTCCAGGCTAACCCAGTGGTAGGTCGCAGGTTCAACATCTGTAGCCTACACATAATAACCTCAGGTGAATTCTCTCCACAGGGTTTTTTAGGCAGTGTGAATGGACGTACATTAAGATATTATTCATACATGTAACTTAAATGAAGAAGCACAGCATGAAGTCTTCATTTATTTCTACTGAGTACTAATGCATATTATCAGTTAAACTATGGGGACTAACTCATTTCTTAAATTAAAATGGCAACAAGGCTGCACATTTACTTTTTCCATAGATCTAGTTGAGCCCACACCAGTCAAACTCAAGTTCAATCCACCACTCTCCCAATTTAGCCCAACTTGTTTTTGATAGGATGCCCTGGCTTTCATGCAGTAGGACGTAGGTCCTCCTATCGTTTCGGCTTTGATTCAAAAGTTAGGCATTGTAGTCTAGTGACTAGACACATGGTGCATCATCAAACATGAATAGTTGAAAAGGACTATGGCATGCTTATTATGGGTAAATGGTGCGTTCATATAGCGCTGTTATCCAAAGCGCTTTACATTGTTACATAAACCCATTCACACACACATTCATGCACCGAAGGTGGAGGAAACCATGCAAGGCACCAACCTGCACTTCGGGAGCAATTTACCTTATGCAGACCGCGGCCATCTTGCCAGCAAGGTGCTAACTAGATGCAATTTCCCATTGACAGCCCATTCATCCAAACAGAAAGGTCCTATCACCAACATTGCAGCTGTACGAAAAGCTTGAATTATCCTCTTTCTATCTGCAGTTTGTTTGTTTCATAAAAAATCCCAACTGTAGATTTATGAGCTACTTCCTGTCAAGAAAGTATTGGAGTTTGGAAGCACTCGTTTTTAGTAAGTAGTTTAGTCCTGCTGCGTCATGCATTATGTGCAAATTCAAAACAGGTGGTATGCAGGGCTGTTGAGTGATATCCAACAAGCACTCCCAAACTCTGACAGACTGACACTTAGAAAAAAAAGAACCTGCACAGAATTCCTTGACAGGAAGTAGCTCATGTCTACGGTAGATTTCTATGAAACAAATACTTTACAGATTGAAAGGATTGAGGATAATTCAAGCTTTCCTTACAGCTGCAATGTTGGTGAGTTTGACATTGTTTAAAGGTATATTCAGTGATTTCACTTAATTCAAATATCACTTACTTTTTCTTATTTTTTGGATAATCCTCCCTACTATAAAGTGTGCTGACCATATAAGGAGTTCCTCCCTGTCCCCAGTGAGCCCCTGGGGTCAAAAAACCCTAGTTTCGGTTTGGGCTTTGGGTGGCAAAGCCTTCATCCAATCAGGATGTGAGGGACCTTCCTCCAATCATTATCGAGTGGGGCGGGCCTTGGTGCATGTGCGGTTGGTCTGTTGTACTTCCCCCACTGTAGAGCGTGTGCATGTGCACAACTTGTTACCGGGGCGGACCAGGGTTTTTTCCAAATCACCCAAATCACTGAATGCTCCTTTAATACGATTAGATAGGATTTTTCTGTTTGGATGAATGGGCTGTCAATGGGAAGTTGCACCGAGTTAGCACCTTGCTGGCAAGATGGCAGCGGTGTGCATAAGGTCAATGAGGGGTTCAGTGCAAGCCCCCAGTAAGGCTATCCAACGTTGAAGCTGCCACTACCTACTGGCAAAAAGTGGAACTGCAGCACATTCATGGAGGTGGGCGGACGTTCATGACGTCATGTGCATCATCCCAGGACCGGTTCGGTCTCTATCCTTTTGTTTTACTCTATGGCTCAGTGTCTTACTCAAGGACACTTTGACACTAACTCTGGGAGCCCAGGATCGAATTGGGAACCTCACGTTTCACCATTCGGCCACAATACCCCTGAGCCCTACCCCTGCTTCTCACTGCCGCATAGTTTCTTACTAGCTTATTTAGTCAAAGCTCAAACCCTTTATACTTTGTGAATTAAAAAATAATCATAAACCATAACCAAAAGAAAAGTGTCTAAAAAAAAGAATATTTTCTGGCATTATTGACATATTAAAATTATTCTACCACATAATTGCACTAGATGACTAGATAGACAACCACAGACATTTCTTGGTAAAGCTGGATTTTATCATAGCATTTGAGACTTATTTTATAACCTACTGGTGCACCTTGACTACATTTATATTAGTCAATAATACTGTTAATTTACTGTTTGATATACTGTTAATGCGCTTTGAAATGTATATCTATGTGTGCTAGCTGGCTGAGCTATCATAGATTCTAAAGTTCTGTATAAACCCCTGGTTTGAGGTACTTTGAACTAATTTCCTCCATGGGATCAATTAAGGCCCGTCTACCCATCTACGTCTTGCATGGAACTACCAAGTCAAGCTAATGCATGTTCTCTGAAATCAGCATCGTGCACAAGTGATATTTTATTTAAATGGAAGTTGACCAGGAGAATCGGTGCTCATACAGCAGCACACCAGAAGAGATCAATATTGGCATTTGATTGCTTTGGAAAGGATCCACTGTCCATGTCATTGTCTTATTAGTAAGCAGTAGATTGCTTCACCATGTGCTGACTGCACAGTTGAACCACTATAGAGAAGATACAAAAAGTAAAATCATCAGTGTCAATTTAACTCTAAGAGTATACAAATGTAACCATTCGGCCATTTTGTACACTGAAAGAGTTACAACTGCATTTTCCCACTGAAACAAAATGTGAAAGCAGGGATACATCATGACTGCATGGAGTGGTTTTTGACAAGATGGAGGAGTTTTCTATGTTAATATAATTTATATTTAATATTGCTGTCTCACAAACCACCTCATTTTTGAAGAGTTGGTCTTCAAATCCATGTATTTTCAGATTATCTCCGGAGGTTTAACCCATTTTGACCTAAGGCCAATTCTCTCTCTGTGTGTGTGTGTGTGTGTGTGTGTGTGTGTGTGTGTGTGTGTGTGTGTGTGTGTGTGTGTGTGTGTGTGTGTGTGTGTGTGTGTGTGTGTGTGTGTGTGTGTGTGTGTGTGTGTGTGTGTGTGTGTGTGTGTGTGTGTGTGTGTGTGTGTGTGTGTGTGTGTGTGTGTGTGTGTGTGTGTGTGTGTGTGTGTGTGTGTGTGTGACACAATGCAATTCCATTATTGCAGTGGGTTTGAGAAGTGGCCTTTACTTTTGTGTGTGTGTGTTCGTTTATTTGACACACCGCAGGCTATTTGAGGACCTCTGTCGATCAAAAGTTTGTGGCCAAATGTCACCACAGGATCCAGTGAGAGGGCGATGTGACAAATGCCCCCACCTAAACACGCCCACTGTGCTTCTGATTGAATGAGTGCCCTGATTGAGTTAGACTAATGGCATGTAAATCTCCTTCAACTGGAGATGGTTAAACCCTGTTGTGTAAGGTGTCAGCATCAACATTTTCTTTGTCATTCCAAATGGACAGCTATGCTCAGCCATGCCTATTACACGTCACTCTCCACATTAGCAGAATTAGATTTCGCCACTTACTGATCACCCCCATTGAATCTTGCATTTTGCCAACATCCTTCACTGTGGTCCCACCTCTTTCTGGTGTGCGTTTTCACAGTAATATACAGTTACTGCTTATATGAGATTAGTATTGATTGTTTAGGCTTCCTTCATTTTTTTTTTACCCCTTTTGTCGTCATCCCCATGTCCTCACACACATCATCCCCAGTCCTCACACACAGTTCTGTATATTATCACTGCTGTTATATACGACTGACTCACGTGCTGGTGATGAGCCCCCACCGGGAGGACGTAGTAGAGCCTTCGGCCAACTCCTCCTGCCCAACAATCCCTGCCGTCCCAGCCCGTAGGATGACGTGCAGTGACAAATCCCTCCCTCCCCGCCCGGCTTCTGACGTCCAAACACAGGCCAATTGTGTTCGTATAGTCGCTCAACACTGCACTGCGGTGGATTCGAACCCCGTAGACTCCTACTTTAGCAGTACGCCACCTGAGTGCCAATTTATTTTCAAAAAGTATAATTTTTTCATTGCATCTCAATAATTAGGCATTGATTCAGGGCTGGGCAATATATCAATACTATAATAATATATCAAAATTGTGATATGAGGATAGACAATTGTTTGGGATTTTGGAAATTGTGTTATGGTGTAAGCACTAAGCACTGAACTTTCCAGGATTTAAAGTTACACTTCAGTGAAGACATGTCATTTTCTGACCTTACCTGACCTTACAATTACCCACTAACTTACACTGCCATTGCTATTTTCTATATAGCAACCATTGTAACCTCAAGACGGGAACAGATTGGCCTTCCGACGCACCGCCATTTCGAGTATGTGGCTTACGTGTGTGGTTAGGGACAGGGTTCGAGTAATGAGTGCGTCAGAATATTGGGCTTCGGAATGCCGGTGTGTAACCTCAAGTTAGATAGTTCACAACACATTTTAAATGAACTATCTAACTTGATAATCCTGCTTTGTGAAATACTTCAAAGACGGTGATTAAATGGTTGTGCAGTTGACAGGTGTTTCAGTTCAATCTGTCATCAGGCTTTAACGTAAAATACTGTCCCTTCCCAGCTCAGCCGCAAAATACTTGAGCATAGCGGCCCCCTCAACTCATCCCTCTCCTCCTGGCGATAATTATTTATAAAAAGAAATGTCTCATTGTATGAATATTTTGTGAAAGCGCCAATGGTCATCCCCACAACATTGCCACAATATCAATATTGAGGTATTTGGTCAAAAATATGATAATTAATTGTGACCTCAGCCCTGCATTTAATGCTTTGATAGAGTTCATATTCAGACTTTTGTGCAGTGAGGACAATCATAGAGTGGTACCACCTGGAAAAACTGTCACTACAAAGTAAGCAAAACCCGGATCTCTATCTAGTACTATGTGTTTATTTGTGTCGCTGTGAATACAAACATCCAGCCTGTGTTCCTAAGCTTGTGTCAGGAGGTTTTGTCAACACACATGGGGGATACACACACGGGCGACACTAAAAGTTGAGCAAACCACTACTAAGTTTACTCTACCAAGAAATGCCTGTATTGCTTTTTAAATGTGAAATAGTTAATGTGTCTTATAGTTTTTACATCTATACAGATGTTTTTGTGTGCTTGTGAAACCAGCATGTGCCTTGGAGTGTCGGTGGGAGAGTTTGGGAGTGTGATGTTAGCCTTTGTCAAGGGTATGTTACCATCTGGGCCGCTCTAGCTATGATTAGGCTCAAGGACAAGGTCTTATGACAGCTGTGTACAGCCCAATGTATACTCTGTTGTACGGGGGTGTCGTCCACCAAAAATAACCAAGTTTTCAAGCAAAAATCCATATAATTCCTTAAAATTCCTTAGAACTCCTTAGAACTTAGAATTCTGTTGGAATTGGAGTTTGGAGTTTTGTCTCTTTGTGTGTTGAGATGTGGGGTAAAATCATCTCTCAGCCTGAGACTTTTCCCATTAAACTTCTCCACGCCAAAGGTGAGAAGGTTGACAAGATGTCTTGGTGTGAACTAATGCTCTGTCTGGGAAACACTTAGCTACATGTGGTTGCCAGCATGAAAGTTGATAGAGGTCTTTGAACAAATGACAAACATAACATTTGTATATTTACAAATTATCCATTGTATTTTTATGATGGGAGAAGATATAATCTGATTGGGACCTGGTCAAGTTCTGTCCTGTTGTCAGTTTTCTATACCTCTCCTTTTGGTGTGTGCTCCTTTGAGCCTTCTCTGGTCACTAGAGTAGAGATTGTGTGTGTTTAGTCTAAGTTGAGAGCCATTGGGTAATTTATTCCAGAGGAAGGCAAAGGCTTCGTGTGGTGATGAATTAATCTACTGTGCTTTTTTCTGTTGGCTGAGAGGAGGGGGACTGATATTGGCGCTCTTTCTCTCTCCTCTCTCTCTATCTCTCTTTAGCGTTTGCTCTCATCACACTTTTCCTCTGTTCCCTCCACTCCTCTGGTACCCCTTGTGTTGTTTTTGTTTCATAACAAGGGGCTTTTCCCCTAAGCTATTACCAATTCACTGTACAACGTGAATGCTTTCCCCCCTCTCTCATTGGTACAGTCTCCACTATCTCCTGTACAATTAATTGTATAACAATCTCATTCAGTACAACCATTGAAAGGATAACTTTCAATTGACCTCAATGGCCCTGTATTGTCTTTGTGGTAACAGCTGGGGGCAGGATCTACTGTATTGATGAACTGTGCTTGGTGTCTATTAGTATGTTGTATTTTTGTACCATGTACAAATTATATTAGTGGCTATTATATATTGCTTATCGAAGGCAAAAGAAAGTGTATTGTCACATTACTAATGATCACCTAATTCATACTGCATCGTGTTGAAAATCAGTTACTTTTTCCAAGCAACTTGGTCGTTTTGACATGGTATAACTTAACCCTGAGGTCAACATGGCCCTGATTTTGATTTGATAGTTTTGGTTATACATACAGTCATACACAGATAAATGACTAGAACCCATATGGACATTGGACAAATATCTGTTCCAACGTTGCAGTACATTCTGTGTTTAATTTCAACAAAGTGTCAGCAGACATGTGACCATGTGCGTCCCTTCCTGTCAGGGTTATCTCTAGTAGCACTGACAGGGTACTTTTTTGCCATTTCACAATTAGCTCTTCATCTGTGCTGGCAAATGAGATAAAGGCTGGGAGGAGAGGAAGCACAATGTGTACCCTAGGGCAGTCGGGACGCAGACTTGGGTTGTGGGACATATCTATTGAGTCACATAATTAGAATGGCAACCTCTGCATTAGCCAAGTAATGAAAAACATATTTTCTTTAGGTAAATGTTCACTTTTAAACATTACAGCATTGAATAATTTAAACTCTATTTGCTGATCAATCATAATGATTACTGTTATAAAAAATGTGTGCTTTGCCTCTTAAATTTGGCTTTTATGAGTGCACAAATGCTTTGTTCTTAATTTCTTTCTGCTCTTGTGTAAGACTAGCAGTCAAACAATTAGTTTGAGCCACATGAACCCTAGTGTCCATATTCTGTGGGGGGGGGAAGGGGGCATTCAGCTAAAATAACGCAATATGACACCTAGTATAGGCTCTTGGGCAACTCCAATCAACGGCGTACATATGGTTTAATATCACAACTAATTATTACATTGGTAACTCCAGCATGAATTCATATTTCTGGGTCTTCGCTGAAAAGCAAAGACTGTTAATTGCCATTGTTAGAGCTACTTAATCTTTTATTTTTCACAGACCTTTGTAAATACAGTAGCCAAGATTTGGTATGTGATATACAGTATACACTATACAGTCACTGTGTTAGAATAGTATGTGAATGCTCAAGGGTAATAGTATGTGAATGTTCAAGGAAAACGATAACGAATACAAGACCGCTCGCCCCAGGTCAAATCCGGCGACCTCAGAACGGTTGGCACAGGTATTCCTAAACATAACTTCAGTAAAACTATGCCTAAACCTAATCTTATTCCTAAACTTAACCCCAGTAAAACTATCCCTAAACGTATTACTGTACCTTAACCTCAGTAAAATAAATACATAAATACGAGCAGCCCGTGGAAAAAATTGGAGCTAGTGGGTTTTTGGGCGAGCATTCCGGTTACCACTTACCACAATAACTACTACATATTCAAATAGTCTGTGCCATGATTATATAGTTGGTAATTACACATACTTGAGTACCAAGTATTGATTCTAACATTTGTAATGATGAAAACCTGTTATTTCATTCTACTATTCTATATTATTCTATAGCAAATGTTTTGTGTTGCATATTGTGCTGTTGGAAGACACATTTTGGACATCAAACAATAAATCAATAAATAATTTATCCAATCATGGATAAATCATCCATCAATGAATAAAAAAAGTGAAACATTGTTACATCTCTGTGTAAAATCTTTTGCTTTCACTTGATTTTCAGTTGGTGGACATTTTATTTGTTCATTTATTTTTGCTGCCGTCCTTGAGAGCAATGAAATGAATTCACTATTGGATGGAACATTATGTTAGTGAAAGTAAAGTATTTTTAATTGTAGTCTGGTCTATTGACCAATGGAGATACAATTTAGAAATGGAAAATTGTGCATCATGTCTGAATGCTCAGAGGGCCCTTCTACTATGTTCACGTATTAGGTGTCAGATAAGGTTAATGCACTTTTAGAACAGAACCACTCATTGTTTTTGAAGTACAGTAGTCTTAACAAATATGGCTACATTGAAAGCTTGTTCTATTCCCCCTAAAGGTGAAGAACTTGGTATCATAATGTCAGCATGTGATAGCCAGCCTCACAAGATTGTGGAAATGGTATTCTTCTTACAAAACAAGACACCGCAAGTGTTTACTTTATAGCCATTCTCTCTGTTCAGTTTCAGAAGCTTGCAGGAATGTGAATAAGCCCAGGTCTACTGATGGCCTTAAGCTCGTCCACAGTTGCATAATTTCCATTTGCTGGGCTCGTGTCTGGGTGTCTTTTCTGGATGTGACAGTTTGCTACCAGTGGATGCGTTCTGAATGGGGCTTCAAGCTCTGTGCATCTAGATTTGTTGAGCCCAGAATAGAGCAGTGGTTCTCAAATGGCGTGCATGGCACGAGACCGGTCCAGGTGTGCCATGGGATTTTGTGACATCGACACACAACTTTTTAGATTTATGAATTATGAACTTTTAATTTACTGTTTAGTACATTGTGTGCACTTGTTCCCAATGCAGAGGAAAATCTTATACCTATTTTAAATGTTTACATTTGTATGTTTTCACAAATTGGCAAAAATAGATTTGCAATGCATGGCGAACAATGCAGTGCATTGTGGGTTTTCATTGGCTATTTTCACATAACACAAAAGCTTTGCAAACCACTGGAATATAATTGACCATGATATGAGAATGTGGTTGAGTTGCATACTGCGTATTGTTATATATATATTTTTTTATCTGACTGATGAATTATACCTTCTTCACAATACTAAACTTCAGAGGGCCACATTTCACAACTTAAATAGTATACACTTCATTAACCAGGAACTCCTGGGGGATCCTGGTCAATGAAGTGTACACTATTTAAGTATACTATGGTCCCCTCCCTTTTCCCTCTACACCAAATCTCTTGGTCGAAAATAGCAGATCTACAAGCTCACAAAGTGTGTCAAAGGGATGCATTGTGATCTTGTAGATCTATTTTCACTGAATGTTCATCTATTTTGGTCCAATGTTCGCCTATCATGCCCCAGAACAAGGATGGTAGGGATCATGTGGTTAAAGTGGGTTTGAAGCTTACACCATGTTCAGACCACATCATCAAAACTGAGTTCATTTGAAATTCACCCTCCTCTTGCATAATATCATACTGTTGAAGTATCCATAGGCATATTTTATTCTCCCCTGTGAGAGAGAGCCTAATGTGGTGATTGAGGCCTGCTGTAACTATGCGTGACGCACCATTTTAACCCTTTGCAACAGCCTCTGGTTACTGGAGAACTTTGGCCGGTGTCATGCTTCGTGACACTGTTCAGCACGCAATGGGATAATTGATGTGTGTATACAGTATGCACTACTTGCAAGATTTGGGAGCAAGACTTGGGAGCAAGAGGAAAAGTCAGAATAGTTTGACTTAAAGTCAATTCTGAAACAAAAGGCTCTTTTTCACTTCTAATTTTAAATAAATGGATTACGGGGGATTTTGGCAATACATGTGCTCCTGAGATCTTGGACTAAAATTTGACCTGCCGCCCGTCGTGTTCATTTCACTGAAGTGAGTTGACCTGTAGGGCTGTTGAACATAAAAATAACATTTATGTTTGGCTTTTAGGCTTCATAAACAAATATTGCACAGGACAGATATGACAAATAACTTGACTACAAAATAAGATATATTTAATAACTATGGTCTTGTACATCTGCTATTTCTGCTATTATTCTTATTCTTAATGTTTTAGCAATTCTGATGATTCAGACCTATAATTGACATTCATCTTAATGATGGTAGTAGGCAGAAGATGGGCTCACTGGTCTGCTGTAGGGCTAGCAAATTTTGATTTAGTTTGTCAGTCTTTAGAATAAAATTACTACTAAAGCTGCAGTTGATTAGTCGACTAAAATGTATCTTGGCGGGCCTTAATGGACGTCAAAATGCCTGAGTCTTTTTATGCATTCCTGCAATATGGTTTGATTAAGAAAAGTGTGTGTGTGTGTGTGTGTGTGTGTGTGTGTGTGTGTGTGTGTGTGTGTGTGTGTGTGTGTGTGTGTGTGTGTGTGTGTGTGTGTGTGTGTGTGTGTGTGTGTGTGTGTGTGTGTGTGTGTGTGTGTGTGTGTGTGTGTGTGTGTGTGTGTGTGTGTGTGTGTGTGTGTGTGTGTGTGTGTGTGTGTGTGTGTGTGTGTGTGTGTCCCAGCGATGTCGCTACATATACGCACTGTGAGTAGGGCAACACACCAAGGGGGGGGCAACAAAAAGTGCCAAGCCGACCCTCATAATAACAATTTTCTCTGCGGCTCTGCCGTGAAATAACGCATGCCCATGTGTGTGTCCTCACAAACGCCGAAAGTAGCCAATCTGCATGATATAACGCAGTGCTGTCGTTGGGAGGGGGGCAGTGCTGTCGTTGGGAGGGGGGCAGCACACATAATATGCGAGCAGGGCAAGCAAATCGTCAGCGACGTCCCTGCCCTGCCCTTATTTGAGTTAATGGCTATTTTAAGGTGAGATCGTTGTGGTGTGTGTGTGACTGAAGGCCTTACTGTGTACTATAGAACAAGAATACAGTGAATCTGATTTACAACAACATGTAGTGTTATATATTTGATTACACAATATATATATATCTCTGCAGCTTCTGTATGTGTGCCATTTGTGTCAAACTCTATTGGAGTGCTTGGGCTCGTGTCACTCACTGATCCGTCATGCGATGGTGACATCAGAGCTCCACTTTTAGCAGGTGAAGAAGAGGGGAAGTCCAGGGATTATTTAATGCTTCACCTCACAGCCAGGAGCACACCGGATAGTGTAAATATATACAGCATGTAATTATAATATAATCACGTGTGTGTGTCTTATATCAGTTATATGTGTGTGTGTGTGTGTGTATGTGTATGTATGTACACACACACACACACACACATACTGTATGTATATATATAATTATATATATATATTATTTATATATATATATATATTATATATATATTATATTATATTTGTATATATTATATATATATTATATTATATTTGTATATATTATATTATATATATATATATATATATATATATATATATATATATATATATAAAATAATGTACTGTATGTGTGTTCCTTTTATAAGCTATTCAGGTCAGGACAGGTTGGTGCCACCTAGGTGGAGCCACGCTGGAGATGGGGCTGGCTGGGTTAACAATTGCTAATACTAATCCCCTATCTAGGCTAGAAGGCTGGTGCATGTTATTGCAACTGTCCACACTTGGGCCTGGGTCTAGTACTTGATGTACACAAAGGCAACAAAGGACTAGTATACTGAGGACAGGACAGCCTTCATGTGTAGTTACTCGTCCTTCCTTGTCGCGATGAATACTTTGGCAGAGATGGAGGAGGGGCCGGTCGCCATGGAAGGTATTCCGGTAAGCTCATTCTGTGGTGTCACTGGACCAGGTGCAGTAGCGTCTCAGTTTGACGTAGCTAATTCCCTTTGCGTGTCTTCCTTGCCTCTGACCTTACCTAGAAGGAACCAGGACAGCAAGGGGAGACTGCTTCGTGGTTTATGACCGATGAACTGCAGGGTGTTTGAAGTAAAAGTTACGAGTGACTCAGTGACGGGGGACCAGATGGAGACGGGCAAAGTGGAGGGTTTTAGTGGAATAGAATAGTGAATAGAATGAGGAAGGCACCTTGTAAAGGAGTGTTCATTTATGCTCATCATTCAACTTTTTCATAATTTCAAATTGTATTTCAATTATAGTTTGATTCTCCGTGTTTTTATTTCACAGTATTAATTTTATACGTCATGTTCTTTTTCTATTGTTTATATTTCAGCATTGTAACATAGTTGCTGATTTGAGGAATTCCTAGATGTACGTACTGTGTGTGTATGCAAGGATGTAATGGAGATTTGGTTGTCAGCTGCGAATGTCAGTGACTGAAGGAGTCCAGCACATGGGACTGAACACACGGTACAAATCATCAGTGTTTAATTACCAATTTCTAACTCTTGAGTGCGTACAAATGTGGTCCATTTGGTTTTGGCATGCTCTCAGAGTTAAATGAACAGGATTTGACTGACTGTGGCTGTGCAGGCTGTAGATGACTGGAGAGACTGAGAGAAATGCTTTAGATGGGAGTAGACCAGTGGTTCTCAACCTTTTCAGGCTGTGACCCCCCCAAAATAAGAGAGCTGAGCATTACATTTTGTTTGACTCGGTTCCACAGATTAAAGAATATATGAAAATAGCAGATCAACACCTCGCTTTGGAAGGTGTTGTGAGCTTGTAGATCCGCTATTTTCACAAAGTTTTCACAATATTATTTTATAATTTGGCCAATGTCTGACCAGTTTTTTAAATTATAGTTTGTTGACTACTTTTGATGCAGTAATGGTCTCTTTTTATTTATATACACTGTATATATTTTTTTCAAGGTCTTAAGAGTCCCTAAATTGCCACTTCACTGTCACCCCCCCCCCCCCCCCCCCAAAAAAAAACAAACAAACAGAAGACAAATCATGTTTGGACCCCCCTGGGGACTAGTAGAGAGGACTTGAGTGGAGAGACTGAGAGAAAGCGCTGCCCCCCAGAGTCCTGGATGGCTTATGCTTATACTTCATAATTCATGGCACGATGGTGTCGCCCACTGAAAATTGCCGATCTGCAAGCTCACAACAACGCGTCTCATCGCAATGTGTTGTGAGCTTGTAGATCGGCTATTTTCAGTGCGCAACGCTGGTGTTGGATGAAGTGCAAATCAGGATTTAGGATTGTCATGGTATTAGGGGGATTTACGGGTAATCTGGATGAGTACAGAAATACCTTGAAGGTGAACAGTGAAGAAAGTGGCCACACTCCTCGCAGATCTGTTTAATCATCATTCATCTATTTAATGTATTATTCGTTCCATTTCATGTAGGCGAAACCACGGAGAAACGATCTCCATCTGTACCTAAATGTGATACATTTTGGCCTTTAGGGTGTTCTATAAATGTTGCTTTGTTGCCATTGAGGGTTTTTGCATGTGTTGCAGGAAGAGATTGTAAATGCATTGCTATTAATAACATCAGAGTTGGACAGATGTATCTGGAATATGGTGGCTTGTGTTGTATGCCTCTGTTGGCTCAGTGGGCTGTGAGTTTCATGTGTGCATATCTCTCTCTCTCTCTCTCTCTCTCTCTCTCTCTCGCCTCAGTTACTCTCCTTGGCTCAGTGATGCACACACACACACACACACACACACACACACACACACACACACACACACACACACACACACACACACACACATTATGCACACAAATATATGATCAGTACAGACAACGGCGAATGCAGGCACGTCTAGGCAATGTTGCTAGCTTGCGCTCTTGTATCTCTCTCATACACATACATAAAAATTTTGTAAAGTGAAAGCGCATTGTCCCTAATTCTTCCATTCAAAATACACAAGGCATTATTCTGAAACTGAGTAGTATAGCAGCACAATGCAATGGTTCTCATGGGTCATTGAATGAGTTCCAGTGGGTCCCCAGCTAAATTAGCTAATCTAGCATCTCAATCAGTTTAATCCCTTTAATTTTATACTTAGGCTATTTTTGAATAGCTCATAACATGTGGAGGTGTCCCAAAAATCTGGAAAGTGTGACAAATTTGGAACATTTTACAACTGTTTTGAACCGAAATCTTCTCATAAAGGGGGTCCATGGCACAACAGCTTTTCAGGTGGGGTTCCGTGGCCAAATGCATATCAATTTAGCCTAGATGTTTGAGAACCAAACCTAATGAAGTAGCATGCTTCCGTTCTATCATCTTGGCTGTGGTATACGGCTGTGGCATTATTATTTATATATATCCTATTTTTAGGTGCATGTCTGTATGTTCACATGCTTGTGAACTGATGGCATGCGATCATCATACATCCCTTACATCAGCTTTCAGTACACTTGCAAATGATAGTTGCTACTGCAGTAGGCTAGTTGCTAATGCTATTTAGGCCTGTCACAATTATTACATAATGATCTTTATTGTTTCCATGTTTAAAAATGGCCATTATACAAAAAGGCTCACAGCACATTTCAATGTGACCCATGTGTCTACTACTCTACTTCCTTTTTTTTTATTTTTATTTTTTACTATTTTTAAAGTGTAATGTGTATCAGTCATTGCATTACTTTGTATAGTAAGTTATTTGTCATATCTGCCCTGTTACTGTTACAGTATGTGCAAGTTTTGTTTATGAAGCCTAAATGTAATATTATATATACAGAAATGTTCAATGCCAAAAACACAACCAAATAATGAAAACACAGTTTATTTTGTGTGACAATCGTCAAGTGAAATGTCATGATCACGACAGCCCTAAATATAATTTGCAGGTTTTCTGTCAGTCATTCTTCAAGAATCATTTCTGGTACGCCAGTAACAAATGGGACAGGTCACCAAGGATGAAGTAGCTACCATAGTCGTTTTGTGTTAACTCTGTATTTTTAAACCTCTTGACGTCATCCATGGGCATTAGGGACTAATTTCCAGGACAAGGATGAATTGTCTCTCCTGTGTAAGCTGGTGTCTTCTGCCACCATGTGTATGTGCACATGCCAGAAGTCTTGTGCTATTTGGGTGAGGCAAAAGTGTGTGTGTGCGTGCGTGCGTGCGTGCGTGCGTGCGTGCGTGCGTGCGTGCGTGCGTGCGTGCGCCGGCCGAAATGGGGCATTCTGCACAATGAGTACTTTTGGTACATTTTGATGATACTACCGAGTCCTGACTTTTGTACCTTTCCGCAAGTAAATTTTGAATACCGGACTTTTACTCGTGTAACAATGTGTTTCTATATTGCAGTATTGATACTTTTACTTACTTTACTAAACATTTGAGTGCTTTTTCCACCATTGTTCATAATTAATACTAATCCTAGTCACCGTGCAGTCTTCTGTGAGCTCCAGTGTCACTGGGAGAGGATCATCACAGCGAGGCTGCATGGCACACACGCATTGTGTTGTGTGTCTGACTGTCTCTGGTGGATAGTTCTGAAGTTTCTGACAGTTTTCCTCTGTTGTGCCAGTGACTCACCTACAGTCATCTGCTATGCTAATTGTGGGCATGGTTACTGTGAATAAGAAATGTGGATATAGGGGCCGTAGGGCTGTCACGATTACAAATTTAAATTGACGATTTTATTGTCACACACAATCGTGATTAACGATTTAATTGTGTTTTTGCATTGAACATTGGAAAGTTACAATTTGTATTTCTGTTTGCCTTTTAGGCTTTGTAATCACAAATAGCACAGGGTAGATATGACAAATAAAAATAACGTAAATATACAAAGAAATCACTGACACATTTTTCTTTCCAAAAAAATGTACGGGTTGTAAGCTTGTAGATCCGCTATTTCTGCTATTTTTGAAAAATGTTTGAAAATGTATGGACATTTTTCAACATGGAAATGATTGACGATTATGCAAAGATAATTGCGATATCTGAAATAATTCCGATTAGACGATTATGTAATAATTGTGACAGAACTAAATGTGGATGGAGCCAGAATACGTACGCACGCGCACACACGTGCACGGTCTCTCTCTCTCACACACACACACACACACACACACACACACACACACACACACACACACACACACACACACACACCCCCCAAACTACACTAATGACATTAGCCTTAAGCCTTCTTCTACACAATTGACTTGCTGTTATATTGGGGTGGGGTAACTGAAACACTGCTTGTGGACGATAATAAATTAAATATGAAAATTAATAACAGATGGGTTTTTGTGGTACGATTTAGCTGCCAAAACATCTTGTCATCATAATAACATGTGCATTAGAATGTGTGTAACTGAGGCTATCCGTAACAACAGTGAAGTGACGGGGGCCATTGATCAGTGAGTGACCTGGTTGATCGATTCAGCACATGTCTAAGTGGCTGCACATCAAAATGAAGTGTGTGTGTGTGTGTGTGTGTGTGTGTGTGTGTGTGTGTGTGTGTGTGTGTGTGTGTGTGTGTGTGTGTGTGTGTGTGTGTGTGTGTGTGTGTGTGTGTGTGTGTGTGTGTGTGTGTGTGTGTGTGTGTGTGTGTGTGTGTGTGTGTGTGTGTGTGTGTGTGTGTGTGTGTGTGTGTGTGTGTGTGTGTGTGTGTGTGTGTGTATATATCTCCATCTGTCTGGTACATAGTGTGCGTTCCCCACCTGTGGCTGAGACTGATCACTCTAATCAGCCCTAATGAAGAACATTGATTCATCTCTATTTGCACCACACTGTTTGAAGACAGTTCTACAGCAGCATACAGACAAGCATTGGAACACACACACACACACACACACACACACACCATGAAGTCATACAGTAGATGAAATACCGGTTGTTTTACTTCACGTTTGCTCTGCATTTGAAATGTCTATATTTAAAATAAGTAATGGAAGGAAGAACAAAGACTACAGAGGGAATTGAACCGGGGGACGGGGCTCTGTCAAAGGAGGGACCCTGTGGGTTGTTGCTTGCTAACAGGGCGGCCACGTGCACTTTCCTAAGAAGCACTAGCAAGGGCAGACATCCCAAGATTCCCTGCATCCTGGTCCCAGCTCTGGGGTGGAGGAAGCTGTTTACTCTTTCTATCTCTCACTGCTGACGTCTGCGCACCGAACAATGTCATCCAATTTCCTGTTTTTCACTTTAGTGGAAAGTGTGTGTGTGTGTGTGTGTGTGAGTGTGAGTGTGTGTGCGGCAAGAGAGAGAGTGTGTGTGTGTGTATGTGTGTGTGTGCGGCAAGAGAGAGAGTGTGTGTGTGTGTGTGTGTGTGTGTGTGCGCGCGCTTGCTCGCTCGCTCGTCAAGAGAGTGTGTGCGCGTCAAGAGAGAGTGTGTGTGTGTGCGCGCGGCAAGAGTGTGTGTGTGTGTGTGTGTGTGTGTGTGTGTGTGTGTGTGTGTGTGTGTGTGTGTGTGTGTGTGTGTGTGTGTGTGTGTGTGTGTGTGTGTGTGTGTGTGTGTGTGTGTGTGTGTGTGTGTGTGTGTGTGTGTGTGTGTGTGTGTGTGTGTGTGTGTGTGTGTGTGTGTGTGTGTGTGTGTGTGTGTGTGTGTGTGTGTGTGTGTGTGTGTGCGTGGCAAGAGAGAGAGAGTGTGTGTGTGTGTGTGTGCGCGGCAAGAGAGAGAGACTGGAGGAGATCCATAGGGCCGGATGCACAGAGAGCAGGATATGGGGTTAGAAGCAGCTCTGCTATGTAAATACATTAGGTGTATAGAGTGGGAACAGCGGCCTGTACACTGGCCTGATTGCAGGCTGGGAGGACTGTAGATGCAGTGACTGATCCACACCACACTGCAAGGAAGAATTCTGTGCTGTCATAGCAGGCCATGCACGATCATCTGGAACGCTGAGGTTTAAAGCTGTCAGTTTGTCGGAAAACGTGAGGCTAATGTGCTGAAAGAGCATTAACCATTTTGCCTTTTATTCCGCTCATGCATTTCTGCACAGCGGCACATTTTTCTACTTAGTCGGTGCGTGTTCACGTCACGAGCACAATTGCAATGGCCAAAAATCTATTGCATTAATAATCCGGGAAGATGTCCATGCAGTGTGGCACGACAGAACAAAAATACATCTGCAATGAGCCCAATTCAACAGAACTGTCAACTGTAATCACTTGCAAACGTGCGAGCGTATGGCAGAGGGAGGGAGGGACATGGATTACGTAGGCACACACGCACCATGTCCATACTGGCTGCCCGCCTGTCCTGCATGCTCACCATGTCCATACTGGCTGCCCGCCTGTCCTGCATGCTCACCATGTCCATACTGGCTGCCCGCCTGTCCTGCATGCTCACCATGTCCATACTGGCTGCCCGCCTGTCCTGCATGCTCACTACGCACCATGTCCATACTGGCTGCCCGCCTGTCCTGCATGCTCACCATGTCCATACTGGCTGCCCGCCTGTCCTGCATGCTCACTACGTACCATGTCCACTCCATACTGGCTGCCCGCCTGTCCTGCATGCTCACCATGTCCATACTGGCTGCCCGCCTGTCCTGCATGCTCACCATGTCCATACTGGCTGCCCGCCTGTCCTGCATGCTCACCATGTCCATACTGGCTGCCCGCCTGTCCTGCATGCTCACCATGTCCATACTGGCTGCCCGCCTGTCCTGCATGCTCACTCACTTCCCCCGCTTTGTTTGCCCGTGGTTAGGTGCCAGCATGATGTTTGCGGGATGCAAATGCCTGGGTGAGTGATTCATTGGTGTGTGTGTGTGTGTGTGTGTGTGTGTGTGTGTGTGTGTGTGTGTGTGTGTGTGTGTGTGTGTGTGTGTGTGTGTGTGTGTGTCAAGAGACTGTTTGTGCGCGTCAACACACAGTGTGTGTGTGTGTGTGTGTGTGTGTGGTGCACGCACACTGTACTAGAGGAGTATGCTTGGCCGAGGAGACTGGCAGACTGGCTTGGCTCTGTGTGTGGGGCAGGCAGGCTATTCCAGTTACACAACCTCAGCTGCATTTGCATTGGTTGTGTCAGTGTCAATTAGAGGGGACTGAAGCCTGATTTCAACTTCATGGCCAAAAAATAGCCGCGCAGTACACCGCAGTACGACGGAATATAAATGAAGTACAGGTCTCCCTGGGCTGAGACGGAGCACTGTGTTCGGCTCTGCTAGGCCTCAGCTAGCTACACTCCATAGTACACCAAAGCCATGACCTCTACCACTTCTAGCAAATGGTGTGTGTGCGTGTGCGCGCGCCAGTGCCAGTGCCAGCTGGGTGTTTGGCGGTATTCTATAGGAGAAAGAACATTTTGATTTAGTTTCATCACACACACAATTAAGTAATATTACACGAGAGGGTGTTCTTTAATGTGTTCATTAATGCTCTTCTGCGATACCTTTCGGAACGCGTCCTGTGGGCGAGTTCCTACGGCACCGCAGGCGTGCATTAATGACGGTAAAGAACACCCTCTCGTGTAATATTGCAATTATACATCAATTACCCTTAACACTAAGAGAATCGCTGGAAATGTATTATTTTTCAATGACAGATGTAGTCACTACGACCACAAGTGTCCCAAGAAACTAGCTAGCCTAGCCACCGAGTCTGCTGCGCTCTGAGAGAAAAGCACGGCTGAATTGTTTGTTTTTGATTAGCCGTTTCATTTTACACATACATTTTGACATTTTACATTTTGACATTTTACATCTGTTGTATAATTACACAATATTTTGTTAAATCAATCAATGAAAGTTGATCGAGGCACATTTTATGTTCAGACACACATAGTTGAAGTAATTAAAATCATTTCTAACTACACTGGATCTTGTCACGCATCGGAATATCTGGTTTGTTACATTTTAAAATGCAGTTTTTTTTTTCATGGCCACACACACGCACATACACACGCACACGCACACACACGCACACATAGACAGAGCGCACATACATACCAACTCTGAGCTCTTATCATGCGACCATGTCCTCGTGTCTGTGAAAGATTTAATTATCACATAGCCCATCAGAAGTTAGCTATCCTGATGTCATGCACATTGTTAGGGGACGTTGCAACAAACGGAGCGCAATGTCCCAGTGACGTCAATTGGGTCACTACTGGGAACTAATCAGCTTTTTCTTTGTTGCTCATGTTACTTGCAAAAGGCTTACAATTTTGCGAGAAGCCATTTAATGCCGGCCCAGCGTGTTTCTGAAATTCCTCTGTGTGTGTTCCTCCTCACGTGTGTAGATTGTTTACGCAGAAGAGGAATTCTAGAGGGATGGAAGTCCGCAAGGGGCTTGGTTTCTATGGTTACTAACCCCTGCGCTGGGTTCCATTTAGCAGGAAGGAAGCTAAATTATTTGCAGACAGAAAAGAGAACTTGCATGTAGGGAAAGTGTAAAAGTCTAATTTATGCTCTGTCGGCTCTGCGGTGTCGTGCTGCAGACGTCCTAGCACACAAGGAGCATCTTAACCACTCTGTTGTTTATGTGTATACATGTGTGTTTATATATACAATATGTGTAGTAGTCATACAGTATTTATATTTATGGATAATTCCAATACTATGCTGTGTACTGCGACACAGGACACTATCTTTCAGGGAGGTCATGAAGGCCATGGCCGTCGTTGCCCCTCAGTGTGGCCTTGTGCCCCTCAACAAATGGCATGCCCTGAGGCCACAGTGGCCTTAATGCCCAAGCTGACTGTACCACTTTCTCTTTCTTTTCAATATGTAGACACCAGTGTCTCTTTCTTGTCATGTAGACACCAGTGTCTTTTGTTGAGATTCTGAATTGTTAACTCACTTGGATAAACCTTGCCAGATGGTGCATTTATATAGCGCTTTTATCGAATGTGCTTTACAGTGTGCATTATATTCACACACATATTCACACACCGACAGTAGAGGCAACGATGCAAGGCACCAGCCTGCTCTTCAGTAGCAGTTAGGGCTTCAGCAGGGGGAGCCAGGGATCGAACGGTCACGGTCCAATTCCCATGCTGCCACTGGGTGCATATCTTTAGTCCGACGTCCTAACAGTCCGACACTGTTGGACTATTGGTACGTCGGACTAACATATCGTTGCTGTCGGGAGGAAGCCACCTAACTCCATTTTTGAGGGGGGTTTTTTGTGCATAAATCAGTGCTATTGACCTTTTGCAGACCGCGGCCATCTTGCCAACAGAGTTTGGAAGCGCTCGTTTTCACTGAAGCAACGTCCTTCTGCCTCCTGCATTTGATTATGTGCAAATTCAAAAACGGTAGTACGCATGGGCCGTTGAGTGATATCCAACGAGCACTTCCAAATTCCCTACGGAGTAGTACAGTACAGTACGGAGTAGTACAGTACGGAGTAGTACATTATGGAGTAGTACAGTACAGTACAGTACGGAGTAGTACAGTACAGTATGGAGTAGTACAGTACGGTGTAGTACAGTACAGTACGGTACAGTACGGTGTAGTACAGTACAGTACGGAACAGTACAGTACGGAGTAGTACAGTCACACTCATTGCATGGCACGTTTCAAAATCACACTTTCAGCACAACAAAGCACATCTTGTCAATATACGGTATAAATAAAATATATCTTATTTTTATTTTGTGTGTGTGTGTGTGTGTGTGTGTGTGTGTGTGTGTGTGTGTGTGTGTGTGTGTGTGTGTGTGTGTGTGTGTGTGTGTGTGTGTGTGTGTGTGTGTGTGTGTGTGTGTGTGTGTGTGTGTGTGTGTGTGTGTGTGTGTGTGTGTGTGTGTGTGTGTGTGTGTGTGTGTGTGTGTGTGTGTGTGTGTGTGTGTGTGTGTGTGTGTGGGGCTAATCTCACAAACCACTGGACCGATCAGTACTAAGTTTTTTGTTCAAGTTGCCAGTAGGCCAACGAAGTAACTCCCCACATTGTGTGTGTGTGTGTGAACTTGCCCAAATATGGAGTCATACGTCATAGAAACATCATGACTGATGTCATCAGCACGCCGTGTGTGTGAATTTGCCCAAATATGGAGTCATACAGTAAGTCATAGAAACATCATGACTGATGTCATCAGCAGGCCGCATGAGAGTACATGCCATTCTTGTTACACTGACGTTGGTGATTGGATTTTTGACTGTGGCGCTAGATATCTCCTTTCAACTTCAAAGGGAAATATAGCATGAATACAACAACCATGGACAGATTATGGACCATGTCTGGGGACCCTTGACCTTGATCACCAGGGTCAAATATGTGGGCCTCTGGTTCCACAGTACAAGTCTCCTCCTATAACTATAGCAGAGCTGACAAGTATTACCATTTTTTCATTTTTATTGTTGGCCTGGAGTAATTGTTTCTGTCTGTGAGTCCGTCTGTCTGTCTGTGAGAAGCTAATCTCCGGCACCGTTGGACCGATTGATATGAAACTGCGTATGCATACACCTTAGATGCATTGGAGGTCAAGTAAAAGCCTAAAATGTCGCATCACTCTTCCATGGGCTATACCGTAAGGCTATGAAGCAATATAGAACTGGGCATAACGGGCAACGGATAAGGGATCTCTTAAAGGTAATGGCATGTGGCACGGTGATTGGTTTCATTATTGTAACGCCCAAACCACACCTATGCATAATGTAACGGGTAGCGGAGGTGTTTTAGGGATTTAGACAGGTAACCAAAATAGCCTCTTTAGTGCGGGAACGCCCCTTCCCCACTGCTAAATCCTCAAATAGTGTATTTAGAATGCTCAAACGAAAATAGAGCCCATTATCTCTATAATGTGTTCAGAGGAAATGTATTCATGAAAGGAAATAAGTTTTGTTTGTTTCTAATATTTGTAACCCTCTTGTTTTTCAGAACACATTAACAGAGGTGCAATTTGGACCAATGAAGTTATATAAAGACCAGCTTCAGGTACTGTATCACACTACCCTGGAAAAGATTGCTTCAACAATTCTCTGTTGATATCCATATTGCTTGCATTTGGGGTTCAGTATTCAATAGTTCAATAGTTCAGTAGCCTAGATTGTCAACATTTGTTTTCATTCTAGCAGTGTTTCTATTATAAACATGTCCCTAGTATGTTAACAGTTTACAACTAATCACGAGTCGGAAAAAGACACCACACTAATAAACAACTTCCCATTCAAACATTCAAAGAAAAGGGGGGAAATGTTAATGGATGCATTGTATGAAATGTGCTTGGGTTGTCATGGCAACGAGGCCAAACATCGATTACCATGGATGGACATACCATAATGAACAATGCATGTTATGGGAGAGCTGCACAGAAGGGCCATGGAGCGGTTTTGTCCCTGCAAATGGACATTTTCTGGTGTTCAGCAGTTTATTAATAGTGTGTTTATTCATTCGGTTTATGTGTCATTGAAGATGGATGAAAATGCAGCATATTTTGGTGCACAACTGTCCTGGAAGTTAACAAAAATTGTTTTCATGAGACGATGTTGTAAATATTTATATACAGTATTTAAAAAAAGATGGGTCTGGAAAGTTGCACAAGCACAACAACCTGCCTTTCAAGCAAAAACACATATTACTGGATAAGTGCACTCCTCTGAGCGCAGGGCTCCGCCAGGCCCGGTTGCCTACCCAGGCCCTGTTGCCTACCCAGGCCCTGTTGCCTACCCAGGCCCTGTTGCCTACCCAGGCCCTGTTGCCTACCCAGGCCCTGTTGCCTACCCAGGCCCTGTTGCCTACCCAGGCCCTGTTGCCTACCCAGGCCCTGTTTCCTACCCAGGCCCTGTTGCCTACCCAGGCCCTATTGCCTACCCAGGGGCTGTATTTGTAAATGTGGAAGTCAGGCATAGCCAATCGGCATGGAATATATATTTATATACACTGACACATCGTGATCACATTACTAGAGATAAAGTGTACTGATCTGTGTACATTTTGGATAACATTTCTAAGCAAAAAGTGATCCAAGGAATCCAGGAGAGAATAAATTGGATGGTGCGACCGGCGGCTCAAAAGTTAAAGGCTAAAGCTTGAAGTGGCCGGTTATAGGGCCACCATGAGGCCGATTTTGGCTTTATGTTTTTCCTCTGCCTAATGGGAATTAGTTAGGGAAAATCTAAGTTGTGACAAATCTGGAAAAAAATGCTTACCACTAGCTTTCTTCACAGATGTGTTCATAAAGGTGTCTACTATCACAGAAAGATTTGTTCCAAGCCAACTCCCTTGGGAAACTGTGTGTGTGTGTGTGTGTGTGTGTGTGTGTGTGTGTGTGTGTGTGTGTGTGTGTGTGTGTGTGTGTGTGTGTGTGTGTGTGTGTGTGTGTGTGTGTGTGTGTGTGTGTGTGTGTGTGTGTGTGTGTGTGTGTGTGACATATTAAAAGATAATTAATATATCACAATTTCACAAATACATCTTAATTGAAAAGAGAAGTAGATGGACAAAAGAACAATCTTTAGCTGATTTATTTTTTTCAGAATAAGAAGTAATTTATTGTCACACATTAAAAATAAGGGTGAAACAGTAAAATAAGGGTGAAATTAATTTGCCAGGGCTCCTCAGACTTTCAGTTAATTAATGAATAAATAAACAAAATATGACTCTATATCACTAGCCTATATAAAAAGATCAACACATAATAAAAAACTACGGTTCTAAAAATAAAGTATGCTTTTTAAACAATAAATACAAATATGAATAACCATACAACTATCTATACTCTTCCAACTTCCTGGTATTGCCCTCACTGCTCTTGTCATCTGGCTTGTTGTTCTTGCAAAATTTGCCATGTCAGTTACCACAAGCAGAAATGCACTTCACTCCTTGCTTTTTACAGCAGCACCTGAGTACCGGTATGTACAATACAATCCCCCTCACAGTTGCAACTGACAGACTTCAGAAGATAGTCTGCATGGTGTGATGGCAGTACAGACTCATAGCCTTTGTCACCAAGCTTCCTTCCATTCTCCAGTATGTACAGGAGTATGAATGGAAGCTGCCAATCTCTGGTCTGGATATAAGCTTGGAGAGAGTGCTGTGCTGCGGCTCCTGTTGTCGGGGGCAGTTCTTCTGGTTTGATACTCCCAGTAGCGGCCTGCTTGCTGAAGATGTCAAATCTCCAGTCCCCAAAACCTTCGTGCGATTTCCCATGGAACATGAACTTGAATAGTTCACAGCTGGCTGTGATGATGTCCTCCTTGTTGGCTTGGATGTCCAAAACTTCCATAGCCCTCTCCACTTTGTCAGTCTTGCAGAACTACTACCGCTATCAAACCAGAAAAACTGCTCCCGACAACAGGAGCCGCAGCACAGCACTCTCTCCAAGCTTATATCCAGACCAGAGATTGGCTGCTGCTGCTGCAAAGTCCATCACTGGATGTACAGTACATCCAGTGTACCACCACCAAGCTTCCATCCATGATCTCATGTACTGGAGTATGGATGGAAGCTTGGTGACAAAGGCTATGAGTCTGTACCGTCAATGAACAGACCCCATCACACCAGACTATCTTCTGAAGTTAGTCAGTTGCAACTATGAGGGGGAATGTACAAACTGCATTTCAGTGGACAGTGCAAATTTTGCAAGAACAACAAGCCAGATGACAAGAGCAGTGAGGGAGATGCCAGGGAGTTGGAAGAGTAGAGATAGTTGTATGTTTATTCATATTTGTATTTATTGTTTACAAAAGCATACTTAAATTTTAGCACCTTAGTTTTGTATTATGTGTTGATCTTTTTTATATTGTGATATCATAGAGCCATATTCTGTTTATTTATTTGTATTAATTAACTAAAATTTGGCACATTAATTTCCCCCTTATTTTACCGTTAATTATTTGTAAGGTGTGACAATAAAGTCTTTCTGATTCTGAAAAGAATAAGTCAGTTAAATCCATTAAAGATTGTCCATCTACTTCTGTTTCAACAGTTGGTTTCAATTAAGATGCTGATATATTAATAAAATGCTTTTTATATTTTAATATGCCCCAAGAAAACAAGAAAACACCATACAACAGGACATCCATTGAGATATGCATAAAATGGATTATTAGTTATTACACTAGTGTGTCTGGGACATACAAAAGCAGGCATGGCCAATTTTATGGCCAGAAGTCATTTTTACTGAAAATGAATGGTTGGAACGGATTCAGCACCCCAAAAAAAACCTATTTACACACCTCACAAGCTCATATTGGCCAATTTTTAAATATCCTGCTTTTATCCTATAGGCCCTCCGGGTACCCCAACTTTGATTGGCTCCCACAAAGTTTCCCAAGGGAGTTGGCTTGGAACATTTTTTTCTGTGATAGGTGTTTTTGGCATTTTTGTCTCCACCAGGCCGAAGGCATGGGGAGAGAGTATGTTTTGCACTCCGTCCGTGTGTGTGTGTGTGTGTGTGTGTGTGTGTGTCCGTCCGTCCGTCCGTCCGTCCTTCCGTCCGTCCGTTACCAGCTAATCTCCGGCACCGTTAACCCGGTCGATGCCAAACTTTGCACACACACTCCCTGGATGCCAACGATGAACCTCTGCCCCACATTTTCCAGAACGGCCTGTTATAGCGCCACCATGAGGCAGCTTTTCACATTTTGTACCTAAAACTGCACCGATCTGCGTGAAACGTTGCATGCACACTCCCTAGAGGCCAAGGACAAACCGTTGACCTGCATCTTCCGCATCTGCCTTTTATAGCGCCACCAGGAGGCCGACTTTTGTAAAACACATTTTTTGATATTACTCCTCCAGATTCTGTCCAAAAATCTCACAAATCGTTACACAGTATCTCTATGGTCATGTGCTCAAGTCGGATCTGTCCGATATTTCATATTCCATCCTAATTGGCTATAATTGGCTTTCACAGTTTGCAAGATTGCCCCGTTTTGAACAAAAGCCTCAAATCATGAACGCAGCATGCAATTTACGTGAAATCTTTCACACATTTTCTTACTAGGCTGAGGAATATATCCCACCCTTTTCACATTGGCCTGTTATAGCGCCACCAACAGGTTGATTTTTGCAAAACACATTTTTGGAACAAAATGCCTCAAAAACATGTTTATATTAATCCTAAACATTTTGCCAAACATCTCACAGTCCTATCCTCCTGGTGGAGACCTGTGCCCAGAAGGGCACTTTTTCTAGTTTGTACTTTGATTGTGCCTTGATTGTTGTGATGTTTGATATTTTTAGTTTTATATACTTTGTACTTTATTTGTCTTGTAAAGCACTTTGCGCTGCACTCGTGTCATGAAAGGTGCTCTATAAATAAAGTGTATTATTAGTAGACACCTTTATGAACACATCTGTGAAGAAAGCTAGTGGTAAGCATTTCTTTTCCAGATTTGCTACAACTTAAGCTAATTTTCCCTTATTAAATGTGCATGCAAAGTTTCATGCTGCTTGGTCCAACGGTGCCAGAGATTAGCTGCTCACACACGCACGCACGCACGCACGTGCGTGCGCATGCACACACATGCGTTGTGAGCTTGTTGATTGTTTTTTTTCCAAATTCTCTTAAAAGTATAATATTTGGCTTAAAGCTGCAATCCATAACTTTTAGTTAACAAAATGTAATTTTAAGAAGTAGGAACACTGCTGGTTGACGAGAGGCATTGCATGAAACTCAATGGAAATATCTCTGAGGGTTTGTTTTCCCGGGCTAGGACATACAGGTTGCACTTTTAAGTGGTTAAACTGTTTGGAGGTACAGCAACGTATCAATGCAATACAGTCAGCTTGGTTGCAGTTCCAAGCTTGATGCGCTCTACTGTGACCACCACAGTAGGAAAGCCTGTCGGTGAGATATCCCCTTCCTGTTTTTGTCACTCACACAGCTGATCCTGTCATGCCCTCCTCGTCACTTCTCTCCTCCTCTTTTCTCTGCTCTCTCAGTCTGGCCAGTCAGACCCTTCCAACCCTCTGAGAACCATGCCAACCTCTTGTCTCTGCTCTCTCAGTCTGGCCAGTCAGACCCTTCCAACCCTCTGAGAACCGCATGCCAACCTCTTGTCTCTGCAGTTCACTTGCCCATTTTCACGTTTAGATTATGTTGATTTTATAATTATTTTAATCTAAACATTTTCCCTAACAGCAACATTAATGTGTTAGCAGTAAAAGCTCATTTACACTTTCATCACATGATCCTTTCAACATAGGTTGTCAGAGGAAAATGCCATATTTTTGAAAATATGACATTTTTGTTGAGTGTAAGGGCCATGCAACAAAACAGAACTCAAACTTGTATGATGGAAAAAGCCTGTCTTGGCCTTTAATTTTCCAACTCTGTCGGTATGTTGACTTTTGTACCAACATACCAATGAGGAATTCTGATCTAATTCCCTGTGCGTACCAACCATAGCTGCAGGACTCGGTGATGATGTATTTACGACCTGGACACTCTTCGCTGTTTGAGATGAAAATGGTCCAGCGGATTAAGTCAATATTTCAGAAGAATAGTTCACTTTGTGATACAAGCACCAAATTTGGCAAGAATAACGCATAGGACCTGCTTTTTGAGAAAAGCCTGTTAGCCACCTGAAAATCCAAGATGGTGGTCACTTCAAGTGTAGCACTTTCAACAAGTGTAGCACTTTAATGTCTGGACATCAGCTTTCTCAGCTTCTAACAGCTTTGCTGTCTGACAGAGACAACACTTTCTCCAGTCAGTTTGGGATGCGCAACTCTGTGGATTAAAAGGATTTTTTTGTGAGACGGTTTAGGCTGAGGTGCTATCCTTTTACCATCTACTGTATCTGTACAGAATGTCTACTGTAATATTCAGGTATGGGATACAACTAGGTTCAAAGAAAGAGCTCTACACATAGCCCGATCTATCACTACAATTGTACAACTAAGTAAAATACTAGTAGTTGCCGCACACACACACGTGCACGCACACACACAGTTGATTTGTCTGTTTTGGTTTGGTGTTTTTAGGGTCAAATCTTTAGGGGTGCTTAGTGTAATGCCTAATTCATGCTGCACTGTACCGTGAGCTGTTTACGGTGTCATATGTCTAATGCATAACATTATACTAATTTATTTAATAATATTGATAATATTGGCAACGCACTCAGCGACTGTCCAGTGGTGGACAGTAGTAATGTACATACTTTAATACTGTACTTAAAGCAGCACTATGTAACTTTCCTCTTTCCTACCCCAGATTTGAAGTGCTGGCATTTTTACCATTGAGCTAATAGAGTCTTGCTCAGGGCCAGATAAATTTAATCTTGACCATCAGGTCAATATCCGTGTCAGATCCTGTGTCTGGGTGACACATGACCTTTGACACATGACCTTTGACACAATCTAAATCTAATATAGAAGGGCAGGGAGACTAAATATAACCACCCCAATTGTATAAAGTACAGTATATATTGTACCAGTAAGATGCCCTGAGGGCGAGAAGCGCTGAAATAACGGAGCTTCTTAATACGACACAGTTGAGAAGCAGGAGTTAAACTATTAATCTGGTGTCAGTGAGGTCTGATGTAGAGTTGCTGGTCGGCTCCATATACAGTATGCAAATCTAGTATGTCAAATCATGTATGGCTATCCAGGGTTTGATGAGGTCAGTCTTGTGATCTCTTGAGGTCAGATTAGCTGCACGCACGCACGCACGCACGCACGCACGCACGCACGCACGCACGCACGCACGCACGCACGCACGCACGCATGACATGACATGACATGACATGACATGACATGCGTTGAGCTTGTTGATTGGTTGCTGGACGGGTCCATATATGCAAATCTAGTATGTCAAATCATGTATGGCTATCCAGGGTTTGATGAGGTCAGTCTCGTGATCTTCATATATGGAGATCCAGGTGATGTACCAACCTGGTTCATTTGCAAGTGTGACTTGCGTCGTGGCAATCACACTGGTTATCATGAGACTGTCACAATATGGCCATATATTGACATTCCCATATATGGGCTTAATATTGATGACGTCAGGGATCTCCAGGGATTGTATAATTAGGGCATCGTAACAAAGAGTATTTTGTGTTACTCGCCAGTACAGCTGCAAAGAAAATCATTTTGGTTAATTGGAAATCTGAAAACTCACCTTCACAGAGACACTGGCTGAATGAGCTTTCATCATACTGTACTCCAGAAAAGATACTGTACAATGTAAAGAGAAAGCCTGCTACTTATGCAAAGATCTAGGGTAGGTTCTTTGAGGTTCCTTTGGGTTGATTTTTCTATTCGAGTTGTTGTTGTCAAGGTGTTATGGACAATACAGAGTAATGAGAGCTGTGTAGTTTACCTTTCTGGGGCTGGGCTGGGGGGTGGGGCGGGTTCTGTTTTTCCAGTTTAGTTGTTTGCTGTTTATGCTGTTTTTGAGGGGCGCTAGCCCCTCCATATATACACAGGTTTAATGTTTGTCATTAATGTGCCTCATTACGTCATATTGTCTCTTTATTGTTAATGGCGTTTAATGTTTGTTTGCACCGTTTGTTTTACAAGGCCATGGTTCATGGCCATATATAGCGTGTCTTGAGTGTAGAGGGTTTGATGATGTCAGATCGACATATATGGAGCGTGTCATAAGGCGTGACGGCAGGCGTGTCACGAGGCGTCGTGTTCTTCATATACGGAGACAGCCGTCACGAGACGTGATGTCATGAGGCGTGATGTTCTGACAACCGTAGGCGGGACCGACCGACTGACGGGGTTTTGCAGGTTTTCATAGTAATCTGCGACCTACTGTCGCAATTAACATACTCCATACATTACCATAAAGATTGGTTATAGTGAGGCTTTAAATGCATCTGTTGAATATTTGCCATTACTTTTAAGTATAGTATCAGCTGTTAATGCTAATTATAATTTTCTTTTAATTTAAATGTAAAACTCAATTAATTTGAGATACCTGTCACGAAGGGTTCAGGCTCTTGTGAACATTGAGGTAGAACATAGGATCACACTTTTTGATTGCCTGCAAGTTTGGCCTTTCTTCCTGCTCCTGCAGAAACCATAGAGTATGTCAGATGAAACATGGCTGCTCCTCTTCTTGACCACATCATCAGAGTGTGATGCCCAATTTCCTACATCACCTTAACCCTGCTTGGGATAGTTCCCATTGTCTAGTGCCGGGAAGGTGTAAGTAAAGGCATCTTCATAGGACATTACTAACGCTGATCTGCCATCACCAGAGATGACTGAACAGTTCATGTGAAGAAAAAAAGCTTTCTCAAGATGTTTGATCTTGGTCCCATTTAGTCTGAGCAATTTCTGTGACTATGACAGCTGACCTGGCCCCCTAGTGGTTGTGACCCTAACCCATAGACTGCTTATGCCAGTGGCCGGCCCAGAGTTGGCGTATAATAATATATATATAGTGTCCCAAATACTTTTTATTACTGTATATATTATATACAGTAATAAAAAGTATTTGGGACACTACATTTTACTATAGAGGGTATGTGTGTGACACCATCATACCCGGAAGTTATGCAGGAACGCCTACTGTACTGAGTGGCAAAAAACTAGAAGCCATCTTGAATTTGTATTGGCATCATGTCAAAATACATACATTTTGATTACTATAAAAATATCATAAAAATATGTTCATACATTCAAGTTCTACATTGAAAAAAACATGTTTTACATTTGATGCGACAGCCATCTTGAAAAATGGCCACCATCTTGGATTTTTAGGTGGCTAATGGGCTTTTCTGATAAAGTAGCATTATTCATGCCAAATTTGATGCTTGTATCACAAAGTGATATGAATGATTGTGTTACTTTGAATCACTTTGAAACACTTTAAGTCCTTTGAATAAAACCTGATAAAGTATCAGAATGAATGAATGGACAATGGATGGAGAGCTCTCTTACCTCTGTGAAACAGAGGAGTGCCTTTCTTTACCAGGTGTGATGCAGGCTGACAGCAGAACAAACTTTCTCTTCTTTACATTCACTCCACTTCCTGCCAACACTTGATGACGTCTGTTTGGGCAAGTGACTCATGAATCTGCTCTCAGTGTGGCACTGCTCTTGGAGGTGGGCCTAGATCTCAGGTCCTGTATTTACGCAAGCAAGAGGTTATATGAAAGTATGCTGGTAGGGAGAGTGTGCACGCACAAGGCTGGTGGGACGACAGCAGGGGTGCCCTCTGCCACAGCCTCGCCAGCCCAATAGGAAGGGGCATTGACCAGTCAAGGCCGGCCTGGTCAATATCATTGCAAGCGAAGGTAGATGACAATAGACCCTCTGCAGTGGTGGAAAAAGTACTCTATTTTAAGTAAAAGTATCAATGCTGCAATGTCGAAATACTCGGTTACTCAAGTACATTACTCAAAATGTACTTGAGTGAAAGTATTGGTATCAAAATGTACTTAAAGTACCAGAAGTATGAACTTCTCATTATAGAGAATGTCCCATTTAAAGTTTTCAAATGTATGCACATCTTTTGAAAATAGCTGATCTACAAGTTTGTAGAATAGATGGTCGAAATGTATGGTTAATATACGTTTTGTAACAATAATCTAAATCTACAAAGTACTTGTAACGAAACTTAAGTAAAGAGAAGGCCAGCAGGGCTTTAATGGGAAGTGCCTTATATGGCACTGGGCTGCAGGTAAATTGGAAGTGCCTTATATGGCACTGGGCTGCAGGTGAATGGGAAGTGCCTTATATGGCAATGGGCTGCAGGTAAATTGGAAGTGCCTTATATGGCACTGGGCTGCAGGTGAATGGGAAGTGCCTTATATGGCACTGGGCTGCAGGTGAATGGGAAGTGCGTTGTATGGCACTGGGCTGCAGGTGAATGGGAAGTGCCTTATATGGCACTGGGCTGCAGGTGAATGGGAAGTGCCTTATATGGCACTGGGCTGCAGGTGAATGGGAAGTGCCTTATATGGCACTGGGCTGCAGGTGAATGGGAAGTGCCTTATATGGCACTGGGCTGCAGGTGAATGGGAAGTGCCTTATATGGCACTGGGCTGCAGGTGAATGGAAACTGGCACTGTGTGTATCCTGTATTCTTGCATTATCAGGATTGATTCCATAGTGCGGGCGGGGGGGTCAAGTCTGCTGCAGTTCTGCTGCAGTTCTGCTGCAGTTCTACTGCAGTTCTTGTCAGTTTCACTATTCAGATCAGGGCCACATATCAATTATTGCACACTGAGTACACAATAGTGTATGATTCTTATGTTTGTCTAGTTATTAATTTACTTCAGTGGTTTGTGCCCAACTCGAGGCACATCTGTATTCACACAGTCGGAGACAATTGCCAATAAGCTCACAACATGTTCACACACACACACACACACACACACACACACACACACACACACACACACACACACACACACACACACACACACACACACACACACACACACACACACACACACACACACACTTTGTATAGTTGTTGTTGCAATAATGTGTGGTTGCCACAAATTGGGAACCACTGAACTTAAAGCTGTGGCTAATGATGCTCTTTCTCTTCCCTGCAGGTACTTTTAGTATTTGCCAAAGAAGACAGTCAGAGTAGTGGCTTCTGCTGGGCATGTGAGAAGGCTAACTTCCGGTGCAGTGTGGCGCGCACACCCGAATTAGCTCTCGAATGCTTTGTGGAGAAGCATCACGACCTCGTCATCATTGACCACAGACATTCCAGACACTTTGATGCTGAAGCACTATGCCGGTAGGCTAATTAACCTTTCTAGACCCTCAACCACTAAAAGTGTACATTATTTTGAAAATAGCAGGTCTGCAAGTGCACAACACGTGACACATTGTGAGCTTGTAGGTCTGCTATTTTCCAAAACATTTTGTAGTTTGTTTGTTGTTTTTCTATATGCCAGTGGTTAATAATGTTGCAGAGACATTGTGGATGCAGATGTAATTAATATAAAACCCACTCAGTGGTTCTCAAAGTGGGTTCCGGGGGACCCCTAAGGGTCATTGAGGTGGTTCCAGTTTAACCACTATAACCTTATTTTTTTATACATTGGATATTCAAAAATAGCAGAGCTACAAGCGCACAACGTGTCGTATTGTGACGCCTTCCCCCAACGCGTTTCATTTATTGAATAATCTTGAAAAATGTTAAAACTATATCTTAAGGGGGTCCCTGGCACACAATCTTTTCAGACGGGGAGGGGGCTAGTCCACGGCCAAAAACATGTTGGTGTCTTTGACATGAAACAGTTTGAGAAAAACTGACTTAACATCAGCGACACCAGACTGGTTCTGTAATGTTGAAGGGCTTCGGTGCATGTCTGGGTTTCCCTGCTGTGGCTGAGATGGTACAGTAGGACGGGGGGGTTCTCCGTCCCGGTCCGGCGCCGGTCCGGCTTCATTCATAATGGTGCCTGGTGAAGCCACGCCCCCTGAGGAATGAGCAGCGCCTGCCTGCATCGTCCTCTATCTTTAGCCTGCGCCTAAACCAAAAACACGTTTACAAACATTCATGTACCCTGCCCAGCGCATATGTTCATTCATGTACCCTGCCCAGCGCATATGTTAACCCTATTCATTTTAAGCCAGTCCATACGTTCAGTGTGCGCGCACAGCCGCCATGGCTGGAGAACTAAAGGTCCTTTATGACCGCTGGCTGAGGAAAACCACAGGCGGATGAGCGTCCCTATACACTGCATTCTTTCAGAGGCCCAGGGCCTGCTTACAGGGTTGCACCACTGGGCTCTGCCTGCCTGGGAGAATCGGAGCGTGAAAAACTGAAAACTACATTGATTTGATGCCACAGGCTTTTCCACAGGGCCTGCTGGCTAAATGGCTCCCTCTGTTTACATTCAGGTCAATTAGAGCGGTCAACTCCTCAGAAAACACTGTGATAGTCGCTGTCGTGAAAAGGTACGTACTGCCGATGTCCTTCCTCTACCGTCGTCCTCTTTCTTGTCACTTGTGTGTTGGCTAATGATTAAGATTAACTGCACCTAAAAATGCCAGAGTCAGCATATGCCTTAGAGGCTTGGTGCCTCGTCATATGGTGCATCTGCATCACCCCTATGAGCATATGTTCTCATTGGAACCATTTTGAGTGCTAACATGCGTTTGTCCTTCTGAAGGCCGGACAGGGAGGAAGCCTCCGTGATGCCTCTGATCAATGCAGGCTTTAATAGGGTGAGTAAATGATCAATGCAGGCTTTAATTGTGTGTGTGTGTGTGTGTGTGTGTGTGTGTGTGTGTGTGTGTGTGTGTGTGTGTGTGTGTGTGTGTGTGTGTGTGTGTGTGTGTGTGTGTGTGTGTGTGTGTGTGTGTGTGTGTGTGTGTGTGTGTGTGTGTGTGTGTGTGTGTGTGTGTGTGTGTGTGTGTGTGTGTGTGTGTGTGTGTGTGTGTGTGTGTGTGTTACTTTAATAGGGTGAGTAAATGATCAATGCAGGCTTTAATTGTGTGTGATTAAAAAACAAACCATTCTATTAGGGAGTTTGGGGGGGAAAAATGCTGTCTTATGAAACATAGTTAACATTCACTGCCTGCTACATGCTGCCTTCCTTCCAAGGCCTTAGAGGTAGACTGGTTGTTCTAAAGTTGCTCACAGAGATGTTTTTTGTCAAGGATATCCAATTGATTATATGTATTTGGCCACGGACCCCCACTTGAAAGGATTTTGTGTCGGGGACCCCATACCCCATACAAGATTTGTATTGTTAAAATGTTTAAAAAAAACATTCAAAAATTCCCATTCGTTACGGATTTCTTGAAGATCGTCAAGCTCACATTGCAAAGCGTTGTGAGCTTGTAGATCTGCTAATTTCAAATAGCTGATGTAACATCTATCTATAAATGCACCAAGTCTCTGTACGTGTGTGAACTCCATATATGGGCATAAAAGGGACACAGACATAGTAACTGGGTGGCGCATGCATTTCCAACTTCGTTCCAACTGTAGGCCAGTGCCCAACGGGCACCACTCTAGTGTTTTAAAGTGGTTAAGGTAATATATTGACTCATCTTTCACTAAAACTAAATATATTGACAATTTCGTCAACAAATACAAATTAGACTAAAATGTTAGGGAGAGAATTGATCTATTAGAACTAAAAGACGCAACCAAGTGTAAAATCATCAAGCATTAATTTACGACGTCATCAAGGCCCGCCAAAATATATATATTTTTTAAATCTTATGATATTTAGTCGACTAAAACAAGACTAAAACTAAAACATTTCAGATGACTATATAGGACTAAAACTAAATTAATTCAAAAGACAGACTACTGTACAACTAAATAAAAAAATGCTGTCAAAATCAACACTGGTGTGTATATGTACATTTCACACTATTCCCACACCTTTGCTCATGCATTTCCGTGTAAATTATTGTTCCTTGTGTCAACACTCCATACAGTTATTTCCAAAGGCAGGAATCAAGATTAGAAAGTACACTCTTTGTTTTGGCAGCATCCTAGCCCTCACTGGCGACATTTACAGTGACCATATTATTGACATGATCTTAAAAAAAAAAAAAAGCACTGACGTGAATTATTGAATATAGATTATTAATGAATGAAAGATTTATGAGTATTAATGATTATCTGTTTATCCATGTTGCTTTGTATTGTCTTCAGAGATATGTGGAAAATGCCAATATGATGGCTTGCTACAATGAGCTGCTACAGCTGGAACATGGAGAGGTGCTGGCACAGTTCAAGCTGAGGTAAGTAGGCTGCTCAATAGACATTTCCCATAGCGAAATAGTTAGCCTAAAGTATAATGATGTGTGTGGTTCAATGGTGCGCTGCACCATTGTCTTTTTAAGAACAATTGTGCCGAGGTCAAAATGTCATGAAGTGGATTTATTATCTCCTTCAAATATTGTCTTGTGTAATTTGCAGGGTCAACATTGTTCTCTGATACATGTACTTTTACTGTCTTTTTGAGCGGCACTCCTATGCACAGCTTTGTGTGTCTGTATGAGCACGGAATGTGCTCAGCTGATTGGCTGAGCACGGAATGTGATGTATGATAAGAACGCCGCTCACTTCACACAAGTGCTTACAAAAGTAGTGAAAATAGCCAATTTATGTTCTTGTGACTCGAACACGTGACACACTGTCAGGCCAGAGCCTATATGTGGCATGCGCCTGGACCACTAGGCCAGCGGGCACCCCTTTAAATGTTTTTTTTTAAATGATAATAAAATTGGATATAAGTTTCCACCCAACAGTGACGTGACATATGTCATGTATACAATTTTTAAACCTGATTTATAGTTCAACCGATGACTCTATGACTGAACCTCATGTCTTCCCCTTTCCAAGGGCTAGAAATGCTATCTTCACTGCTCTGGAACAAAGCCAAGAGGCCATAGAGATCAGTTCTGAAGATCAAATTATTCAGGTGAGTTTTGAATACACTTTGTTTTCATATTTAGTTATTGCCATATTGTAAATCCCATTCTCTCTTGCACTCGCTCTCTCTCTCAGGAGGGTGGACATGTTCTTAACTGTTGACCTCTTTCGTTGTATGACAAATAGTGAGAATAGACAATCTACGAGCTTGTGATGCAACGGGTTTGTAGATGGGCAATTTGTCTATTTTTGAATATTTATTTTTATTAAAAAATAAATAAAGTTGAAAGTTGATGTGCTGTACATAATTGTTAAACAAACATAACGTAACATATATTCAGTCTACATCGAAAAAAAGGAAATGCATTCTCTGGTGCAGTGGATCCCAAACCTTTTCTCTCAAGACCCAAAAGAGAAATTACCGTAGATGTTTTCCCCAGAACCAGAGGTATGGATCCCCCCCCATGCCCCCCAGCAAGTCCAACTCTGCTCATCCCTTCTCTTGACGTTTCTCTCTCTTGACGTTTCTCGCCTGCTGATGTCTTGTGATCCCTGATCTCAGTTATGATATTTGTATTCTGTCTCTCTCTTCTTGCACACTCTCTGAATGGATTCTTTTGTATGGCCCAGACCACAAAGCATTTAAGGCTGTGTTATTAGTGTGACTGACCGAAAGGCAACACGTCACTGTAGTACTTTGGCAACTTTATTTATTTATCCTTTAATATTTATTTTTATAGATAGACTAAAGTCTGTCCCGCCAGTCCTGACACAGTTTTGGCGCACACGCATCATGTCAAATCGACCAGATGCATCGGGAATCGTGTGCTTCCATTTTGCTAAGCGATTTATACGAGTTGTATAGTTTAATTTATATGAATTTATTAGTGAGTTGAATATGGAAACTAAGTCTTTTTCACTCAGAAACTGTAAGGGTTACAGTTACCACACTTGGGATAGAGTCCAATGGCATACGCAGGAAAACATAATTACACCAGTCAGCTTCATGGTGGCGCTATAGGACATAGTTTGGTTCCACTTGAAAAAAGCCAATGCATTTTTCCCATAGAGATTTCCAAACATATTGATATCAATTATTTTAAGCCTAGAATCAAGCCATCCAGAGTCCAGGGGAATTTAAAAAAGGTTTTCAATATTTAATTACAGGTATATGATGTTTTGCAGTTTTCAAAAGAAATCCACCGACTTGCGTCGGGACAACCACACTTGCAATTTCCCAAATTGCACCTTTCTAGTTACCTTCTGTTTTCATATGGTAAAAATGAACATTTGTAAGTTCTACCAAAGCCCCACAGGTTGAGCGATGAATATGCTAATGCCACGAACAGATTAAAGCCTGTGTTATACTATACAAAAAAGAACAGATCTCCAAGCTCACAACGTGTTAACTTGCAGCACAATGCTATTTTCGATGAGCGACGCATGCATACAACCAAGTATAAATCAGGCGTAATGTATTTTGTTTTCTAGGAACATCATCATGTAGCCACCAATGCCACCCTGGTAAACTGAACTAGTACATCTGACTCCAGCGCAGCGTGCTCTGTATGAATCCTCTGATATGGGGCAAATGAATGGCAAACTCTCATCACAATTCTCTTTCTCTTCTCATTCACAGTATGTGAACCCTGCCTATGAGTCTATCATGGGTTATCAACAGGGTGAGCTAATAGGGAAGGAAATTATAGAAGTGCCTAGAAGTGAAAAGAATAAACCTGATCTCCTTGAGACGATAAACTCCTGCATACGGAAAGGAAAGGTAATTGATGTTCATTTTACGAAATCCTGTTAAGCAGTGCTTTTGTGTACTGATCTTTTCACTGTGGTTAATTTACACCTGCCATACTGTCACTAAATCTGCACACTCTTTACAGTACAATTCTGTCATGGTGTTTAGTCATACATGTGCTCACATATCGCTTTAAAGACTACTATTGTTGAGCTACTGAAGTGCCTAAAAACTTCTAGGTACACAGTAAAAATCCTCAGTGTAACGTAAACCCTGAAACTATAAAAATGGACCTGCAAGGATCCATGTGAGTGCCCATTTGCATGCATGCGAGCGCCCAAGTGCATCTGCGTGCATGCATGCGTGTGCATGCATCCGCGTGCGTGTGTGAACTCTGCAGTTGGCAGAGGGCAGCTCCATTTCATGTGCAGAAGATCAGTGGCTGCTGGCTGTGCTGTGATGTTACTACAGAGGGTGCAAAGGTTACCTCCAGACAGCCCAACAGCAGGAAAGATCTTTTACAGTCCATGGGTGGGATGGACATGAAACAAGCGCACTGGGCGCCAAGAGTGTCCCCCCCCCCCCCCCCCCCCCCCCTTTAAAGCGATTCTGTGGTCTCTGAAACACACAGTTACAGTTCCAACCCTCACCATCACTAACCCTCACATATAACAAATGATCTGTTTGATATGTCATTTCTTTCGAATGGTTTTCTTTTCAATATAAAATATTTATCCTCAACTACAGCATGTCTCATCTCATGTAAGCTCTTTAGATGGCTTTAAAGCAGCTTAAGACTTATTTCTTCACTCTTACGTTTAGTTGATTTTTAAATCTCTGTGTTGTTATTCATCTCCTCACTGTTTTGCCTGATTCACTGCATTTCTTTGCTATTATTTTAATGTTTTATGTTTTCGCTTTTCGTTTTTATTTTATTATCTGTACTTTTTCTTGCTCTTAAAGCACCTTGCATTTCATGTCATGAAAGGTGCTCATAGAGAAATGAACTTCATTATTATTACACTGACGTCTTGGTGTGTTGCAGGAGTGGCAGGGGATTTATTATGCCAAAAAGAAGAATGGAGACAGCGTTCAACAAAATGTGAAGATCACTCCTGTGTTTGGACAGGGAGGGTAAGTCCCCATGTGTTTAAGCACATGCCATGTTCAACCACCCAGTATCAGTCATCCTTGCAGTAACTGACTTGACTATGTTTATTTTGTCGTTCACAGAAAAATCAGACACTATGTGTCTATCAACAGGCCTTTAAATGATAATAATAAGGTAACTGGGGTGAACATCTTTACTGTTTTTACAAATCGGATGCATTGATTAATTACATTTTCTGACCCAAATATGTGTTTTTCCCACGATCTGTACAGACTGATAAGTCCAGTGAACGTGTGCATTCTGTGCAAGCAGAGTCTCAGACAGGTAGGATCTGTACTCCTTCCTTCATCTGAATGTTTTCTGCATGAACTTTAAAGGAATCTATATTACACAAGAGGGTGTGCTTTCCGCAAGCATCGCTGAAGTGAAATAATCACTGTGTGCGTGTGCGCGTGCGTGTGTGCTCCTTTCCACAGACATCCAATCCAGTAGACACAAGGATAGAAGGAAAGGATCCCTTGACGTCAGATCTACAACGTCCCGAGGGAGCGATGGTGAGAGAGAGAGAGGGGGAAATTGATGGAAACTTTCGGTCTCCACTGACAGCTTGTGAAACCTTTCACATCCCCTGTGATACCAAGAGTGTTGATTGATTGTGTACAGTGCACACCCTCCTGATTATGTTGTTGAACATCCAGACTGTCATCATAGTAGTCCTACAGGTGATTTATTTGTTTGTCCCTCATGCCAGGGAGCTCTCAGCGAAGGCACTCCTCCATGGCCAGAATCCACTCTATGACCATAGAAGCCCCCATCACCAAGGTTTGGTTCCTCTCGCTCTCTCTCTCTCGTGCTCTCTCTCACGCTCTCTCTCGCTCGCTCGCTCGCTCGCTCTCTCGCTCTCTCTCTCTCTCTCTCTCTCTCCTAGCCTCTGTCATATGATTATTAGTTTGCATTGGCACTTCCATCCCATGACCTGGCTCATAAAACTCAATGAATGATTATTGTATATAAGTCTTGGGGCAACGTATATAATGTACAGATAAAAGGCCAAATTATATAGATGGGATGGGAAACTTTGCGGGAGCAGAATGGTCTGCTGTTCAGGAGAGTTCTTTAGGCTGTGGCCCAGCTTGTCAGACATGGAGAAAGTCCCCAGGGATGGTCACACTGCAGTTCCTATGCTGTATCATTTGACTGTGCTGTCGCTCCCTGTAGACATATCCCTCTCCAGAATAAAGCTATTAATGGAACGCCTGGTCGCGTGTGTGTGTCTTTCTGGGTCTGCATGTGTGCATCGCGTGTGTGCGAAGTGGGAGAGTTCTCATTAGGGGGTGCATAACTGCACAGTAAACGTAATTCTGCCCAGGGTCAATCAGTCATCAGTGGGCATCCATGGATAGATCCTATAACTTGGGTCATTGCATTGGGTAGTTGTTCCCCGTCTGAACAGAATCTCTCCCTCTGCTATTCCAGGTGATTAACATCATCAACGCAGCTCAGGAAAGCAGTCCCATGCCTGTGGCAGAGGCCTTGGATCGGGTGCTGGAGATCCTGAGGACCACTGAGCTATACTCCCCACAGCTTGGCACCAAGGATGAGGACCCCCACACGAATGATCTCGTAGGGGGGTTGATGATGGTAAGACTCCGATAAGGCAGGCCAGAGTTTCTGCATAGCCTACTGCAGCCCTTGCCAGCGTTTTTGAGCATTTTACTAATCCCACGGAATATTTTGTTCTGTGATGATGTAAACACCAAATATCTCAAAAGAAAGTCTCTACTTTTCATCAAAAACACTGTCTGGGAACAGAAAGCAGAGGAAAATATTTTTTTCTTTTTTTTTTACAAATCCTATAACATTATACTAGACCGGCTGGATTGTTGTGGAAGAGCACCCTCTATCATCAACACTGAAAACACAAAATGACGAACTGCATACGTCAATGACGGTCTGCACCTTGGATTGAAATGACGAATATATCCGTTCACGCACGCACACACACACACACACACACACACACACACACACACACACACACACATTGAGTCAGGATTTATACACAAAGTAAGACCAAAACCAGACAATGAATTAATAGGCTTGATTATTACACACACACACACACGCACACGTCGCACACGCATCACCACACACGCTTGCTGCGGGAGTTGCGAGACCGACACAAACAATCACGCACACACAAAAGTTTTGCCACGCCAGGGGAGGAGGTGGACTGCCGTTGGATGTGTCTGGGTCTGCACACAACTTTTGAAAGAATATATCCATTTGGAGAAACAGGATGTGGGCTCCGCCACCCCAATGACAGTCTTGTTAGCAAACACAAACACACCCACAGCGCGTGCAGCATCTCCACAGCGTGTGCAGCGTCTCTACAGCGTGTGCAGCGTCTCTACAGCGCGTGCAGCGTCTCCACAGCGCGTGCAGCGTCTCCACAGCGCATGCAGCGTCTCCACAGCGCATGCAGCGTCTCCACAGCGCATGCAGCGTCTCCACAGCGCGTGCAGCGTCTCCACAGCGCGTGCATCGTCTCCGCCGCACGCCACCATGCACACTCAGTCTCTCCCTCGGTCCTTCCTCCTCCCTCTTCTTCCATTTCTCCTCCCTCTCTCCCAGAAGTCTGTCTCTCTCTAGCCGAGACTACATGAAAAATAACAAACTAACGGAGTAACACACCATATAGTAACGGTGACTGAGTTACTGAATTAAAAGATAATGTGTTACAGTGCGAGTTACCGCCGAACATTATGGTGTTACAGTAACACGTTACTTGTACTGCCTTACTTCCCAACACTGCCAGTGAGTGCTTGGTAGTGTCTCAGCAGTAAGATCAGATTACTAAAAAGGGGAGGGGCTGGTAGAAGCATGCATGAGGAAAAAACATATATGATATGTTGACTTGTAGATCTGTCCTGGCAAAATTGTTACATATATTGAGTCAGACCTCTTCCGGCGCTAGTCTGCAAATCAGTATATGTGCAAAGTGTAGTTATTTGGAGCATGCGTCCGCTGTGAGACCCTAGCCAACACTGCCTCTGAACTCCATGGATAGAGTGAGACAGTGAGAAAGGGGAAGATGTAATGAGCTCATTGATTTATTTTAAGATATATTTATTTATTATTTATGTATTCCCACAAAGTTCTAATATTTAAATTCATTCAATTACCACATTTGATTCTCCTGTGTTTATTCACTATGCCCCATGTTTCTTTAAATGCAGAATACATTGAGCATAGCAAACTGTTATAAAAGCATAAAATGAGTTTATTGTTCATTTCAACACATCTATATTGTTAAGCACAAAAACAAATTCGCACAGTATAGCACAATTAAACCACCTGTTGATAAATTGATAAATGAGACTGTGTTCTTGATAAGCATTGGGATCAGAGGGGATGTGCCGAAAATGGCCATGTACAGGGAAAAGGTTGAAGACCCCTGGCCTAGGGCCCTATTTAGACAATCTATGTCACAGATCGCATGTCAAAGGTCGCAAATTGTGATGTTCCAGCTCCGATTATGTTAGTTAAATTGCGTTTTTCGGGACACAATGCAAGGTGCTCTTTGAATTGGTCATGGTGTGTTTTCTCCAAGTTGGAGTAGATTCTGCTCAGGCTGGTGGCAAAGAAAACTAATGCAATGTATATTATGTCAAGTTGACTGAGTCTCTCAGAAATGTCATCTATCATGTTGAACGTAAGTGTTCAATTTGGGTGAGCCAAGTACATTTGGTAAATTATACAAAGTGACAATGACAATTGTGTCAGTTGTATACTGGCAATGGTACTTACTACTAGTACTGTTCAGTGTAGGTATAAGATAGGACCCCAAGTCTCTGCAGTGGGGGGCAGGACCTTTTCCCCTGCGCCACGCAGAAGCCTATGAAGCAGTGAAGATGAGCGGGTCGACCGTGAGAAAATCGTCCAGAAGGTGGACTAGGTGGGGGATATGGTCGTTGTTAAGGAGAATCCAATCCAACAGAGTATTTCTGACAGGTTGTCGAATAATTTGGGGCTGCTTTTGCACCCGAAGGTTAATCTGACGGCAAAATAGTATTTGTCGTTCCAGTGCACGCCGAAAAGGTGCCAAGAGTCTGGGTGGAGTGGGAGGACGTGGGGCTGACGTGATGTCGGCTTTGACAGCCAGGCACCGCGCCCGGCGAGTCGGATCAGGGAGATGGCATGGTTTACGGTTGAGTAGTGGAGTGAATAGTCGGCGCTGGGGATGAGATTGTTAATGCTGGGGATGGATGAACCGTGTGGGGCGGATAGGTCAATGATTATTTCCTGGTCGCCACTCCTATTGGGCTTATGCGGCATGAGGGAAATGGGGTGGGGGGGGATCGAATGGCCCTATCATGAAGCGTTGCTTAACCTCTTCCTCGAGTAGAGTAGTGACAATGTCGGTTTTCTGCTAGAGCGGACTGGAGGTTATTGCAGGAATGAGATTGATCGGGGAGTGAGAAAAGGACTGGTGAAAAACCGTTGTTGAGACCGTTGGCTGGTTTGGTGGGGTTGTGAGGGCAGCTAGACCGGTTGTGCCCTCCGCCGCAGCTCCAGCAAACGTGGAGCATTTTACATGAATTGGAATAGGCACCCTTTGTCATTTATGTCAGTTATTACAGAGCATGCGGGAACCTATAAGCATTATTTTCCTGCCTTGCTTGTCCAGGGCCTGGGAGGTAGAGGGGTAAATGGTTGGACCGGTGGGACGGTTATTTTTTGACTGCCTGTTTGGGGCTGGCTGGGAGTGAGGCATGTTCATGAGAGCGGGGGCTGAGGCGGATGCGGCGGGTTTGGGTGTCGGTTTTGCGGCTGAGAGAACACACTCGGTGGTGGGGTGTGAGGGGCAGCCGCAGATGATGCAAGCGAGAGCAGTCCTGCCGGCGAAGAGCCAGCAGTACAGCTCGACATCCAGGGCGCCCCAGTAGGTGGAAACGTTCCTCTCTCCTGGCTGCCGCGGGAAGGACCCCGAGTGACGTCATCCATCCGCAACGTTGTTGTTGTCGCCGGTGGTGCTGCTGGTGAGGAGCATTGGACCAACAGCGCATACAATTGGCCCTTGTTTAGGGTTCTACCGAACGGAGCAATGGTGGAAACCCGGTGGAAACCCGGTTCCTGCCAGGTTTCCACCGTTGTCCTGAGGAAACTTGAGGCGGAGCGAGGCACAACGCCTGATGCCCTTAGCCTTTGAGCTAAAGGCGAGGGTGGAGCTGAGATCAGTTACCATGGCAGGTAAATGGTGGAGTTAACTGTAACTGTGGTGAAGTTGATTGAGCTCTATACCTATGGAATAGGTGGCGGAAGTAACCAACGATCTTATCTTGAAAGCGTAGTCTTCCTCCTGAACATATGTTGTACCAACTCCATTTGAAAGCCTGCAGTTTCTATTAGCTTGGTTTCCCCATCGATGATGTCACTGGTGGAGAGGTTTCTGAACTGCCCACAGCCCTCTTATGAGACACAGACAGAGTAGAAAAACAATTGTGGCATTTTATCATGAACATCAGTGAGGACCAATTAGGTATATGAAGGTAGGTTGAAAAGTGGTGAAGTGGTCCTTTAATACTACTGCGGCCCTGTGGGCTATATAATGTCGACCTACAAATCTCCCTTTGTGGTCAAGCAGATAAGACTGACGCATTTACTCAATGGCGAAAAGCTCTCAAGTCCTGGTGTTCAGAAAGGCTGCATGTCCCTTGGCAACCACACCACCGTCTACTAAGATGCATGCTATCATAAACATGAACAGCCACCAGCTACATCTGTCCCATTATCCAGCAGTCCATATCAAAGCCTGCGAGGTCATGTGATTGTGTCATGTGAGATGAAGGCAGCAGGGTCAGGAATGTTTGCCCGTACGCATGCAGACTTCAATATTTGGGTGTGTGGACTTTGTTTGCAGAATGAAACGGAGAGCGGGAGACACACAGAGAAGTAGAGGGAGAGACAGAGACTGATTAACCATGGTGAGGTAGAGAACTAGAAAGACTGCCAAGTTGGCAGTCTTGGCAAGAACCCCAGAGGAAGTGTTAGATTGTCCTTTGTGCTCCTGTAGGCTGGAGAGGAAAGCAGTTCCCCCCAAAACCCCTTCTCTCTCTCTCTCTCTCTCTATCTCTCTCTCTCTCTCTCTGAAGCAGAACTTGAGAGCCATACAATGTTGTCTTGGTGCAGGTTATTTTTCTTGCTCCATACTGTGCAATTATTCTCAGAGAAACATATCCATGTGCTCGGTTAATCGTTTATTCTCTAGGTCTCTAGTTTCTATTTGACTCTGCTGTGGTAGACAGTAACACTCAATATTTGACTGAGGGGTGTGGGGGCGTTGAATGTTCGAACACAGAGCTTTTTTTCTCCTTTTTTTGAGTGGAGCTGTCATCTTTCTAGGGGAGAACGTCTTAAAATAGCCAGTGTGTACAGAGGCAGCGCCACCGTGAGACAATGCTTGGGTCAAAGATGAGCCAGTCTCCTCTTCCTTTCTCACTCGTCAAGGAAACACTTCACTCTGTAAGACTACTGCTCAAACTACACCCTTATGTAGCTTTAGTATGGTTATTGGCTGACATTGGCCTTTTTTATATAGATTTACACATATATTTTCTTTTGGGGAGGAAGAGAAGGCCAAATACTAAAACAAAAAATAATATTAGCCCATTAAGATTGGAGGCCGATTCTACAAATGCCTTCTAAATCAGTAGTTCTCACACTTTCAAGATTTTTCAATTATGTTCAAAAATAGCAGATGTACAAGCTCTCAGTGAGTGAGCTTGTATATCTGCTATTTTTGAAAATAAAAAAATCACACCCGTGTGAAGTGAGGGGCGCTGTTATGATCGTACATCATCATGCATCATCTCATACTGGCCAATTTAACATTTACGTCATATTTGGCGGACATTTGACCTAATTTCTCCTTTCATTGTCAATGGCAAATATGAGACGTGTGGGGACAAGGTCACGTAAATGTCCCCTTCATTGTCAATGGCATTTAATGTTTGTGTTGCGGATATTTTGTGGGGACAAAAGCTTTATCCAGGGCTGCACTGCTTTGCTGTAGTTTGAACATGTGGAAATCAAAGAGTCTTCTAGGCTGCAAGACTTATTGTTAATGTGGGCGTGGTATCAGAGCAACAGAAAATAATGGCATATAAATCCCTGCCATATATTTCAGAAAATCAGTGGAAACAAATGTCCTCCCTGTAATTTCGCCAAGCTAGAGCAGGTTATAAATTAGATGTTAATTAAAAATGAGGTTGACACAGTAATAAAAGCCATAGTGTTTATTTTACTGCAGGAGTACACACTGAGTTAAGTTAAGACTGGTGTTTTCTACTGTGTTGCAATAGTTGGAAATTTGTGGGTCATGGGCCTCAGGCCGAGAAGTAGTCCGATCAGTTTGTTTTGTCTGAAGCGTAGTCTTTAGTGACATTGGGATGTTGGAGAACCAAGAGGTGCAAGCATAGTCAAAGTGGCATTGAATAAGGGCCCCGGCAAGAATCCTGAGAGAACCTTTGTTGACAAAAGAGGAAATTCTCCCCAAAAATCTTGTTCTTTGATTTACTTTTTTGATCACCTTTGATGTCATACTTTCATCTGTCGTTTGTTGTCAAGAATATAGCCCAAATGCGTAACCTCTTCTTTGCTTGAGATTACTTTATCATCAGCAATGGATTCTGTTTTACCAAATTGTAATGGCAGTTTATCGGAAAATCAAGTACAGATTTTACTGAGTTCAGAACTTTTGCATGCATGGATGTCCGTGAATTAAAGGGACACTTCACCCTTTTTGCAAAAACATATATGTTAATGACATTTAGAAGATTTAGAACACTTTCCTGGGGGTCTTTATGTGTGTAATATGTGGTTTTAGATACAGTATTTTAGATTTTAACAGTAAACCCAGTGTCTCTGATGTCATCGACACTGGGCTCACTGCCTTCCTGACCTGGACTACAATTCCCATAATGCTTTGGTGCACTGCTCCTCCTTGTGGATAGGGGGAGGGCTGTCTTACTGAGACAACATGTAGTCCAGGAAGTAAGTGAACCCAGTGTCCATGACGCATCCCCGTTTTTACTACCCAGTTTCGCAACAGTGAGGGGAGGGCGGGGCTAGCCCACACCGTGCCCGCCGCAGTCAGCGCACACAGAAGTCAAGGCAGACGGCTGTGGAAACAACACAAATAAAAACTTTGGCGAAAACAGAAGCCCAACATGAGGATGAAGGAAACATTCAGTCCAAATGTCCAGTTTGCTAATTCACAACAACTACTACTACTACTTTGTTGTTGAAACCTCGAATTTCTCTAACTATTAATTAATATAGCCATTCCATAGGAGTATCTTTTTATATTTGTCCAAGAAGAATACACACAGAAAGACCCCCAGGAAAGTGCTAAATCTTCTAAACGTCATAAACATATTTGTTTGCAAAAAGGGTGAAGTTTCCCTTTAAGGTCTTGTAAAGGTGCTGCCTAGTTCATGTATCCGTAAAGGCAGACACTTGTTATAATCATAATATGATGGATAGCAGGCATGTGCATGACGTATATTATACGTCATGCACATGCCTGCTATCCACCCTCTGTCCACTTAACGTCAAATATGTATTCGAGTAAAATTTCAATCCCACAGTTGAAAGCATAATTATGTGTGGCTTATAGTCATTTTGTTTTCTGAGTTCCTGGAAGTTGATTGACAGCAGTGTTTCTATTGCTAATCCTGTTGCCAGAGCCGAGTGGTAACCTTTGCATCCACTTCCTTTTGTCACACTCTTTCATTTGCTTTCTTGTTGCAGGATGGCCTACGCAGATTGTCAGGAAATGAGTACATCTTTGCCACAAAGCGTAAGTATACAAAAGAACTCTGCTGGTGATGGTCTGCAGATGGTCTTCCTTGAGTAATTCCATTACACACACACACACACACACACACACACACACACACACACACACACACACACACACACACACACACACACACACACACACACACACACACACACACACTCAAACACACACACACACAGTAACCGGAATGCTCGCCTTAAAACAAGCTCACCCTCATTTCTTTCCGCCGAACTGACGCAGGCTGCTCGTTGGGGCGGTTCTTGTATTCTTTTACAATGACATATTGACATTGTATTTGTTTTGCTGAGAATAAGGTTAGAAATAACTTAGGCATAGTTTTACTGGGGTTAAAGGGGAAGAACACTTTGGTTGTGTAGTTTATTTGCCATGATGTAACTCCAAATGTGGACAATAAATAAATAATTTCTCCAGTGATTAGAAAATGGGTAATTCAAAATATGCTCCTCATTGACTTACATTGTACGTAACTTTATTTACGGGAGCCTGTTTCGAATTGCACACATCAACTTTGTTTGTATACTAAAAGAATGACTTTGAGAGCTGTTTCAGCGTACAATTTAAGTCAATGAGGAGCATATTTTTAATGATCAATTTCTAATCACTGGAGCGATTATTTTTTATTTCTTGTCCACATTTGGAGTTACATCATGGCAAGGTAACTACACAACCCAAACTTCTATCAAAGTGGTCTTGCACTTTAAGTCTAGGACTAGGGTTAGGTGTTTACTGTTGGCACTGTTTTACTGAGGTTAAGGTTAGGAATAAAGTTAGGGTTGACCATTTTGGCATAGTTTACTGACGTTACGTTTAGGAATATCAGGCAGAACAGTTACGTCGGCTGTACACCCGAGGCGACTGTGTTTTGAGGCGACTGTTTTGGTACACACACACACACACACACACACACACACACACACACACACACACACACACACACACACACACACACACACACACTCACTCTCATTCTTCTTTTTCTGCCTATGTTCCCCACAGAGCCGCACCACGCCGCCAGTCACCTGGCCACTCCGCTGTCTCTAATTGACATCCCGCCTCGTATAGCCCAGGCCATGGAGAATGAGGAGTCTTGGGACTTTGACATCTTCAACTTGGAGGGTGCTACCATGAAAAGGTGAGGTGACAATCTCACCTCATCTACGATCTGTAGTTATATCACGTTTTTAATAAAGAGCTGGAGAGACATCCTGTTGCTGAACAAACGCTCAACAAGTCTATAGCAATGAGTACTTACTATAATTTATTTTAACCAAAGAAAATCACCTTCCCTACCTTTTAGTTTTTAATAAGATTTAGTTGATTATAAAAAAATCTATTTATTTATTTTCATGTTGATTCATTAAAACATAAATAAAACCTGCTTCTTAATTATTTACTACTACTATTACATGAGCAAAAGCCTGTTATTGATTCTAAATATGGTTTTTTTATATATTTCCGATGAATGGCACATCCCTGGGTTATAATCAACTCCCATGACCTTTGACCCCTCAGGCCTTTGACCTTCTTGGGTCTGACGATCTTCTCTCGCTTTGGGGTGTGTGAGTTCCTGAACTGTCCTGAGGGCACGTTGCGCGCCTGGCTACAAGTGGTTGAAGCCAACTACCACTCCGGTAACTCCTACCACAACTCTTCTCATGCAGCCGATGTCCTGCATGCCACTGCATACTTCCTTGGCAAGGAAAGGGTGAAGGTAAAAAAAATGTGCACCAATTTGAAAACGACAAAAAAATTAATGGAAATAATAAAACAAATACTGATAGGGGACTAGTCTAAATTTACAGAAGGGGGTCCCTGGAGGAAAATAGGGGATGCCTATCTAATCTCAGTCCAATGGAAGGTCAGCTAATTTTACTTTGAGTCCAATGGAGGGTCATACAAATTTAAATTCTTAAAATAGTCAATCAGTGACGGTTGTTAATTAACAAGCCATCAAAACACTGCAAGTGTGAACGACCCAGTAAAATAGATGGTGGTAGAAATAGAGATGGTGGTTAAACAATAAACACCCACCCCTTTGGGTCTTGGAATTTTATACATACATGTTCTACAGGGGTACCCTTTTTAAAAATCGACCTGTTCATGGTTGGGAAAAAAAAGAAAGAAAAACAAAAAAAAGGTTTGGGGCTGTTTTCTGTCTCAACCTTCAACCTTAAAAAAATAAAATAAAGTTTTTTTCCGTTTTTGCTGATTTATTTGAATGGGACAGTGGACGGAGACGGGAAGTTAGAGGAGGGGATAACATGCCAAGAATGGAAGCAGGCATGTTGCCGTGATGTGGTCAGTGTTCTTATACAGGCTGAGCCACCAAGGTGCCCCAATCAGCTCTGGGATTAACCATTACTGGCCTGGGTATAGTTTAGGTGTGCTTACAGTCCAAGATCAGCCTTACAGTACGTAAGGCTTGTGAAGCCAGTACCTATTAGGCTCCATGCTACTTCTGGGCCTCTTCCAACTTCCTTCACGGGTGTTACCCATGATACTAATTAAGGCTCTATTCCATTTAGTGTACAGTGGTTCTCAAAACGTTTTAATTCCAAGGACCCCTGTAACTCTGAGTATGTTACACACCTGTGTTTCCAGTGAGCCAACATGCACAATAGCAGCACTGACTCTGTTTGACCAGAATGGAACAGAGCCTTAACAGCGGTAACACCTGTGAAGGAAGTCTGAAGAGGCCCAGAAGTAGGAAGGGTTATTTTGAAAACGGCGTATGTGCATAGAGCCTATTGACACAATGAATGAGTTTCTGTAGGTTTGCAGTTTGCACACATTTTAGGGATGCATTATTTTGCAGCCATATCACTCACCGCTACGAGTTGTGCGATTTGTTTGATTTTGTCACTGTGGTTTGGTCGGCACCTCTGCAACACTGGTGTACGCTTCTTCCTTTTTCTGACAACCATATCATTGACACAGAATCTTGTCAAAACGCTCACATCACTTTATTTTGTCCCGGTCATTGCAGCGGCCACTAATGGTCGATGATGCAGTAATGGATTATTAACTCAATTACACAGTCCAATAATTTTCCATACATGTTGGATTTGTGGAAGAGCAATAGAAATAGGGAGAGTGCTAGAAATTCATGATTAGATGTGAATCTACACAGCTTTATCATGTCTGTGTGTAAACACCGCCCAGGAATCTGGCAGTGATATTCAAGTGTTAATTCAACTCTGTGAGAGTGTAATGAATTGTCCTGTAAGAGGCCTTAAAGCAGGGGTGCCCCCACTTTTTGAGTGGTGTAAACCACTCCTACAACTGGCTTTGTTAGTTTGTCTGTCTGTCTGTTCGTACCAAAAAATTAGCATGGTTGCTATGGTCACCCAGTTCACACGGGTGTGATTTCATTACGTCAGACATTACGTCAGACCACAGCTGATCAGTCTATATAAGACACTTACACCACTCAGTTCACACGGGTGTGATTTTTAGACTTGAGAGCTACTTTCAAAATGACCAGCTCAACCAGATCTACCCACCAAAAATATGGTGGGTAGACGCTGGTCTACCTGCACAGCGTGATCTACTGGTACTGTAGATCACGATCTATCTTTTGGGCACCCCTGCCTTAAAGGATAAGACCACTTTTGGCTTGTTTTCTTACCTTGTTATGAGCAAACTAGTCCATTCCATGAATTATTTCGCTCCGTTGTGCAGTTTTATAGTAAATTAAGAAATATAAATAATGTCTCATTGACTTCCATTGTAACAGGGAAACAGCTCTCAAAGTCTATTTTAGCACATAAACGAACGCAACAAAAGCTGATTCTGACAGGTTATCACATCAGGAAAACTCATTGAGGTTTATGCTGTGTTGAATTGCTATTAAGAACTGAGGCTGATTTAAAAATGTATTTTAAATCCCAACAGTTTTCTGAAAAACTTGCCTTTCTATGCCAGTGGTTCTCAAACTTTTTCATGTCAAGGAACGACAAAATTATATGTATTTGGCCGCAGACCAACATCTCAAATTATTTTGTTCTAGGGACCCCCAGAACAATGATTTGAGTTAAAATCACACCCGTGTGAACTGAGTGGTGCAACTCCGTGTGGGGGTCCCGGGAACTTCCAGTCCCAGACCCACAGGAATGCGGCCAGGGTGCCGGCCCGGTTCCGGCGAGCCACCCCGCGTTCCGAAACGGTCGAGAAATGACAGAGTTAAGGTGGTTGCACACTGGACGAGTTTTTCGGAAAACCGATGGAGAAACGCTGCTAAAAATCAGAAGAACGCGCTCTGTGTGCAGGGACCTTAATTGTGTGGGGGAATTAGCAGACAACACTCTCTCTCTCTCTCTCTCTCTCCATCTCTCATGCACACTCCACATTAGAATTAGCAGGCAACAGTGCAACACTATGGGCTCCATTTTCGTCACCGCTCTATATATATATATATATATATATATATATATATATATATATTCAAAGATATCTTACTATAAATACGCCACGTCTCTGTGGCTTCACAGAGACATGTTTAATCATTCTTTTGTAAAAGAACCTCCTCCAGCACCACTCACAAAATCAAAAAGAATTATTAAAAATAAAGGAAAATAGTAAATGAAAAAGCACGGCCCCCCACATTATTAGAAGGACATTATCAGTCAACAGAAAAAAGGTCGGGTGTTTTTGATGAATCTATCATGGTTAAAAATGGAGTTTGAAGTTATAATGGGTTTGTATAGGAAGGGGGCGGGGTAGCTAAAATGAATATCCAATATCTAAATACTGAATGGAGCAACTTAAAAACGTCTGTGGTGTTCACATAAGCCTGAGTAGACGATAAAATGACCAATTTTTTTTTAAAGTAAAATATCCCTTTAAATATAAAATGATGGTTAAAATCTAAAATGTCACAGATTCTTTCCCAATTTTAATGGGTTAAGGAGTCAGATTTTGTCACTAAGACGTTCTGCTAAAATGTTGTGGTTAGAGGTTGTTTTTCCTTCATACTGCTTTAGTCCTGATTACCAACACTCGTGCCTACTTATCGACAGTATGCATGTTGGGATGTGCTGCTGTCAAAGCATGGCCATGTTATCACTATGGTACCAGGAGTCCCGTCCGACCATATGTCGTGTTGTTAGAGAGTGGTGCTTTGGCCCAAGGGTGTCAGTGGCTCGGTGACTGATTCAGTCTGTGCACTGGCTAAGCTGATTACAAAATTAGCTATTTCTGACCTTAGAGACATGATCTTTCATTGGCTTAGCCAGCGGACAGTGAGTTTAGGTCATCTAAGGCTTAGGCACAAAAAAGAGCCTGGGACTCTTTTCCTTAACAGGCCAGATTAAAAGGGTAACATTTTGCTGATGAGGCAAATTTTCACCACACACAGGCAATTACATATCTACACAGAAGGCAATAAAGTTGCACCAGAACAAATGGCTCTACCGGTACCTGAGTGATAGTACAACAGTATTTAAATTGCCATACAGCCATACAGACTCAAGTACAATTCTCAGTGTTGATGTAGTTCAGAGACTGTACAAGTAAGAGCAATGCAACCAAGGTTTTTTTTACATTTGTAAACTCTCTTAAATTAACCTGATGATTTTTTCTGTGTAGTTCACAGCGAATGTGCTCATTTGACCTCCTTTGCTCTCTCCCGCAACTAGTGTTTTTCATTGTCCCATTCAAATATATGATTTCCTCTTAACAGCAAAGTCTGGACCCTATTGATGAGGTGGCTGCCTTGATTGCTGCTACTGTCCACGATGTGGACCATCCAGGCCGCACCAACAGCTTCCTGTGCAACGCAGGCAGTGAGCTGGCTGTTCTGTACAATGACACGGCCGTGTTAGAGAGCCATCATGCAGCGCTGGCCTTCCAGATCACCACGCGAGATGATAAGTGCAACATCTTCAAGAACATGGAACGGTATGAACTTCATCTGGAAAGGTGTCTTCATTTAATGATAATTATCAGGATTGTATTCAGCTCCCTGGGCGTAAACCTGTCACCCCAATACATTAAATAAATTACACATCTAATTTTGCTATGCATTTGAAGTTATTTCTGGTTGTAATACAGTGTAATTACAACAATTGTAATAAAAGTGTCATGGCATTGGTTCCCAAACTTTTCAATTTCAAGGACCCATAACTCTTGTATACTCTGAGTTATAGACCTGTGAGGGTCCATTTGGAACCCCCTCAAAGAACCATGACCCCACTTTGAGAACCATGCACTGTCCTATGGAATAAGATGGTTATACTTGGATGGGCGGGGGGGAGGGATTGTTTGTACGTTGACAGTGACAGGGTAGTAATTTGATTTACACCCGAAGCAGAATGCTGGTCCCCTTCGAAGGGAGAGTGTGAACAATGTATCCATTCATCGCCACTGTCACTGCAGTCCGAAGACGGAAACCGTTCACGCGGGCTTCCATACCATTTACTACACTCACACTTTTCTCCTTTCTCTTCTCCCTCTTTTCACCATGTCCTCCGTCTCAACCCAATGTTTGTCCATCTCTCTAGGAATGAATATCGTACCCTGCGCCAGGCCATCATTGACATGGTGCTAGCAACTGAGATGACCAAACACTTTGAACATGTCAACAAATTTGTCAACAGCATCAACAAGCCACTGGCTGCTCTGGAGGAGAATGGGGTGAGATGGGAATAAAATATGTGCTTTCCATTATTATGTCTTGCATCACTGTATATTTCTGACAATTTGGAGCACCTTAATATCTAAATGTAATATATATCAACTTTGAGAGTAGTGGTTATCCTCTACGACCTCTAGGAATCATATGTTCTTTGTACCTTAGAGAAATTCAGCATTCAGTTACACACTATGCATTCCCAAAATAATATCCTCCTGCAATACACAGACATCCTTGATCCAGTATTTAGTAAGCAATAATAGTATTGGTCTGAAGGATTTAACTGGATTGGTGGACCTGTCATAGCCTGAGCATGGACATCTGTGTGGGGAGAGAATTCTACATGTTGGTACAATCTTTCTCATCTCAGTGTGGAATGCTCGGCACAGCCATTTAAAAGATGTCTGGCTTTTTTAACCACTTAAGTCCTCTAGTGCTCTGGCTCTGTGCTTGGACCGCTCTTTTCCGTCTACTCTACACCAAAAATACCCAATCTACAAGCTCGCGATCGACACATTGTGAGATTGTGTATTGGGCGGCTATGTTTGGCTAATGTTCTACCCAGAATGTGGATTTTGGTGTTCAGTTAGGGCCTGGATATTAGGATTAAATGCTAGAAACACTTAATTAGTTAATAAATGAATAACTTTTTGATACTATGAGAGTGGGCCTTTGACCCTACCTACACTAAACTGCAGGGTTTCTATTCCTGGAAAGTTAGCATGCTATAATAAAAAAATATCTATCTATCTATCTATCTATCATAGCGAAAAACTAATGAGACACAGAGGTAGCTCCCGGAAGTATAACGACGTATAGGTTGCACGGTTGCACCAGGTCTAAATGGATTAAACATTTTAGCAACACAAATTTTGTATGGAGGTCCTCATCACAACATATTTTCAGATGGGGAGTTTGTGGCCAAATCCATATTAATCTGGCGGTTCTTATTTGAGAACCACAGAATGCAGGTTTACATTATAAATTATTCAATGCTGCTGATGGTTTACCTTCAGCAGGCGGTGGTTCAGGGGTAGAGTGCCTGGATCGTAACCGCAAGGTTGCCAGTTCAAACCCGGGTTCCCCCAGAGTTACTGTCGAAGTGTCCTTGAGCAAGACACTGAACCCCTAATTGCTCCCGATGTGCTAGTTGGTGCCTTGCATGGTTTCCGTTGCCATCGGTGTATGAATGTGTGTGTGAATGGGTGAATGTAATGCACAATCTCTGTAAAGCGCCTTGGATAAAGGCGCTATATAAATGCACCATTTACCATTTATTTTACCATTTACCTTTGATTTCAGGGAAACGATGATGAGGAATCCGTCAAAGGTGTCCTGAAAACCCCCGAGAACAGGATACTTGTCAAGCGGATGTTGATAAAGTGTGCGGACATCTCCAATCCATGCAGGCAGCTGGAGATCTGTATAGATTGGGCTGGACGCATCTCAGAAGAATACTTTGCACAGGTAAATGGGGCGGGGATAAATACATTCAAAATCCACATTAAAAGATGGAAATAATGTGTTTCACACTCCAACTCCATAATGTATCTTTTCCTTATTGATGACATTTCAGCAATCCAGCGTTGAAGATATCGCATATAAATATCAAATATAAAATAAATATGCACTGCAGAAGTTTGTTCCTCGTTCACAGTTCTCTGTGATTAAAACCTCATCAATATTCCTGGAGTGCATTACTTTCTTGTTGAAAATATGTACAGTATGCACAGTACTATGCAGTATACTGTATACCTGTGTGTGTGTGTGTGTGTGTGTGTGTGTGTGTGTGTGTGTGTGTGTGTGTGTGTGTGTGTGTGTGTGTGTGTGTGTGTGTGTGTGTGTGTGTGTGTGTGTGTGTGTGTGTGTGTGTGTGTGTGTGTGTGTGTGTGTGTGTGTGTGTGTGTGTGTGTGTGTATAAAAAAGAAAAACATGATGCTGCTGGAATATTTTTGATTGATTGTTTATTTATTTTCGTGTCCTGCACACAATGTGCCCAACCCTCATGGGTTTATAAGACACCATTTCACAATTGCATTTACAGCATGTTTACATTACATAATTAATTACATTACAACAACAACTCAGTACTCTGTCTTCTTTCCCAAGCTTGACAAATAAAATTGGCCACAACAAATGTCCCTTTGGCAAAACATTTTTACCTAGTCATTTAAATCTAGGAAATCCCCACAGATATAAGACATCTTATTAACCAAAATATCCCTTATGTCATCATATTTAGAACAGTAAAACAAAAAGTGAACTTCGTTTTCAATTTCATCAAGATCACAGAACAAGCAATATCTCTCTTCTTCAGGAGTGGCATTAAACCTACCCGAATATACTGCAAATGGAATTAGCAACCATTTTTCTTTTCGTGGTCATTTAATGCACTGTCCACACCAAGCACTATAACTATACAGATATTGTTTAAAAAATGGTTCTAACTCAAGTGAATGGCATACTAACTCAAGTGGAGTCCATACAACAACAATAACGACAGTGGTTAAGTATATAGACATCGATCGTTGGTTCTCAAAGTGGGGTCCAGGAACCCTCTGGTTTCCTTGATGGGGTCTAAAATGGACGCTTACAGGTCTGTAACTCTGACCTGAGTGTATGGACCCATAAGGGGTCCATTTGGTTCCATTCGTACACTCTCAGAGTTATGGGGGTCCTTGCAATTAAAAGGTCAGAGAGCCACTGATATAGATAGTTATAGATAGTGCTTGACGTGGAGACTGTTGGCGGCCCTTTATAGAGTTCAATTAATGCGAAAGATTTGACTGTGTGTTCTCTGTCTTCTGTGCAGACGGATGAGGAGAAGCGTCAGGGTCTACCGGTGGTCATGCCTGTGTTTGAGAGAAACACCTGTAGCATTCCCAAGTCCCAGATCTCCTTCATAGACTACTTCATCACAGACATGTTTGATGCGTGGGATGGTAAGACTGGATGCTGCAGCTACAACATCTGATCACTGGTGGAAGAAGTAGTCTACTCTTAATTTTTTGTCTTTAAATAAAAGTAGCAATTCCACAATAGAATAATGCTTTGTACAAGTAGATGGTCAAAGTGTTGCTCGACTAAAAGTACAAAAGTGTTGGCATCGAAATATATTTAAAGTACCAAAGTAAATGTAATCAAATCTTTCCAATTTTGTAAAATGTTTTTCAAGCTCAGAACTCTTTTCAGGCTCTTTTCAATTTGCCAAAGTATAAAATAATAATAATATAAATATGTTTTGTAATAGTAATGTAAATGTGAAAAGGTAACTATTAAATAAAACTGTTGTAATGGAGTAAAAAGTACAATATTTGCCTCTGGGATGTTGTGGAGTACAAGAATAAAATATCCCAAAATTGAAATCAAACTAACTCAAAACTGTACTTAAGTACAATACTTGAGTAAATGTACTTAGTTACTTGCCACCACTGCATGTAACACACATTGTAATTATGTTGGTTTCCCACCTAACGCTGAGCCTCCCCTCTCCTGTGTGTTGCGTCTAGCTTTTGCTGACCTGCCCAACCTCATGCAGCATCTGGACAATAACTTTAAGTACTGGAAAGGCCTGGATGAGAGGAAACTCACCAGCCTGCGACCTCCTCCAGAGTAGATGCGACGTGTGTGGGTTCAGCCCTGGATCCTGGGCTCCTGGCGTCCGGAGTGGCCCTCCTCTCTTCTCCCCGCTGGGGTCGTCTCGCTCTTCCCTGCCAGTCCAGCCAAAAAGGGTCCACGCTCCTGTTTTCTGTAGCATGCCCAAGCGTCCACATGCCCGTCCATAATGATCCACAGAAGGACATGCTGACAAAGAGCGACAGCTGTGCTGACTCCATTGGCTTCTAGTTCTAGCCCTGTCTAGGGGAACTGAGACAAACAAAAATGGATGGCAAATGGACACACAGTATCCTTATGAACTTCTAGTGCATGTGGTACAGTGGCATAACTGAGAGACGGTCATCAGAGCCCCCCCCTGCAGAGGGGTGAACATTGACCGGGAAACACAAAGCTGTCCAGACAGAAGTCTTTGATTGAATCGAGGCATTGGTCCGATGAGCCAGATGTCCAACGTGCATAAAAAAAAGAAAAGAAAAAAAAAACAATCTTGGATCGCCATCCCATCCTTCTATCCACTACAAAACCTGACTATACTCCCTTGTGCCCCCTAAGGCCGCACCGCAGAACCACAGAACTACACTCCACCGCTTTGTTTTTTAAATCTATATATTTTTTGTATGTCCTTCAGAAACACGTCCACTAATCCTGGCTAGGAATATATGTAGTAACACGAGGCTGTCATAAGAGACGAGGGGGTCAAGAAGTTTTCTTGGTGTGTGTGTGTGTGTGTGTGTGTGGGGGGGGGGGGGGGGGGGGGGGGTGGAATTGTACTTAGGCCACTGGTGAGAGACTGAAAACATCATGATCATTAGGTAACTAATTACAGATTATTTGGTAAATATACATTTTGTCTTAGATGTTCAATATTTTCTATACTACAAATGCATACCATTAGCCTCATAGCATAATTGCATAAGTAATTCTTACTTAGTAATAGTTCTTTGGCCAAATTGATATTTCTTCCTAACTCCATATCTTAAAACTGCTGCTTCGGTGTGCCTTATTGCCTATGTCCTCAGCCAGAATGCTTGCTGCATTCCAAAATGACTATGGCAGATTGGCAGAAAGTGATTTTAAGTCAGCTTTTTTACTTTAATAGGCAGAAATGTTTTTAAATGTAACAAGCATTCTTTCTTTTCAAAATCTTTTTATTGAACATTTTCAATGACAGAAGTCTCTGGGCAGGCAAATAATGAAAAGACTATGTTGCTGAGCACCCCACGCCCCTCCCAGACCAAAATAAAAAAAACATTTTCTCCCCATTCATATCCCAATTTGATAATTATTAAGCCAATTCCCAGTTCCCCAGCCTGTAACAAGCATTCTGATAGGCAGAGAACATAAGCAAGGCAGGATGAATCAGCAGAGAGAGAGTGGAGTAAGCAGATATAAATAAAGGCAGATAAACATGACTTAGGCTAAATTAGTTTTTACTTACCCAAGTCAAAAGATTTCTTCAAGTCAATTTTTCATTTTTTTCTTGACTGAAAACCTTAAAAATATGACTTAGGCAATTATGCTATGAGGCTAACGATACATAGATTAGTTGATGAATACATGAGAACAAAATAAATGAGAGAGATTAAAGCCAAAACTGATTAAAGATGAATAGTACTATAACTCTCAAAGTCTTGTCCACACATATTATTATTCATATGAAACATTAACATTATAAACATTTTATTTTCTTATCAAATACTACAGTACCAGTTTGAATGAACACCTATGTATTGCACTGTATACCATATTTGAAATGTGTGAAGCTTCATTTATACTCCATTGTGTGAGGATGCCGCAAGCCAAAAAGAGCTGATCTACAAGCTAACAACGTGGTGCAACTTGTAGATCACTTATTTTTGGCATGCGACACCGTCATACTATGGAGTATAAATTAGGCTTAAATCTCAGTGATTTGTCCAGGGATGGGATGTTGCATTGGAGAATAAGCTGATTTTTGTTGATCATCAGAGGTGTGTGTGCGTGTGTGTGTGTGTGTGTGTGTGCGCGTGCGTGCGTGTGTGTGCGCGTGCGTGCGTGCGTGCGTGCGTGCGTAACATTGCGGCAATCCCTTATTCTTGGTTTAATGCTGTAAACTGCTTGATGATTGACAATAGCAGAAATATGTGAAAACATTTTGGACTTGAAAGATGTTTTTCTCCCAGAAATGTTTGTATCTGGTTTATCCTACTGAAAAGACTGCCTTATTTTATACAATATTTATACAGTACATCCCACTGTGCAACTGCAACGGACACCTGGCGTTTTTATTATTACATAGTGAAGAAAAAAAAGTTATGTTCAAGTAAATCTCAATATTTTTATAGACAATGAATTTTACACTGGATTTACAGCAATTTACCATTATAGCTATCTGAATACCTGTGAAGTGGATAGTCATGAAGTGGCATTTTAGTCATGTATACAGAGAACTAAATGGTTTAGAAAGATGTGGATTACAGAATTGTCTATCACTGTCTTTAACCAGTCTAGAGGCCAATTTGTTTTGATTTTGACAAACATCATTCTGTTTTGGCACTTGTCCAAGATCCTTATGCACAGAACACCTTTTACCCAAGGTTGATTTCAGATTAGGATACTAATATATGGTAAAGAATGTTGCTTATTAAGAATATTTCCTATTTAAACAGTATATAAATTGCCATAAAAAGTAAGCAACTGGTGGTTAAGATGTATTGTACCATGGGGGTCTTTGTTTCTCTCTTATGACAGAATTGTCCACTCAATCAGGGGATTTGCTCCTTCTGATTCACTTCTTGGACTGAAGGCACAGAAAAGAAAAAAAAAAGAAAAATTAGAACTTATTCAATGGAAAATAAAATAAAGTCAATTACATGTTTGTAATTTGCAGTCATGATCCAGTCTCACTCACCTCTGATCTTTGCTCTTTCATTATTCTGACTGTCTTGTCCATCAGTGCCACTAAGTAGGCTAGTGCAGTGGTTCTCAAACCTTTTTAATTAAAAACACCCTGTTTGGACCCCTATAAGTCTGATAGTGTACGAATGTATTTATACACTCTAGAGTTACAGACCTGTAAGGATCCATTTGGTTCCTAACTATCAATGATTTAACTGGGGACACATGGAACCCCCTCAATGACCCCTGGGGTCCCTGTACCCCACTTTGAGAACCACTAGAGACCACTTAAGAAATTGGGCCTCTTCCTTACTTGCTTCACAGCTTCACAAGAACCCCATAACTCGGAGAGTGTACAAATGGAAGCAAATGGACCCTTAAGTTGCATTTGTACACTATCAGAGTAACACACCAATAAGAGGAACCCTTCAACCCCCTCAAGAGACCCACTGGTGTAGCAGAGTGTTTCAGTGAGCCAATACACAATATCAACACTCTGATTAGAATGGCTGTAAAGGAAGTAAGGCCATTTTCTTTCCGATATGGCTGCTGTACATAGCCTATTGTCACCCTGGGCCCAATCTGGGAACCCATTGGCAAAACAAAAGGAAAGACAATGCCCTCGAGTCAACAGTCTATCTCGAGAGACTACCATGGGCCTACAATGATGTAGGGCCTACATCATCATGTACAGTAGATGTGATATGTTTATTTGTAAAACGCCGCTTGTGGATTCCGGCACATGTGGAGGGACCAAGGTTTAATAGCTATAATTATAGTAAGTTAATAAGACTAATGTTATAACTAAAACTAGATTTTAGTTAAAGGACCACTTCATCCATTATCAACCTTATCTATCTTCAAATCAAATCAAGTTTATTTATAAAGCACATAAAAACAGCTTTCGTTTCAAATTGCTATGCAGAACATCTCATCAGAAAACAAACAATAGTAAACAACACACAGAGGCACAATAACAGTTTTTGATTGATTGATTATTTATTTATTTCCGTGCCCTGCACACAAAGTGTCCAACCCTCATGGGTTTATAAGACACCATTTCACATTTACAGCATGTTTACATTATATTCATAATACATTAAATTACAGCTCAGAGTGGTCTGTCTTCTCTCCCAAGCTTGACATATAAGGCCATTCAGCCACAACAAAAACTCCTTTACCAAAACATATCTATTTTTTTCATAGTCATATAACTCAAGGAAATCCCTACAAATAGAAGACATCTTGTTAACAAATACTTCTCTTATGTCATCATATTTAGAGAAGTAAAACAGAAAGTGGATCTCATTTTCAATTTCACCAAGATCACAGAACAAGCAGTAGGCCTATATCTCTCTTCCTCTGGAGTGGCATTAAACCTGCCAGTCTCCAGTGCTAATGGCAATGTTCCTGACCGTATTTGAGCACAGAGGGATCGTTGTCTTTTGTTTAAATTATACTTCACATAAGATTCTGCAGTGTAGCTGCCCTTTATGAGACAATGGGCAGTATTATGCGTGTCTTAAGTACCAGGTCTTATTACTTAACTTAAGACCTGGAGGCGTGATCAATGCCATTTGGCTATTCTGAGTGGCCAAACAGCATTGACCACGCCTCCAGGTCTTAAGTGAAGTCATTAGACCTGGTACTTAAGACACGCATAATACTGCCCAACATGTTCACAACTTAGGTTTATGCCATATGTCATTACACCATTTGTCTTTGTACTTAGAAAACATTGTACATCACAATGTAACTTATTTTGGAAAATATAAAACAAATCATCCATCCATCCGTCCATCTTCAACCGCTTATCCGTAGTCGGGTCGCAGGGGCAACAGCTCCACCAGAGAGCTCCAGACTTCCCTCTCCAGAGCAACATTAGTGACTTCCTTCTGGGGGATCCCGAGACGTTCCAAGGCCAGTGAGTCGATGTAATCCCTCCATCTGCGCCTTGGTCTCCTCCTAGTTGAACGTGCATCGAGGACCTCCCTAGGGAGACGGCCGAGAGGCATCCTAACCAGATGCCCGAACCACCTAAGCTGGCTCCTTTCCAGGCGAAGGAGCAGCGGCTCTACTCTGAGTCTCTCCCGCGTGACTGAACTTCTCACCCTATCTCTAAGGGAGATGCCAGCCACCCGTCGGAGAAAACTAATTTCGTCCGCTTGTATTCGCGGCGCGCCCTTATTCTTTCGGTCATGACCCACACTTCATGACCATAGGTGAGAGTAGGAACGAAGATTGCTCGGTAGATAGAGTTTTTGATTGATTGATTGAAGAATTTATTAACAGTTTGCAGAATTACAGTACATTTCAAGCACAAACTCAATACAAAGGCTGTTAACTGTGAGTGGACGACCCAATTAAGCATTACACTTGTTTCCAACAGGGTCCACCATGTTCAAATCATCAAAACATTTAGAGACGTACAAATAGACACTTCTATAGACAGAACAGGAATTCATCAAAAAGGAGGTAAAAAGGGAAAAGAAATATATACAGTGAGGGGAAAGAAGGGGGGGGCGGGGGGGGGGATTCAGATTTTACGGGGGCCAGTTTCGAATTGCAGCCATCCGTAGGTGCCCTTTGAGAGCGGTTTTGAAGGAGTCAAGGGATTCGCATGTCTTAATGACAGTTGGTAGGGCGTTCCACATTTTGGTGGCATAGGAGCGAAAAGAATTTAGTCCCTTGTTTGTGCCGAATCTGGGTTGTACATGGTTCGTTGCACTCCCTCTGGTGTTGTGGGTGTGGACTTCGTTAACATTAAGGAAGTATCTAGACAGGTACATGGGTATCTTGGTGGTGTATCGAATCTTGTGGACCAGACCCATTGCAAGATGCTGTACTCTGTCGTCGACCCTAAGCCATTCCAGCCTGTCGAAGTGGGCAGGGGTGAGGTGGGTTCGGGGGGCTAGATCAAGTAGGAGCCTGACCAGTTTGTTTTGGGAAGTCTGGAGCCTGGTTTTAAGGGCCTTTGAGGTGCTGTGGTACCAGGAGGTGCATGCATAGTCAAAGAAACCCTGTACAAGGGCTCCTGTTAAGGTCTTCAAGGTGTTTTTGTTGACCAGTGAGGAGATCCTGTAGAGGAATCTTGTTCTATGGTTGACTTTTTTGATTACGTTGGTGGCCATTTTATCACCGGAAAGATTAGCCTCCAGGATGGAACCTAGGTAGGTAATTTCATCTTTACGTGTGATAACATTGTCACCCACTTTAACCAAGAAGCCATTTGCCTTGCTGAGATTACTAATAGAGCCAAAGAGAATGGATTCAGTTTTTCCCAGGTGTAAAGATAGTTTGTTATCAGCGAGCCAGGTGCAGATTCTACCGAGTTCAGAGCTGAGGGCGTTTTCAACCTGCAGTTTGTCCTTGTCCGAGACCAGCAGTGCCGAGTCATCTGCGAACAGGAACAAGTTGCAGTCACAGGCTGAAGTCATGTCGTTTACATATATTAGGAACAGTAGAGGCCCTAGTATGCTTCCTTGTGGAACGCCACAGCTCACTGGGAGGGGGGGGGACAGTGTTCCGTTCACTTCCACCATCTGTTCTCTCCCCTCCAGGTAGGATTGCATCCAGCTCACTGATGTGCTATCGAAACCAATTGCTTTTAGCTTGTTAACCAGTATGGAGTGGTTCACGGTGTCAAAAGCCTTTTGGAGGTCCAGCATGACCATGCCGCAGTATTTGCCAGCGTCCACCTCTTGTTTGATGTGGTCGCTCAAATAGAGAAGACATGTGTCAGTGGAGTGGGATGTTCTGAAGCCAGATTGGAACTCGTACAATAATTTATTAGTGGCAAGATACTTTTCAACCTGTTCATAGACTATTTTTTCCATCACTTTCGAGATGGAACTAAGAATAGAAATAGGGCGGTAGTTGCCGGGGTCTAATTTACTCCCTTTCTTGTGCAAGGGGGTTACTTTGGCCAGTTTGAAATCTTGGGGGACCTGTCCCTGTTTGATGGAGAGGTTTACTATGTGGGTGATGATTGGAGCTATAGAGATGGCTGAGTCTCTGAGAAATTTGGAGGGAATGTTGTCATGGCCTGTGGCCTTGTGGGGTTGGAGGGCACTCAGTTTCTTAATTACCTCATCAGTTGTTACCATAACTAGTTTAAAATCGTCTTTACAAACACCTAGGTTTTTGTAGAAGGTTGTAATGTGCTCTACACCAAAGAGCCCAGAGTGGGAGGGCAGTTTGTTAACCAGAGTTGTTGCTATGTTTGTAAAGAAGATATTCAAGTAGTTGGCCACATCAAGGTTGTCAGTGATGAGAGTGTTGTCAGATTTGATGTTTATGTTCGAAAATCTGGTTTTTAGTTTCTGACCATAGCTTAGTTGATTGTTTAGTAGCTTCCAGAGCTCATGAGGATTGTTTTTGTTTTCCTGAGCTTTATCATTAATGAAGTTACTTTTAGCTGATTTGGTCATGGCAGTTACACTGTTTCGTAGTTTGATTCGTTGTGTATTTAGGTTGTTCAAACGAGCTTGGCGAACACTGTCGAAGCGCTTGGCTAGCTTTGACTTGCATTTTAGAACTTCAGAGCATTTTTTGTCTCTGGCTTTCATTGCAGCCAGTATGTCCGAATTCATCCATGGTTCCGAGCGGGTTTTGCCCCTGGTGGTTCTCAAAGGAGCCATGTAGTTCAGTACTGATGTAAATTTGGTTTAGAAGCCAAGCCAAGCTTCTTCGACAAGTGTGCTTTTAAGCTCATCGGACCAATCCAGACTCTCCAATACTTGGTTAAAGACCTCACTAGAGTAGGTTTTGAGGTCCCTTGATATGACTGTTTTGTGGCAGCCGGTCTTAAGTTTTTGTATTTTGCGGGTACAGAATATCATAAAATGATCACTAAGCCCACATACAATAACCCCTTTCTTGGAGATTCTGGATTTGTCCGAGGACAGAATGAGATCAATGACAGTTTGAGTAGAATCACACACTCTAGTGGGTTGGGTAATTAGCTGACTGACACTATGTAGATCACAGAACTTACTGAATGACTTAAACACAGGTGCTTCCTTACGTTGCATGTCTGTATTGTAGTCGCCAATCAGGATTTTCTCTACACATTCCTCCTCAGCTAAGCACCCCTCAAGTATATCATAGAACCCATGTTGGTCAGGCGGTCTGTAGACGGTGCCCACTAATACTGATTTAGCCTTTTTGAAAATTAATTCAACCCACACAGTTTCAATTTCATCATGCTGTAAGTCAGTACGAGTAACATATTCAGTGTCTTTGTGAATATACATACACACGCCACCACCATGCCTGTTTCTGTCGTTTCTGATTAAGAGAGCTTTGCCTTCTGGCTCAACTCTCTTTTCGTCACAACAGTGCGGTACAGCGACTGCAATACTGCCCCTGCCGCTCCGATTCTCCGGCTGATCTCCTTCTCCGTCCTCCCGTCACTCGTGAACAAGACCCCGATATACTTAAACTCCTTCACCTGGGGTAATGCCTCATTCCCTACTTGGACTGCACAATCCACCGGTTTCCTGCTGAGAACCATGGCCTCAGATTTGGAGACGCTGGTCCTCATCCCAGCCGCCGTACACTCGGCTGCGAACCGGTCCAGTGAGAGCTGGACTGATGGTGCCATCAGGACCACATCATCTGCAAAAAGCAGTGATGCAACCCTTATCTCACCAAGTCGAATACCCTCTCCGCCACGACTTTGCCTCAAGATCCTGTCCATGAAAATCACAAACAGGATAGGTGACAATGCGCAGCCCTGGCGGAATCCAACCCCCACCGGAAACAAATCCGACTTACTCCCGAGCACACGGACACAGCTCTCGCTTTGGGTGTACAGAGATTGGATGGCCCTCAACAAGGTCCCCCTTACTCCCGCAGCACCTCCCACAGAACCACCCGGGGGACCCGGTCATATGCCTTCTCCAAATCCACAAAAAACATGTAGACCGGATATGCATACTCCCAGGCCTTCTCCAGGATCCCTGCAAGAGTATAGATCTGGTCAGTTGTTCCACGGCCAGAACGGAATCCACATTGTTCCTCCTGAATCTGAGGTTCGACTATCGGCCGGACCCTCCTTTCCAGTACCGTGGCGTAAACTTTCCCAGGGAGGCTGAGTAATGTGATACCTCTGTAATTTGCACACACCCTCTGATCCCCCTTTTTAAACAGTGGGACCACCACCCCGGTCTGCCACTCCCTCGGCACTACCCCAGACTTCCACGCAATGTTGAAAAACTAATCATTAGAGTAAAATAAACTTCTCAATTCATTAGTCCAGGGGTGACCACCTCTAAAGTCCCAATTAAAACATATTTTTTGTGAGTCTCTGGTCAGACATCTTCACATGGCCGAACGGATAGCAGAGCGGTCTTGATACCGGAAGGTCGCCAGTTCGAATCAGCGGTCCGACACGTTAAAATTACCACCGCTGAAGTGCCCTTGAACAAGGCATTGAACCACTATGATGAAATGTTCTATGAGCAGGGCCTGGTTGGAAACAAGTTCTTGAGCTTAGCCCAGATACCCTGGGTAAATATAGTAATCATTTCATTTCATTTCATTTCACAAACATATTCCATATTCTTATCATTTGACATTTGTGTCGGATGCTTGGAGGCTCCCATCCAATATCCACGTTGATTGCCAACGATGGACCCCCAAAAAGGATCTAATAGCTCTATGATGCACATTGTTACAACTAGTATATTCCCGGAAACCCCAAACACCAGAAGCATAGTCAGACACTGGACATACGCCTGATTCGTAGAGTTGTGTATAGCCATAGGTATTGAATCCTATATTTAAATCCTAAATTATCATCAACATATCGGACAGAAACAAGAATGAAAGCCAAGACAACATATCAAAGGGATTCAAAAACTGAAGTTAATAATAATAATAATAACAATAATAACAATATTAATAAACTTTATTTGTATAGCATATTTCATGACATGAAATGCAGCTCAAAGTGCTTTACAGAGAAATGGAGAAAAGAATGAGTAGAACAGAGTCTTATAATTGGAACTCACTCCTCACTAATGCTCATTAGCCCAATTCGGTCTGTGTCTCAGAGGAGGGCAGTGGACAGTTCCGAAACACACCTACCAGTGACATCATATCAGTAGGCAGGTTTGGTCATTTCAAACAAGATTGTATTTAATATTAATATATATTTTTGAGTGGTGTAAACCACTCCTACAACTGGCTTTGTTAGTCTGTGCAGAAAAAATGAGCATGGTTGCTATGTTCACCCTGTTCACCCCGATGGGTGGTTAAAACGCCCTACCAACGGTCATTAAGACATGCAAATCCCTTGACTCCTTCAAAACCGCTCTCAAAGGGCACCTACAGACGGTTGCAATTCGAAACTGGCCCCCGTAAAATCTGAATCCCCCACCCACCCCTTTTTCCCCTCACTGTATGTTTTCTTTTCCCTTTTTACCTCCTTTATGATGATGATGTCCTGTTTTTTGGCTATATAGAAGTGTATATTTGTCTCTAAATGTTATGATGAATTGAAAATGGTGGCCCCTCTTTAAAGCGTAGTGCTTTATTGGTTGTCCACTCACAGTTAACAGTTTTTGTATTGAGTTGTGCTTGAAATGTACTGTAATTCTGCAAACTGTTAATAAATACTTCAATCAATCAATCAATGGTGTCAATCAATGGTCAAAAATGACAGATCTACAAGCTACCAACCCGTCGGACTTGTAGATCTAACTTTTTTGGTCTCGCGCGATGCTTTGACTTCCGGTTGGCTTTTTTTGCGACAGGTCGTCAAAAGAAACGGTCCAGACGTCGAAGATGTGCTAGTGCTAGATGGCTAACGCTGTGCAAAGCAACATATTTTAATTATCTGTTTTTCTTTTCTTTTTATTCTCCCGGACCATAGTAGTGCTATGTCTTCGGGGATGACTGGACAAACACCGTGAGTTTACACCTTATTTGTCTTCCACCGATTGTGACGTGCTGTTTGGGAAAGCAGCAATGCAGTGAACTAACGTTAGCTTCGCTAACGTGGATATCAAAATGTTGGCCTCGCTCGCACGCAGTCGTGAGCGTAAATAAATAGGCACTCTGTTGTGTTTTCGTCGCGCGACCCTTTCTTTCGACGAGTGTCGCCTGGACAGAAACTACGGGAAAACTGCGACGACGACGTGTAAATAAAACGAGTGGTCCGTTAGAGTAGACTACGTTAGCTTGTCCAAACACAACACCACACACCGGCCGGTCCGCTAGCTATCTAAGTAGCTCTTGGTCCATAGCGGAAGGCTGTGGACCAGTCTACTCACATAAACCCTGTCATACTTCAGTTAAATAGCCGTTCTACAACATTAAGCTTGTGAGACTATATTCGCTGAAAGCTCGGCTAGTATTTACATGCCGAGAAGAACTGTGGTTAAGAGGAGATAACATATTACCAAAAATAATGTAATTGATCACTGCGGTAGACGGTGATCTAAGTTTGTGTGTTCGCTTTTGACGGTCGTTTTTATCTACATTAACAAGTCAATCACAGCACTAAATGACAGTGCAGTTTGTGACTTGTGAACGATTTACATTATTTTGGTAATGATTTGGGGGTACACTAGCTCTGGTCCATAACGCATTGGAGCTATGGACCAGAGCTAGGGGTACACATACATCGGCTGTCTTTGCGTTACTCACGAACGCCAACACAGTTTGCTAGCTTCAACGGCTGTCATTAGGGTTAGAACAGAGGGGGCCTCACCTTATGTTTGTGGTAGGAATGAAGGACATTGATGAGACAATCGGCTTAACATTGTGTGCGTTGGATTTGAAAAAGCCTCTTATCAACTTCAAGTTGCATGGGTGGCTTTATCAAAAACATTTACGCAACACATTTTATACAATAATGTAGGGAAGTCCCTGCTTCATCTCTCCTTGATTAGATATGGTAGCCAACCCTTCATCTCGCCTAGCCCCTTTCGGGACCCTCGGTTACCGTTTCTGAAGTCTGGTCGACGACTCGACGGTACCCCAGGGTCCCTGATCGGTTATTAAGCCCTCCGTGGGATGCAGATGTACATACCCTCCGTTCACGGAGAGCGGCGCGCCGCTTGAGTGTTGGTGAGATGTTTCAAAGATGCATAACACGGCTATAGGAGACAACGGAAACGTGGGAGGAATCACATTAACCGCTATTAGTGCTTTTGAAAAGTTGATGCCTCGATACTTAATTTGTATTACTTGATCAATAATTCTCTATTCGTAGGTGCTTAAGCAGCCGGTGGGATAAACCTGCCCCACCCAATCAGACTGTGGACGGTAGGCAGCAGCGTGGTGTTGGGACAACAGTAGCACCCAACAACTTGGAGTCTGATTCTTTCATGTCTGATGGGGAAAGGTCAGCACCTGAGGCTCAGGGAGGGGCTGCAATGGCCGCTGCAATGGCTGCCAAAATCAATGCCATGCTTATGGCTAAAGGAAAACTATTGACTCCCCCGCCATTACTTGCAAAGGTACATACTTAATCTCTTAAGCCCAGACCAGAGTTGTACTTACTTTGTATACTTTTTTTCCCTCCACTCCACACCAAATTACTCTTTGGCAAAAAATAGAAGATCTACAAGCCGTTTTGTCAGCTTGTAGATATGCTATTTTTGATGAATGCCCCCAACCCCGCCCCAGAATATGGATGCTGGGGTTCAAGTGGTTACTTTGGGGTGTGTGTGTGTGTGATATATATATTTTTTTATATATGGTCAGGTGTCCAGTGTGATAATAGTATTTGGTGTTTAATGTGTGTCCTTTCAGGCCCCTCAAAGTGTGTCCATGTCCTCTGCTACAGAAGAAACTGTGGTCACAGAAGTAGACATCAATGATGTACCAATGAACAGTAGGGACCTGCTCACAAAAGGCAAAACACAGGAGGAGGTAAATGGAAGAAATGTTTAATATGTATTTATTGTAGTTCTACATTGAGAAGGGGAAATTAAATCTTAAGACACAAAGAATTTGGGTCCTTATGGTTCCATCTGTTATGCAAAATGACCAACGTTTCTTCCAGTTGCCCAAACTACAATAAAGCCCATATATTCTTAAATTAAACATGGTCTAGGTCAGTGGTTCCTAAAATTTTTCATGTCAAGGACCCCCAAATTGACACTAAATAGCCTGTGGACCCCCTTTTGAAAAGATATGCCAGGGACCCCCATAAGAGAAGGTTTTTATGGCTCTAGCAGGGATTTTCAACCTGTTTAATTTCAAGGACCAATTAGCAATCTCAGCACCTGAGCTGTATTGTTTTGGAGCTCTTTAAGAGCAAGTCCTGTGTCTGTGAAAATCATATAGCACTGAGACCGAAACGTTTGCTTTTTAATTGCACTTTGAGCACGAGCACTTTGAGCATGTTAAAATAAAGAAGAAATATTTTTCTCGTCTCAGTTTAAGGAGTTTTACTTCTATTTTCTATACGGTGAGTGAGTCTTTTCCTGTCAAAGTTTCCCTTATGTTTTTGAGACCACCGCTACCGTAGACGACGAAAGGCGCAACAGTTTTCTCAGTGCTTCAGTAATTTCAAGGACCCCCAGTTTGACATGCATTAGGCTACGGACCCCCATTTAATAGCATTTCTATCTCTGGGACCCACAATTTATATTGTAAAATCAATGCTAAATCTCCTTTAATCATCTTGGTGAAGCCCTTGACGTGTGTGTACATCATTTTGACACTTATACCTTCTTTCCAGATCCGTCAATTCAGTGGCGCAGTAGTCTCAACAAAAGGACATTACATGTCTGATACAGAGAAGGGGAAAGGAGGGTATGTATTCACTGTACACTTGTCGCAAAACCTCTTTGCTAATTATTTTGAGTACTTGTAATTTTACACAGCCTGTATTTATTTACATACTGTGCCTTACAGACCCCAAAAGCTGGATATAGGAAGCTATATGATCCATCTTTTGGTGTCTGTCCACAAACTTTGTCCTACACAAACAATCAATGGAGAATTTTACGTCAATTTTAGGTTAGGATTATGTACAATGAGAAGCGCACCCCTCTCTTCACACGGGTGTGATTTTTATGATTATAAGTAATTTAAGTAAATTACATTAATTGTCTCAGAATAAAAATAAACAAAAGGTTGACAATCAACCATGTATTCATTGAATTCTGGGATGGTATGTTGTACTTGTGTTTATGTATTTATTTTGTCTTTAGAGAAAGGCCTTTATATTTACATGTCCAGGGAAAGAACCAGGAGCAGGTCAATAGTAAGTCTCTTCACTTCCCTTTATTTCTACATGTATGTTTTGACAGTATTGTCAACAGTGTTCTTATCATTTCAGTGCATTTATATCAAATTATTTGTGATAAAGCTTTTACTAGTTTCAAAATAATTTCATAGTTTAATTTACATTTAAACCGTTGAGTTATGTTGAAGGCCATTGTACTGTAGAAATATATACTTATTTAATCAATTCAATATTAGACCATGGTATACAATGTAACGGTAGTTTTTGGAAGAAAATTGGAAATTCTTATTTGTATCATGACCATAATGCAATAGAATATTGTAAAATATGAGGGACCGCATTTATTGTCATATATACGTACAGTACATATACATAAAAGGTAATGAGTGTTTTATTCTGCTGTTAATTCTTCAAAATATGGGGTTTGTAGTAGCCTAATGTATTAAAGCCATGTAGAGGTGTAGCAGACCTTTTGGGCATTCTAATGCCATACAGTTACCAAATTACTTTCACCTACCAACCCCACTACTATCAGAGTTGTTGCGGAGTCTGTGTAGCTGCGTGTATCCAAACAGTGTTTCTTGTTTGCAACATCAGAGGCTGTGCTGAGGATAAAGGAGATCATCTCAGAGGATGTGCTGAGGATGTCGGCTGCATCAGGAGGGCAGCAGGTCCCTGTGATTCCCCCTCTCACACTCTACCCTCAACCTCCTCGGCCCGCGCATCCAACACCGATGCCACGCATGCCCAGCCACAACTCAGCCCAGTGCCACCGACCTGCAGCTCCACATTCAGGGGTAGGCAGATGGCCACAGCATCCATGATCAACTTCACCCTGCAGCTAACAATTAGTTGCTCTTCAGCTGTGACTTCAAGGACAGTGACGTGTTTCTACAGAAAAGCAACAGTGGGATGTTTGTATTTAAACAACAATGTAGCAGATGAGCAAAATACGTGATTTTTAGAGATAGACACATTATTGATCCCACAGGGGAAATTAAGTTGCCAATGGCGGTACAGCATTAAGAAACATAGGCCAAGGTAGATGAGAAAAAAGGAGATGCAGCTAATTGTAGCAACAAGATACTAATAGTATAATACAAATTTACGGCTGTTATCAAACAAACCTGGGCTTCCATAACTACCTCAACAGTGCCACAGGCTGATCACCTCCATGCCACGCCCCATTGATAAAATAATTTGTTCAAAAGTAGCCCAGACCAAGTATATTGATTGCATACATTTTTCAGATGGTCGACATGTCTCGTTTAGAAAAATCATTTTTTTAGTGGTCTCGTAAAATATTCCAATTTGTTGAGATAGGATTTTTTGATATTCATGAGCTGTACGCCATAATCATCAAGATTACAACAAAAAAAGGTTTTAAATACTTTATGTAATGTAATATTGTATGTACAATGAATTGAGAATACATGATTGTTTCACTTTTTGAATTATATTACGGAAGAAAATTAACTTTTACACAATATTCTAATTCATTGAGATGTATGTATCATTATTAAATTCAAGAACCGCAGTCAGTCAGTCTGTCCCTTCCCTAGCATAGAGCAAGACAGCTGCTCGCCTACAGCGCCTCCTCACAACACCACAACGCACGGACAGCCTCACGGAACCTAGCGCTGTGCAGCCCTGTCCTCTAACCTCAATCTGCTCTGCATTACACACGCCAAACATTCTAACAATCATCTTAATTGCATTAATTTGCGTCAAAAACAACTCATCTACCCGCAAATCACGTGTCACCAGTGAAATGCATGTTGGGACGGACACTGATTAATACTGGGTTTTCCGCGCAACATTCCCCTTCTATTCTCCAACGCACCTCCCCTTTTCCACACCGCCCCCAGGCAGGCATCAGACCTATACATCAGACCCACACGGGGAAATTGGGAAAACAACTCTGACCCATAGTAGCCTACAGCTACTCTTGCGTCCGTCGACATAACTTCTTCTTTGGGGAAGCATCGCGGCCAACACGGGGGTTGCGTCGCGCGCACCCAGCGGGGCTGTGTGACACACTGAACAGCTCCATCATAACGGAATGCTTATCTGTCAAATGGAGACGTTTTCTTAACCGCCTACCGTTAGCACACAACAACAACAGGGTTTAACTCCACCTGGACGGGGCATTGCCTTGGCAACGGTTACAATACTGTGCACTTTTATATCTGTTGGATCATAACTTAGCCTACTTTTGTGCCCAACCCAACTTCCCAAGACCATCTGTAAACAATTCCCACACTGAACATCATTTGCTATTCATATATTCAGAACGGGTAAGGACTAGTGTGTGTGTATGTGTGTATATATATCGAATAATAGAGGAGAATGTTTTCCTTCATTTGTTTTATATTTTATATATATGTATAACACATTTTCGTTATCAAAATTGATTAGATATGGTAGCCAACCCTTCTTCACCAGCTTGTTCTATATTTTAGTGGATTTTATCTACCGACTGATTTCACGGACACTGCACTTTCCTCAGGCGAGGGAATGTTTTATGTCGATCGGTCAAAAGCGATTCTCGAGATACACGAAGAACAGAAATTTGCATAATTTATAGAACGATGTGAAACCTTTTCACAAAAGATGTGAAAAATATGAAGGGATTTGTTTCCTTCGCTTAAGATCTTGCACAATACATTTGGTTGTTTGGTTTGCAAGATGAAGGGGAAGACAGACTAGAGACTCTTCCAGATGGCTCACCCTCTAGTTGCCATGTCATAAGTGTTAATAGTATGCTCTCTACCAAGTGAGCCACTAACTAGCTTTTTTCCTTGTCTTTCAGAGTTTTGTGCACATAAAGATATTTGTCGGGTTGGACCAGGCATTGCCCACGTTCAATGTGAATGAGAAGGTTGAAGGTCCAGGCGGAACATACCTGGGTCACATCCAGACAGAGACGGGGGCTCGAGTCTTCCTCAGGGGAAAGACTTCCGGCTACATTGAACAAGCTTCAAGACGAGAGTCCTTTGAGCCACTTTATGTGTACATTAGGTAATGTGCATTTGAGATTGCTCAATGTTGGACTAGCTATTTCAAATATGTGTATATTTGTATTTAAAGCATTTTCTCTCCTTTTAATTCTCCTGTTAACCTTTTGAGGGGCGCTAGCCCCTCCTATAGACAGGTTTAATGTTTGTCTTTAGTTCAATGTTTGTTTTGTAAACGCATTGACAACGAAGGGAAAATCTACGGCATAATGTGTCTTTATTGTTAATGGCGTTTAATGTTTGTTTGCACCGTTTGTTGTACATCACCTAATCAACATGAGTTAGACTTTAATATATTAGCGCCCCTCACTTCACACGGGTGTGATTTTTAACCTCCAAGTCTAATTTATGGTCACTTGTTTGTTTACAGCCACCCAAATGCAGCTGGATTGGAGTCCGCAAAGAAACTCACCGAGAGTTTGCTGGAAACTGTAAGTTGATATTTTTGAGGGGCGCTAGCCCCTCCTATATACAGGTTTAATGTTTGTCTTTAGTTCAATGTTTGTTTAACCCATTTTGACCTGAGATCAGATTCTAAAAATGTCTTCTACATCCTGACAGTTTTCTGAAAAAGCTATGTTTCTACGTTCTTCGATTTAAAAAAAATAGCAGACCTACAAGCTCGTATCGCGCCACTCGGTGGCACGCTATGAGCTTGTAGATCTGCTATTTTTCAATAGCTAAAGCATAACATAATCACCATTACATCCCCTAATCAACATGCGTTAGACTTTAACCCATTTAGACCGTAGGATGTATGGAGCCATCCTAGCGAGGACGTGTACGTCCTAGCGAGGACGTGTACGTCCTAGCGCATTTTCATTGATATCAAACGAGAGAAAAATATTGTGATTTTCTTTTTTTTACTCCTTGCTGTCCGCGCATGCGCGCTGCCGTTCACTTCCCTGTTTACCGCTCGGAAAGAAAGGCTCGTATCTCCTGATCTAGGGAGCTCTCTGGTTTATGCCTGTCGTTTAAAATATGAACGCGAGGGATTATCGAGCGACTTTATCGCAATCGTAGCGAGGTAAGCAAGCAACATTATTTCTCCCGGTTTTTGTACGGAACGGAAGGGGGGGTGGGGCTTTCTGAGTAAAAGATGCCATATCTGCGCGGCACCCCGAGCTGCTATTTTTAAAGAAATCCCGGCGCTGATTGTGTTAATATATTAGCGCCCCTCACTTCACACGGGTGTTTTTCTTTTTTGTGGAATGAATCTGAACTTTATTATAATCTGATAGGAGGTATAAGAAGGTGAAACCACTGAGTTGTGTAGTTGTCACCGATACCCACCTCCAAGAGCATAAATGGTAGTGTGAAATACTTTATCTCCAGAGATGTGTTTAGAGTAATCTGAGTAATCTGCCTACCGACAATGTTAACCGTTCAATGTACATCATATCCTTATGCATTTAGAGCATACATGGGCAACTGGCGGCCCGGGGGCCACATGTGGCCCCCACCATCACGTAATGCGGCCCTCAGGTTAATATCCGAACATTGATATATTATTGATTTCAGCTAATTGCTAGTATTACAATGTTATTGTCTTCTCTTTTTTTATGTCCAATGTATTTGTATTTAATTCATAAAGTTATAACATAACTATAACTAAATGCATTTGTAATTCAATAAAACGATCGGCTATTTTTGCTACGACAGTAATATGCAATGTGGCCCCTCTGGAGTGAGTGTGGAAATATTGTGGCCCTCTCTATCGTCAAAGTTGCCCACCCCTGGTTTAGAGTGATCTGCCTGGTCTCTAAAATTACCTCCCCCTGGCCAAACTGGTTGGAATAATGTGTTCCTTCCATGAGCTATGTCAAACCGGGAAAACTCCCCCCTGTCGGGTGAAAAGAAGTGGTTTGGACTCCTCATGCATAGAAGGAAGCATGAGGTCAGTCTGTTGCTCTCCCCAGGTTAGCCGAGGGAGTGGAGTGCCCAGGATTACATTAGATAGTTGACACTGGGTTAAAATCATGGGATAAAAAATAAAGATATTTAATCTTAAACGTCCCCCCCCCCCCTGTTTTCCAGGTAAGAGCCGAACACTCCCGTATGGTGTCCATCTACACAGCTACTGGCTCCACCCAATGTAAGTATCACCTTACACTAGTTAAACAGGCAAACTCAACAGGCTGACCCAATATCAGATACTAGCTCAACAGGCTGACCCAATATCGGATATTAGCTACGTAAATGCATTCTTCTTGTGGTAATTCATTCTCTCCTGACGTCTTTAGTCACTCAACAATAGGTTGGAATAGTAGGCCATGGGTTTTTCAAAAAACCCAGAGTATTGCCTCGTATCAGACGTGCTATTAACTCTGTGTTCTATACTTTCATTTCAGCATACGCAGCTGGATTTCAACCTAATAGCAATTACTCTAACCAGGGATCCTGGTATAACTACTCAGCAAATGGGTATGCTGGCAGCTATTCAGCGTACCCAGGAGCCGGTGGTTATTGGAGTAATGCAAATGGTCCCCCAAGTCATTCTAACCTGTCGACAAACCCTCAATCTTCTCAGGCAATGGTTCAGTATCCTGTGGTGTGTCCTCGGAAACCACACCCATATATGGTCCAGGTGAGAGTTTACATATTAAAGATATATACAATATGGCCAGAATTATGTGGACACCTGACCATCACACCTAATATGAGCTTCTTGGACATCCCGTTTCAAAACTACGGGCATTGATATGGAGTTCTGGGAAGGCTTTCCACAAGTTTTGGAGTACGTCTGGGAATGCATTATTTTTGCCCATTCGTGCTAAAGAGCTTTTTTTTTTTTTAAATCAAAGTTTCTTTATTAATTATTCAAGTCACATATGAGTCAAAAATTGCATACACAAATTATTGAGCATTTTATCCCTCCCTCCCCCCAGAGTTCCCACTCTGAAAGAGCCACAACCCTGGTATCTTGTACCATTAACAAAGATATGAAATACAAGGCACATAGATACATATTCAAAAATAGAAGGGATTAATACAATATTAAACACAATACACAAACAAAATTGCAAAGAGCATTGCAATTCACCCCAAAGGTTAAGTGGGGTTCTATGTGCAGTCCTCTTGGAGTTGCTTCACTCCAAACCACGTCTTGATGGACCTTGCTTTTATGTACAGATACAGTCGTGCTGCAACAGTAGAGAGCCTTCCCCAAACAAAGTTGGATGCAACAAATTGTCTAAAATATATTTTGTAAACTGTAGCATTTAAATTACGCTTCACTGGAACTAAGGGACCTAGGCCAAACCCTGAAAATCAGACTCAGAATATTATCCACCAACTCAGTAATTAGTAGGGGTGTCCACATATCTTTGGACATATGGCCATCATGTATCCTGTGACCTCACTTCATACTTTGAAGTTAATATATTTTCTTAATACTAGGGATGTTGCCTTTGCATTGGTAAAATCAAGTTTTGCCATAACGGGTAACGGCTATTGCACACAGCTGACATCCTTTCAATACACTTCCATGTTAATGAGTATACTATGAATGCTCATTGGAATACAGGCCCACAGAGAAGTCTCTTAGGATGACGTCACCCAGTTTCAACCTATCTTCATAGTTCATATATTTGGTCCTCACTAATGGTCACGATAATATGGTATCATTTCTTTCTACTCAGTCTGTGTCTCATAGGAGGTCTATGGACACTTTAGAAACCCAGCTACCTCATGACTAGGCAGGTTTATTTTTTTCTCGAGCAAAATGTCACATTCTTTATTTGTATAAATTTGTATTTTGTGAGAACAATAGCTTCTATTATAGCATGCTAACTTTCCAGGAATAGAAAGCCTATTGGCTTGGATTCTCCATCAATGATCACTGGTAGGCATGTTTCTGAACTGTCCACAGCCTCCCTCTGAAACACAGACGGGGTAGACAAAATGGTACCATAATGAAGGTGAAGTCGTCCTTTAAGTCTATTTTGTTTTACACAGCAAAACCACACCATTTTGTAGCACCATGCAACCAAAATGGCACATCCATACACAGTATATATCTGTTACTGTCATTGATCATACAGGTATGGTGTTGTATACACAAATGTATAAATTCTATCTGTCAGTTTTGAGTTTTAAATGTGTTGCGCTGAATGGAAATTGGTAATGCATTAAGGACCATTCCATCAATGCACATTATATATCATTGTTTATCTACAGCTTGTACATGAAGACAATTTTCCATTTTTAGATTAGGTTATTTTTAAGGGTGGGGGGAGGTGATATTATGTTCTATTATCTTTGCAGTCATTTGATTTTTGTTTTTAAACCAATCTGTTTTTCAGGGAGTATTTTCAGCTAGATCAATCCATACTTGCATTAGAATGCGATGATATACGTTTGACCAAAAACAAAGGCACCCTAAAATTCACTCTGTTGGATGGCCGATCTCAAGCAGGTTTCAAGTCTACACGTTGGTTTTCATACCGTACAGAAATGAATTTAATCCAATGCAGTGTTTCCTTTAGTACCTCTGTTTTTTCTTTAGGAAAAATAGTTGTACTACAGACTTTTAATATCTAGGTGAATTCACACCTGTGAGCATAGCATATAAAGGAGACACTTTGCATTTACCTGATGTCAGTACTTGGCACAACATCCACAAGCATCAGGTAGATGAAGCAATCAATGTTAGACTGATTCAGGATTAGTATTTGCAATGAAACTCCTGCAGCGTAGTCATTATTGAACGCTAATGTAGTGATTACACCTTTCCTGTGAAATATACAACATTAGAAGATTTGTCTTGATCCAAAGATAGTAGGTATCAATAAATTATTATTTATCAAGTTATTTTATCAATCCGCTAGAGCAGGATTGTTTGACCTTTATTTAACCAGTAATCACCACATTGAGCCTAACGTCTCTTTTACAAGTGTGAACTGGCCAAGCGAAGAGGCAAATAATGTTAGACAGGTTATGGTTTTTGCCCGTCTGTCTCTTTGTGTCTGCGCAGCTAATCATGCAAATTGCCTGATCTATAGTTGTCAAACTTTGCATGCACAACAATAACAGTAGGCCAATGAAGACACTCTTTCATATGGGCCTCATGGTGGCATTATACGGGGCCGGTTTATGTTTTGTTGAACCGTAGGTCGTAAAATTAAAAATGTATTCCACGTAGATTCCCTAGAATAGATCATGACCCAACTCCTGATATTAGACCACGCCCATTAGGTGGAAATTCCATTGAGCATTTTCTTAAACAGTAGTTTATACAGGTGATCTTGTGAGCTGTGTGATTATGATGTCAAACAGGGTATTGATATCCCATACTGCTTGCCTGTAATTTGCTTCAAACATTTGCAAAAGCACTTTCACTTTGTGAAAAGTTTCACCATATGTCATAGAAATGCTATTTCCACCCTCAGTTTCCTTGTGGCCTGACAAACCCACAACTTACACAGCCCTTGCTAGGCAACCCAGCCTGGACATGTGTGTGCCCTTTTCTAGTTAAAATGTTATTCAGTGATCATACTATCCAATGGTGTAAGTTCAACTCTGCCCTGCTCATTACTGTGTATTATGTACTTCTGGTGCTGGCACACTCTGAAACCTCTCCCGGCAGGGTATGCTTTGTGAAAACACCAGATTAGTTTTGCTGCTGAAAAGCCCAAAACAAAACCCATGCAACATCTTCTCTTCTCAAGGATCCTGGGAACAGCGGAACTGTGGCGCCTGAAGAACCCTCACCAAGCACCCCTGAGTCGGGAAGTCCCAAGCGTCATTTTCAAGAGGAGGCTGGGGAAGAGCAGGTGAGCAGAGTCTTGAACTTATGCAACGCACACAATTCGCTTTACTAATATGATTATGCACTCTGCAAAGTCGATGGTTAATGTTTTCTTCTCAATGTAGTTGACTAATATCCTGTCGGAACCCCCTGCTAAAGAGAAGTCCCCACCTCCAGCCACCAAAATTGCAGAGGAGAAGGGAACAGAAAGGTTGGTTTATACATTTCATCACCTTTTGAGTTCCCATCTTTGTGTTACCGATTCCTTTAATGCTACTTTACCCTCTTTTAGGGTGCTAATGCCTCCACCGCCGCGTCCCATAATGCCTCCGCCACCACCTCCACCTCCCACTGCTGCACGCAAAAGGCCGCGAGAGACCGCCCCGTTTACGGAATGTGTAGCCGCTCAGCCCAGCAGCGCCGCGCTGATGGGTATGTACCCATCTTGCACTTTCTAACCCTATGTTGAGTCATTCTTCTCAGTGCTGTTGTTTTTGTCTTGTGTGTTAAATGTCCTCTCTGCCTATGGAGGAGAATGGGAGGGTAATGGAGACCTGTTTGCATCCCCCAACTGGTAGACCCCTCTAACATGCTCTTCCTGTATATGTTCTTTGTCTTTCCCTTGTTTTCTCTCTCAACATGTGTCCCTGGACCTGCCTGTTATGGATGTGTGCTCTGCTGCCGTTTCATTTGATATCTCCCCCTGGCTGTGGATCCACTCAAAACCACCGCTAACATGGGGCTCCACAATGGGTTTCTTTTTTTTGTTTTTCCTCTTCCTCCCCACCCCTCTCTCTCTTTGTCCTCCTACCTTTCTCTTGAATCTCCCCTTCTTTCTGCTTTTCTCTCGTCGCCATTTGATTGTGCCCTCAGGTGTACTGGAAGAGGTACGTGAGAAGAAGTCTAAAGTTGTTGCAGACATGTCTGGTTTGGTGCCCTATGGAGGAGATTCCTCCGATGAAGAGGAGGAGAGAACACGCAGCAGTAAGAACAGCTAACTCCTAACCCCCCAACCTTCAACAACCCTATCCTACCCAACCAGTGATCACAGCCCCAGGTCTAAAGCTCTTCTGTGTACATCACAGTGCCCTAACCCAAACCCACAGGACCACAATACAATTGACACAGTTTTCAGCCAGGCAATTTTTTATTTTAATTTGCAAAGCATATTTTATCCATAAATGAGCCCAATTTCACTTGCTTTGTGCCAGTTGCTGATGATATAAATATATACATATTGTAAGTTTCAGTGGAAGTTTTTTCTTATCTTGGAAAATGGTGTATGCCTGTTCCCATGGAATACTCGACTGTAATAAAGACATTGGTAAAATTCTTTGTTGTGCTTAATCCTTCCATTTTAAAATGAACAGATATTACATGTTAAAGGACCATACAAGCATCTATGTCATTTGTTAACCATGGTTGTGCATTTAATAAGACTTTTCAAGTCAAGCCATACTTTAGCCTTACTCATTAATCCAATCGAACCACAGTATGCTTTGAAAAATGGTCATGTCGTAAGTATATGGTGAGTTGGAGACAATGGGCTAAACATGCCAAACCACCAGTATGGTCCTTTGTATTTTCATGCAAGCCATGCATGACTTTTTTTGTATTGTTTTAAAAGCTAGAATGGGTTTGTGTGTGTGAACATCAAAAATAAAAGATAATGAACAAATCCATGGTATTAGATATGTGTGTACTCAGGGGCTTCTATACCATTGTGTACAGTGAGGGCTCCTGGGTTGTCCATGGCAAAGCAGGGGTGAACATGCTGCTGGAAATGACCATGGAAGGTGTGGAGATGTTGCTTCAGATCCACATTGTAGAAGGCCAGTGTACCACTGTTGTAGTCCAGTGCCAGGCCTATGCGCACTGGGTTTACTGTGATCCTTAAGTCAGGGCTCCAACCATTGTGAAGGAACTCGTACTTGTGCCTGAAGAAAGTGAAGCAAGTATTAGTCAGACTCATAACCGAAGTAAATTCGGAGTCCTAAAGTTCCATAGATGAACTAGATAGCCCCTGACAGGATTTCATGTTACTGTGGATTTAGGAAAATAAGTGTATTGTCTGTTTCTGCTTAGGCACTATAGGCACTGACACTCATTTTAGGATATTACACTATTATATACATAGCCATAAGAATGTAAAGTGCATTCATGGCATGCGTTAATGAATGGTCTGCTTAAGTGACAGTCCAAATGTCCAACTGATCTGTGCCAAGAATAGAGTTGCTATGGAAACAGTGATGAAGTCATGGATGCACCACTATCAGCAACTGCTATGAATTCCGCCAACAGGCTTAGTTATGCACAAAGAAGTGGCACAACAATTCTTGCTTAGGAAAAGATTTTTCTTTTCTAAAAATACCCTCGGCCCATTTTTCAGATACTGTATGGGATAGTCCCTGTGAGACCATCAGTATACTAGTAACTCCTATCAGACTAACTAAATTACTAAATTCAATTAGTGTCTACTTGGGTTTGTCGGGTACTGTGAAAATGACGTAGTCTTCCTTTAGCCGGAGCATCAAGGCATGGCTATAAATAATAAAATTGCATTAAAAGCAAGCTGGTACCTGGATGGAGTGAGAATGTGCCTCATACACCAAGATGTGTTGTTTGCCCCTAGATATGAGTTCCGGTGGGTGTCTTCATATGCAACTCCAATCCTGTACTCCGTCTCATCGTCCACCTCTACCTCCCAGTAATGTCTGCCTCGTACTGGAATAAGATCCCCCAGCACAGCAACACACCTACGCACATGCATGTACAGTACACACGTCACATGCATGTTAATTTGATACTATGGACACTAAACAGTCATTGTTCACTGTATGCTTTCAGCAGACGTAGTGCGTCGATTAAAATCCAAGATCCTATGTATGTACATATTGACTGATTATTTCACCTGGCAAATGTGTTATCATCAAAGGCCATTGCACTTATTGGCAGCTCTTCATCTCCATAAAACATGGTGAAACCATCTTCAGAGATGGACAGGCAGGGGTGGGCCGTATCCTCCAGAAGATGGAAGAATGTACCTGCAGGAGGACCAGACAGACAGACACCCAATGGGCCTCATTCACCAACTGTTCTCAAGAGGAAATTTGTTTGTTGACCCACTTTTCAAGAAGATTTTGGCATACACCAATGTTCTGTGATTTGTTCTTGGGTAAGAGCAGAATCTACTCACACTAAGCAGCTGACATTTGAGTGCTGATATGTGATATGTTAACCCTTTTGTTTTTCTCAGTTCTACAATTGTATAATACAGGATTTAACTTACAATCATATTTTTGTCATATCTTTAGAGCAGTGGTTCTCAAAGTGTGGTCTGGGGATTCCCAGGCGTCCTTGAGGGAGTTCCTTGGGGTCCACAGCAAAACAAGGAACAGTTTACCATTTTAACCCTATTTTATACTTTGGGATAGCTGATCTACTATCAAATACATCAAATTACTGCCTGTTACTGAACTTGTAGATCAGCTACTCTCGAAACATTTTTATCTTGAACAATTGTGAAAAATGTACAAATGACAAATGTTTGAGAACCACTGCTTTAGAGTTTTAACAGTTCTGAAAGTGACAATCCAACCCAAACAGACCGGTTGAGTTGAAGCCTGAGCCCCATACCCACCCCACCCCATAATTCTACATCAGTACTTTCTACTTTTGGTACTTGGTAAGTACATTTTGATACGAATACTTATGTACTTTTACTCAAGTACATTTTGAATTCCAGACTTTTACTTGTAAAGCATTGCAGCATTGATATTGAAACATTTGAGTACTTTTTCCAACATAGGCTAATTTGTCTTGCTTCTCACCCGTTGTGGAGACAGTAAAAGCGTCGCTTCTGTCACTAGGCCCACCGATATTGACGGCTCTAACAGAGATGAGGTATCGTCTTCCTGTCTGCAGTTGGATCAGACATTGACAGGTAGGCACAGCCACTATTGACCTGAGAGATCAAACAATTCCAAAATAATGTTAACAGGGTACACTGGTACAGCTCACTTCTCCGTCAATGGACCAAGGCACAGTTCGTAATTTAACATTGTTATAATTACTTCCATGTTGTGGCTTGAAGGAGTGAATGTCATTAAAAAAGTTCCAATGCACCATTCATTCACCATTCAGTTTCTAGTTCTAGTTTTAAGTGATAAATAGATGATCTATGAAAAATATGAATGGCTTAGTTTATTTCGGTCCACATCAACGAAAATGAAAGCCTGGGTGCCGAAGCTAACACTGAAATGACCAATGAAAAATTACTGCAAAATGGTAGGACAATATTGCAGTGGCGATCAACACTGCTGTAGGAGGTGAGGCTAATAATAGCTTTTCTAGGACACACTGTCTTGAATCAGCAGCTCTACAACCATGGGACCTCAAAAGTCCCAGGCAAGCACTAACAGAGGCTTGTTTATGGATGTAACTATTGAAGCAAAAGTCTTCGTTACGGGTGGCACACAGAGCAGAAGTAGAGTATCATGGGATGCAGCCTCTACTGTAGCTTCAAGCATAGCAGATTAAATGGGTCATCTCGGATTAGGTTATGACGTGAAAGCATGTCATGGAAACTTGTAAAGAAAATCAGCATGACAAAGACAAATTTACATCGTTTCCGAGCAAGAAGTCGAGTCAGTTTTGTGATGGAATGCAATAAAAAAATGTACTATGTAATGTGTGTGTGTTGGAAGGGCATTCTTACTCTGTTATACCACTCTGCCCACCATCTGTACCCATCTCAATGAGTTCCACGGTGTAGGAGTCAACAGGGTTGGTATTTCCTGACTCCCAACGAATCAGAGCAGCCTCTGGGCAGGTGGTACACTGCCTTTGTTTGATCACCGGGGGAGAGGGCACTATAGTAAAAGCACAGGGAATTTTGGCAGGTCAATACTGACACACAGATTACATTTGAAGTTTATATTGGTTACATTTGTACAAGCAATTAGAGGGTGGAAATGTAAATATATTACCAGTCATGTATAGGGCCTTTTCACTAGCTGGACTGATGCCTGTAGTGTTGGTAGCTGTCACCCAGAGCTCATACTGAGCATTAGGGAGCAGGTCTGTCACAGTGCAGTGAGTCTCTTTCACCTTTATGTTGCACACTTAAAAAAGGGACAAAGACCAATTAGACCATAGTGTTAATGCAGTGGGTTTCAACCTTTACCACCATTTGATGAGATTTAGCCTCGCAGACCCAAAACTAAAGAATATTTTGTTATCGTTGGATAAGATTTTGTTCCATGCTGTATTGATGTGGTAGCATAGGAGAGATAACAGGCAAACAATACAATAACAATTATTCTACATTGTCTAATTGTGTAGACTTCTTGCAAATTAAGTAAGATATTTATCAAAAATGTAACTCTTGAGTTAAAGATCTAATAAGGGTCCATTTGGTTACCTAACATTCCATCATTTAGCAGGCGACCACCTGGAATCCTCTCAATGACCACTGGTGGTCCCCGGACCACTGGTTGAGAACCACTGTGTTAATGTATGATTTTCACTCTTGTGAATACAATTTCAACATTTAAGTATGACAGTGTCATGTTATCATTGCAACAGTTATGTTGTATTATTCCTGCCCGGTACTGTACCATCTGGTCCACAGATGATGTCTGCTGGCGAATCCTCCAATACGGGTCTGTAATACAGTTCATAGTACTCCACTGTATCATCGGAGAACAGGCTCCAGCACACACGCAAGGATGTCTGCGTGGCTGAGTTGGGAATCTGGGGATTGATCACTGGTGCGTTTGGGGCTAGAATCACATCCGAGGAAAAGAAGAAAAAACAACATTTCAATCCCTGATCAACTGCATAATTAACAGTCACACTACACCAGCAGCACAGTAACCAGTGTTTTGAAACAGCAGGGTGAGAAGCTACTATGTCAATTTGAGACAATTAATTAGACATTGATGTTTAATTTTTCTCATTTCTATGGAGATTCTTTATGGAATAATCTACACAATGCGTTCTCAAATTGTTATGCATTCTTGCAGAACATGGAACTTTCATGACTTTGAAAACATGCACGCATGCACGTGCGCACACACACACACACACACACACACACACACACACACACACACACAGGAACATAGGATAGTTGACAACAGTGACTCAAACATGAAAGTGTTAAGGGGCAGACGAGAGAAGGCAGTACGTGAGCATGAATGTCCCTGTGCTGACAGCCTCACTCATTCATTGACACAATAGAGATCAATAAATAATTAAAGACAAAGAAAAGTAAATTGCTAGTCATAGTTCTCCAGGCAACCACAGATTTCTCTCTAAAGTAAACTGTAATTATGTTCCCTCAGTCCTATGTTCCCTCAAACCTAACCACAACCCATAACCCCAAGCATAACCCTAAACTGAAGGAACATGTGGCTGACCACATTATATAAACATAATAGATGGAGTCTGGTGAATTAATTACCTTTTACCATCATGCTTGACACAGAAAGAATAGCCCAGTGTGCCCAGTTTATTAAAAGCTCAATCAAGAGTCAGAATCACATTCTTTGAAGGTGCACCAAGAAATAGTTCAATTTGTGGGTTGATGGTGTTTCTCTGCCGTTTAGTACTAGAATGTATCTTTTGTCTAGAATCTGGGAGAAACCACTGAACCTTCTGGGCATAAAGCTTAATATAGCGTGACGACAACTGGTTGAACTGAGAGGTTGTTATTGTCATGTTCAATATTATTGTTTGTCTATTGTTCAAAATCTTAGTCATCTGACTATTATTGTTGTTGAATGTATCCGTATGGACCAAATGCAAAATATTGTGCACATTGAGCAGTATGTGTAAATAAGAAGAAAAGAATACCTCAATCAAATCCACTGAAGTGCAATTGTTCTCTTTCTCCAGACTTTCCAAGTGTTTGTTAAAAATCACACCCGTGTGAAGTGAGGGGCGCTAATATATTAAAGTCTAACTCATGTTGATTAGGTGATGTAAAACAAACAGTGCCAACACAAACATTAAATGCCATTAACAAAGAGACAATATGATGTAAATGTTCCCTTCATTGTCAATGGCATTTTTAAAACAAACATTGAACTAAAAACAAACATTAAACCTATAGGAGGGGCTAGCGCCCATAAAAAATAATAATAATAAAAACAACATGAAATGGAGGATAATCATGGGCATCAGACCTGGTACAATGTTGATGGAGTCCATCATTGTTTTGACATCTGACAGGTCTGCCAGTGTAGTGGTAAACTCAGTTGATGTGTGCACTTTAAGTTCAGTCTCCTCTTTAGCAAACTCCTCAATTCTGATGACAGAAAACACATTGAATGAGATTTAACTGCACAATAGATGGATTACTCAAAGACAATGAATACAATGTTATTTTTGAGTGGTGTAAACCACTCCTACAACTGGCTTTTGTGTTCAGAAAAAAATGAGCATGGTTGCTATGTTCAAAATAATTTCTGACGTAATTAAATCACACCCGGGTGAACTGGATGACCGTAGCAACCATGGTCATTTTCTCTGCACAAAAAAAGCCAGTTGTGAAATCACATCCAGGTGTGATTTCATTACGTCAGACATTACGTCAGACCACAGCTGATCATGCTATATAAAACCTTACACCACTCAGTTCACACAGGTGTGATTTTTAAAACTATGTGCAGGAATTGTGTGGAACTGGAAACACTTGCAAAGAAAGACTTTGTTATTTTTTGTACAAGACGGCATCACATCATATCGCAGATTATGCATAACCTCTGCAAAACATGAAACCAAATTACCTGTTAACGGTGGGAGTAACTGCCTGTGAACAAAGTTCAAAACATAGCAATTTAAAAACACGTATACCAACCATATAGCATTAATCATGTAACTGTACTATTAACAATTGTTGTTCTGGACATTGCGAAGAGCTTTTATACAGAGCTGCCACAACAAGGGTGAGAGGGAGAAGCACCAACTGACCTTGAGAAAGAGTCTCTTGTCTTGGGTCCTGTAGATCTCCTGGGCAGCCTCGATTAGCTCCTTGGAAGCATCTAGTGCCCGGCCACAGTTCAGCAGTTGTTTGTACAGGGCTTCCAGCTTGCTCTTCTTTTCCCCCTCTAGCCCAGCTGCCCTCTCATCATAGCGTTGGGATAAAGTCTGTAGCACATCATTATAATGCTGTTCCAAGTGCTGCTCCTGACGGCCAAAGTTCTCCTGCACATAACATCAGGAAGGTATATGGGTTAAGTGTTTTGCCACGTTACTACTCTGCTGCAAGCAAAGAGAGAGTAATAGATGAAAGACACTGTGTGGGCTGTGGCAGCTCTAGGGCTCAGACCTACAGCGGGACACAGAGAAGGAACACTAGTCAACAACACTTGACTACTGATAGAATAAAACTGAGTTACCCCCAAAACATAACTTTGCCACATGGTACAAAGAAGCAATACATAGTTGATAACTGATAGGATAAATAGTAGACTATACCAGACCAAATCTTGCTTTATTCAAAATGTGATGTTGTGTAACTTGATGAGGCTTTAATTGAGGCCTAATCTCTACTAATTTAATGCTGCTTATTTTGGCTAGGCATTTCTTGCAAATTAGATTTTTAATCTCAATTACACTAACCTGGTTAAACAAAGGTTATAAAACTGTAGGCAACTGTGTATGCAGGTGTGTAAACAATGTAAGTCATTCATGGCTATTAGTACGCTGTAAGAGCAGGGAGTCACAGTTGGAAAGTGTGTGCATAATATGAACAAAATTATAGGATTTCTTAGTTTCAATGTCCAGCCGCAAACTGAAAGAAGCTCACTAACACACTAACAATGACTGTCTGTGTGTGTACCTCCACAGTGAGAAAGATCTCCTCCAGATGACCCGCAAAGCTCTCCATCTCAACAACCTTCTCCTGCAGCTTGCTTCTGGTAGTCTCAATCTGAAAGCAGAGACAATGACAGACTATTCAGGTCACATAATGTGGTGCTCTTGACTTGAATCGGACTACTTCAACAACATCTTCAACACAAAACATTAATTAAGCCTTTAAAATCTTTAGACATTTCTTTTTTTTTTTTGAATTATGAAATAGTGTGAGAACTAGGCTACTGATTTAGAAGGATTTTTTTAGAATCTGTAATTTGTAGAATCGGGCTCAGATCTTGGGTTGATAACTGTTTTAGTGGCCACAGGCTCAGCCCCAACGGACTGTCAACATCAACCGCTATACCACATACCATAAAATGTATTATTGCGACCACAGGTCGCATTTACTATGAAAACGTGCATTTCCCGTCAGTCAGTCCGTCCGTCCATCAGTCACCCACCCCACTCCTGCATATATGGTCATGCCTCGTGACATCACGTGACATCATCAGGGATGGAGATCCCTGATGTCATCAATATTTGCCAGAAACTCTACATCTGACCTCAAACCCTTAGATCTTCAAATATGGAGCTGACCTGTTCTGACATTCCATATGTTGATCCTTCCCCATCCATCCTTCCTCTTCGGTGTCTCCCTTTTGACTGATACCAAATTCAAACTCTAGAAGGCCCGCCCCAACAGGCCCGAAAATTAAGGCCTGGACCTACCTGAGCCCTCACCCCTAATCAAACCCTGTACACTCAATACACTGCCCCTGCTGCCACCCTTAGATCTCCATATATGGAGCTGACCTGTTCTGACATTCCATATGTTGATCTGACCTCATCCAACCCTGTACACTCAAGACACGCTCCATATATGGCCACTGGCCAGTACAGCATTCATTCCATATGTTGATCTGACCCCCCATTCCAAAACGCCAGCGCTCGCCCAGCAGTCTGCCGTCACCCAGGCGGATGTGTGCACGCGACCTCACCCTTTTTTTGGTCGCTTCTCGCCCTCAGGGCGTCTTACTGGTTATTATTACCTGATTTACCTCGGGTTCTTGATCGTCAAACACACTATTGTGTCCATCTTCAGCCCCAGTGGGGGATGGGGAGTCCTCGCAAGGCTCAAAATGCAAAGACTCATTGGTGTCAATGGAAAAATGCTGGTACTTGGACAAATTGGGTTGGTTCTGTTTCCTTTCACTGCCTTGCATCACAGCCTCCATGTGGATGTCTTCATGCTCCTCTCCATCCTCTGTGATCACATCCAGCCTGCCACCTCTAGGGTTATCAAACAGCTCCATCACAGCCTTGAGTCACTCCCTGTGGGACTACATGTTTTAAATTAATGACATAAAACAAACAAAACATGCAGTAGGCGACAAAGACACATCTGACATTCATGTATTAATAAATAGTCATAGTATTAATAAAAACAAAAGTACACCAAACAACTTGCACAGAATTATACACACAAGTTACACAAGCACGAGATGTCAACAGTCAACTCACTACTTTTCCCAGTAGGCTATTAATCTAATCAGCTACAGTTAAGCTTTTTCGTTTTCATTTAATTGTGCACTAAATAACATTATACAAATTTACCTGGACGATGAATCACGTATTCAATCTGTTCTAATATCCATTTCAAATGCACATTAAGAGCGGCGGTGGTCGTCAGCCCAAACTTTGTAAGTGGCAGAGCAAATAACTATGGCCCATGATGACATAAATAGACTGGCAGCTCAAATGACAATACCGGTATTCAGCACAGAGGGACGTCAGGTCTCAGTCAGACCTAGCTCTGGTCCATAGCTCTAATGCGTTGCAACGCATTAGAGCTATGGAGCAGAGCTAAGTCAGACCTGACTTAATAAATGCGAAATAATAGGCATTGCAATACATTTTTCTTTTATTTTCTATTTTTCATTTAGTTTGCTTTGGTTTTGACATTGTTGTCTTTGCTACAATTTGCAAAAGTGGTTAATATGTCTCTCGTCATGGCGGAACTATATGTTTTGCGCATCTTGCTACATTTACAACGTTAACGTCTACACAAGGTTCAGATTTCAAATATAAAGTGCTCACCCCGGCGCCACGGATGTTAGAATTTTGTACGGGCGGATATTAGCACCCGTGCCTTCCGTATTCTTCAATAAAAAGCATTTTAATCCGATCGGTTGGCATTTTCCCAAAAAGGTGTAATGTATCAGAGTGCAATACACCTTCAAACCGATAGGGGCGAGTATGGTGAAAACACCGGAGAAACTGGACGGCGGTCGATGAAGATTATTTTTTTATTGAACAATACGGAATGCACGGGTGCTAACCCACCCGAGCAAAATTCTAACATCCGAGCCCCGTGGGTGAGCACTTTATATTTGAAATCTGAACGTTTATGTAACTTAAACGTTGTAAATGTAGCAAGGTGCGCAAAACAGGGCGAACCGGTGAAGTTGCGACATGACAGTCAGTCATGTTTCAGGGCTAGGAAATCCCATGGGGGAGGGGAAATCCCCGGCCGACCACGTGACTCAAAGGTCAAAGTTGAACCTAAACACAGGAGTCCTACGTCATTGCAAATGGCGGACGGTGTAAACAACACAGAACATTAAAGTGTGTGGATAATATATTTACGCACATGATGAACAACGAGTTTGAGCGTTTAGACAGCCTGGACGGCTGGGTCGCCATCAAAAGCAACATATTTGTTGAGAACGAGACCTTCAAGTTGGGATTCATCGTTCAGTGGAATGTGATCGAGTGTAAATTTGCTGTCACCTGTCACAACAGAACGCTACAGCGGCTGAAGCGCAGGGAGCAGCTGGACACCGTGGACGGCGAGGGTGACACCAGCTGGGCCGGACTGTTCTCTGTCAACGACCTGGACAACATCCACCACCAGTTGTCGTGCATCGCGGACGTCTTGGGACCTTATTTCCCCGATCTGTCTGCGTTTGAAGAGGGCAACATTTGGGACTTGATATTTTTGAGTCGGAACAGGTCAGGTGGTGGTTCGGAGGAAGAGAGGGATTTTGACACACCGTGTCGACAGCTGGAAAAGTATTTCAGCACTGCCATTGATGTCTGCGGACGCAAGATCGTGCTCGATCTCTTGTTCACGCAGGATGAGCCTGACATCGAGGAGTATTTTGAGAATCTGCAAGAGTTCAGGAAGAAGACCATGCAAGATGAAGTGGCAAGGACCAAGGAGAGCCTGCGGAAGGTGAGGCGAGTAGCCTACACACTAGAGTAGACACTACACAGGTGTAGTGTGTAGGCTAGCCATGAGTCCAGCATCTCTACCAAGCTCACCAGCATCGCAATGTATCCCTTGAGCCCAGCATCCATAGCCATGTGCCCAGGCCAGAAAGCACACACAGCATCCATACACCAAGCCCACCAGCATCCCTATGTATCCCTAGCCATGAGCCCAGCCTCCCTACACCAAGCCCACCTGCATCCTTATGTATCCCTAGCCATGAGCCCAGCATCCCTACACCAAGCCCACCTGCATCCCTAATACCCTAGCCGCAACAGGCGTTGACACTAAGGGTTGCCCACCTGCCCCTGGCAGGTAAATAAAACTTTCGGGCAGGTGGAGTTTGCTTTTCAGTTTGCTTTCTACCGGCAAGTGCTCATTTGAGAGGGGACACAACCGTCTATAAACACAACACGAGATTTCTGTGTAAACACTTGAACATGGTCAGAGCTCTCTGTCTTCTGGTCTGTGGAATGTAAAATAAGAGCACTGTTTACCTATAATGTGCTGTTTTCACTGTTGCTACACTTAAAAATATAAAATAACCCATAGTCATATTCATAGCTACGTAGTATCTAGGGTTTTTGCATAATAAATTAGGTATGACATATTTGTATCGCATTTACCCATTATTTTATAATGGACAATTTACTTTTCGGGCAAGTTGGCATGATCTTTGGGCAAGTAGAACATGACCTGTACTTGCCTGTTCCTAATATACTGTATGTAAACGGCATGACATCAGCTTGTGACTGCAATTTGTTCCTGTTCGCAGATGACTCAGCACTGCTGGTCTCAGACAGGAACAAACTGCAGGTTGAAAAGGCCCTCAGCTCTGAACTTAATTGGTAGACTCTGCACCTGGCTCGCTGTTAACAAACTATCTTTACACCTATGAAAAACTGAATCTGTTCTATTTTGATCAAATAGTAATCTCAGCAAGGCAGATGGCTTCTTGGTTAGAGTGGGTGACAATATTATCACACGAAAAGATGATATTACCTACCTAGGTTGCATCCTGGAGGCAAATCTTTCCGGTGATAAAATGGCCACCTACGTAATCAAAAAATTCAACCAAAGAACAAGATTCCTATACAGGATCTCCTCACTGGTCAACAAAATCACCTTGAAGACCCTAACAGGAGCCCTCGTACAAGGTTTATTCGATTATGCATGCACCTCCACACCTACCACAGCACCTCTAAGGCCCTTAAAACAAGGCTCCAGACATCCCAAAACAAACTGGTCAGGCTACTACTTGGCCTCACTCCCCGAACCCACCTCACCCCTGCCCACTTTGACAGGATGGAATGGCTTAGGGTTGACAACAGAGTACAGCATCTTGCAATGGGTCTGGTCCACAAGATTCACTACACCACCAAGATACCCATGTACCTGTCTAAATACTTCCTTAATGTCAACGAAGTCCACACCCACAACACCAGAGGGAGTTCAACAAACCATGTGCAACCCAGATTCGGCACAAACAAGGGACTAAATTAATTTCGCTCCTATGCCACCAAAATGTGGAATGCCCTACCAACAGTCATTAAGACATGCGAATCCCTTGACTCCTTCAAAACTGCTCTCAAAGGGCACCTACGGACGTCTGCAATTCGAAACTGGCCCCCGTAAAATCTGAATCGCCCACCCACCCCTTTCCCCCCCTCACTGTATATGTTTCTTTTCCCTTTTTACCTCCTCTAGGATGATTTCCTGTTTAGAAGTGTATTTTCGTACATCTCCAAATGTTTTGATGAATTGAAAATGGTGGGCCCTATTGCAAACAAGTGAAATGCTCTATGGTGTCATCCACTCACAGTTAACAGTTTTTGTATTGAGTTGTACTTGAAATGTACTGTAATTCTGCAAACTGTTAATCAATCAATCAATCAAAAAGCCTGACGGGCAAGTGCTTCTGAGACCTTAGTCTCAGAAGGAAAATGTTTGAAAACATTATGTCTTGTCAACATGGAAACGATTATGCAAAATAATTGCGATTAGGTGATTATGTAATAATATATAAGTGTGACAGGTCACAGGCATATACTGGGGAAGACAGTTACTGTGTGAATATGAACACGGAGCCCTTTTAACTCTGAGCACAAATAACTTTACCACGTTAGAAACTGAATGTTATAAATACATGGTTATTAATGTTGCTATAGATATTATTGGTTCTGTTCTCAAAACAACAGTGTTGATGTCTTTAGTGTCAAGAACAGAACAGGACACCTTTCCCAACTCGTGTGTGTGTGTGTGTGTGTGTGTGTGTGTGTGTGTGTGTGTGTGTGTGTGTGTGTGTGTGTGTGTGTGTGTGTGTGTGTGTGTGTGTGTGTGTGTGTGTGTGTGTGTGTGTGTGTGTGTGTGTGTGTGTGTGTGTGTGTGTGTGTGTGTGTGTGTGTGTGTGTGCGTGCGTGCGTGCGCAGTTTACACAGAGCCATGGCAGTGCTGACAGAATGGTTCTGCTACTCAGCATCTACCAGGAGGAGGACGAGGCTTATCAGGACCTGGTAACGACTGCTACAACCTTCTTCCATTATCTGCTTCAGCCATTCAGAGATATGAGAGAGCTGGCCTGCCTGTACAAGATGGAGATCCTGGTACATAATATACTTTATCCCCTAATACAGACCTGTCTCTGGCCTACTTGTGACAAGGTGTTATAGTGTGTTTATCAAAAAAGAGTGGGGAGAAAAGGCTTTAATCCCTTTAGTAGTTATGCAAACAAGCCAGTACCTGCCCCTACTGCCCACCCAGTAGGACTGACATTCCTGATTCCAACAGGATTGGGATGAGAGTGAAAGTCCACTCCCGTGCAATTACTTGCTTAATCTGTCAATATTCCTACATATACAGGCACTGTAACCACTATCATGTATTACTGTGTTGCAATATTTACTTTTTACTATTTACTTAAATAATAATATTTTGATAAGTGGTTCTCAACTTTGTCTGGAGCAAGGGCCACTTGAAAATCTTGAAAGTGGTCAGATGGGTGTGCTGCATGCATCTTCATTCTATTATTATACATTTATTTATATTACATTTTATTGTAATGATGACAAAATAAATATAATCGGTTGTGCGCCGGTTGTGGTTCAATGGAACCAACATAGTATACTGTAAGTACATAATACCTATTTGGTGACTCAGTTGTGCTCAAACCTTTTTATGACTCAAGGACCCCAAAAAATTACAGATGCTTTTTTATTAAGGCATTTTACTATTTTGAAAAACCTTACCTCAAATAGCCGATCTACAAGCTCCCAACGTGTCAATGTAGATCGGCTACTTGAACTATTTTAAAATGTTTTTCAAAATAGTAAAAAATGGCAAATATGTTTAGGGATATGTGGTAAGATGGGGCCCATAGAGTCTGAAACTACACAACCCAGTTACCGAAAGCCGAGAACGGAAGCTGTCGTCATTTCCGTTCACGACAACATATTTTAAAATAGCTTTACATTTTATTTTAGAATTTCCATTTGTGCAAAGTATCAAGCTATATATGCTTCTAATATTTAGATTAATATTAGGACAGTCTGGCTCACGAGACTATCCTCACGGGCCGAGGATAGGGAATCGCTGCTGTAGAAGTTCTGCAGTAAATCAGCAAAGTTGTCTGCTCTTTGCCTTACTGTCTGTGTTCTGTTGCAGAAATGTTTGGAATTTGAGGAGCTGGGTCCTAAAAGAATTGCAGAGCTGGAGAAGGAAGTGGAAGAGTGGAGCCAGAGAGCGGACGATGCTGTCTCCTCTATTCAGGACATCACCGTCAGCTACTTTGTATCGACTTCAAAGGCTCTGGCAGGTATAGACAGTCCTCTGTGAGTCTTTTAGTGCACTGTTTCTTTAAACAGCCCATTTGAGGGTCACAGAACAATTTTATTGGTCATGACTTTTGCTACATTTAAAAACATATTTATATTTCAAAATATATATTTTTTGTAAATAAAAACAAAATAATAATTGAATACATTTTAAAACAAACAAATTGAATAAATACCATGAATACAAAAATAATTATTAATAATGAAATAGCCATAGATCAGATATTTTCACTAGTTTGGGTCCTGAGCAAACGTCTAATCTCTCTTTTGGGTCTCGAACCAGTTTGGGAACCACTGTTTTAGTGTGTAGTTTATGTGAGAAGAGAGGTAGAGTAAGAGCAGGAGATATTTAACAAAAAGAAAAGAAAAACAGGAACATAAATAATCAAAGATATACAGTATGTACAGATGGCGTAGTAGCAGTCATAGTATTTATGTACATGATGTTGAGAACATAAGCATCATTATGCAGATGTGTACATGTTCTTGTAGAATCATTAGCATTATATGCAGCTGTTTACATAATATGCTGCCATATGGCGAGCAGGGGAGGTAAAAAAAGGAAATTGGCAGCAGGTACAGTGTTCAGTTACTGTATAATAGGTACAGTATAGGGCCTATAGGCTATACTTTTCAGACAAATTCTGGACATCAAGCCGGTAACGGTATGCATGTTTAATTTGGGACAAAATGGCTTTCCGTAGTTTTATTTGTATGTGGTATAGGGTCAGGTTGGTAAAGGTAAGGAATGAAATAAAAGGAAAAAGGGAGTCGTGTGTGTGTGTGTGTGTGTGTGTGTGTGTGTGTGTGTGTGTGTGTGTGTGTGTGTGTGTGTGTGTGTGTGTGTGTGTGTGTGTGTGTGTGTGTGTGTGTGTGTGTGTGTGTGTGTGTGTGTGTGTGTGTGTGTGTGTGTGTGTGTGTGTGTGCAAGCACTTCATTTTGTATATCGTCACTGTCGGATTGAAACCTCATAATGTCCAAAACTGTTACTTTTCAGGATTCAAAATCAATATGTGATTTAATATGTAAAAAAATTGATAAAAATAGATTTTCCAATGGATTCTATTAGTATTGGGTATGCTAAATAACATATAAACATTTTGGGTGAAAATAACTTCTGGAAAGGCATCATTTTCAAGATGGCGTCCACGGTGGCCTCGGTAAGCTTAAAATGCCTATAAACTGGGATTTAATACATACAAAATCATAACAATTATGCACTTGGTGACAAGTTTTAGATTTTTGGCATGGTGTTAGGTATGGGCATGAGGTTTTCAAAAGCCATCGCAAACGAGTTGGGCTCGCCCCCTAGTGGTCTGTTTGCAATGAATCCAATGTTAAATAGGCCAGCATTGGATTCATTGCAAACAGACCACTAGGGGGCGAGCCCAACTTGTTTGCGATGGTTTTTGAAAACATTATGCCCATACCTAACATCATGCCAAATATGTAAAACTTGTCACCAAGTGCATAATTGTTATGATTTTTTATGTATTAAATCCCAGTTTATAGGCATTTTAAGCTTACTGAGGCCACCGTGGACGCCATCTTGAAAATGATGCCTTTCCAGAAGTTATTTTCACCCAAAATTTCAACATGTTATTTAGCATACCCAATACTAATAGAATCCATTGGAAAATATATTTTATCAATTATTTTGGTTTTTAACCATATACTGGCCCATTTGATATTAGATTCATTGCAAACAGACCACTAGGGGGCGAGTCCGTCTTGTTTGCGATGGTTTTTGAAAACCTTATACCCATACCTAACATCATGCCAAAAATCAAAAACTTGTCACCAAGAGTATAATTGTTATGATTTTGTATGTATTAAATCCCAGTTTATAGGCATTTTAAGCTCCTGGCAGCCATCGTGGACGCCATCTTGAAAATGATGCCTTTCCAGAAGTTATTTTTTCCTAATTTTTTAGTATGTTATTTAGCACACCCAATACTAATAGAATCCATTGGAAAATCTCTTTTATCAATTATTTTGATTTTTAGCCATATACTGATCCATTTAATATTAGATTCATTGCAAACAGGCCACTAGGGGGCGCTCCCAACTCGTTTGCGATGGTTTTTGAAAACCTTATAACCATACCTACCATCATACCAAAAATCAAAAACTTGTCACCAAGTTCACGATCTTGTTTATTTTGGACGAATTCAGACCCAGCTAGTAGCAGAAACTGCATCACTTACAGTAGCACTGCGTCTCCAGCTTGTGGATCTGCTGCTTTTGATGCTTTTGTGTGACGCTGTAATGTGATCACATAGGGTGTTAACCCATTTTGACCTGAGATCAGATTCTAAAAATGTCTTCTACATCCTGACAGTTTTCTGAAAAAGCTATGTTTCTATGTCAGTCGTTCTTCGATTTAAAAAAAATAGCAGACTTACAAGCTTGTAGATCTGCTATATAAAAAAAAGCATAACATAATGCTAACACCAAAAGGGGTTCCCGCCCAAAATGGTTTAATTTAAGGAAAAATCACACCCTGTGTGAACTGAGTGGTGCAACTCCGTGTGGGGGTCCCCGGAACTTCCAGACCCACAGGAACGCGCCCAGGGTGCCGGCCCTGGTTCCGGCGAGCCGCCCCGCGTCCGAAACGGTCGAGAAATGACAGCGTGGTTGCACACTGGACGCTTTTTTGGAAAACCGATGGAAAAATGCAGCTAAAAATCCGAAAAAACACGTCCAGTGTGTAACCACCTTTACTGTGTGGGGAATTAGCAGACAACACTCAGTGTATTCTCTCTCTCTCTCTCTCTCTCTCTCTCTCTCTCGTATGCATGCACGCTCCACATTGTAATTTGCAGGCACTGTAGGCAACAGTGCAACACTATCTCTATCTCTCTCTCTCTGGTTCTAGCGCAACATCACTTTTGCTCCTATTGGTACCCTAAACATAGGGACATGGGTACGGACATAGGGAGGGACGGACATTGCTGTTCCTTGGAGTGGCTGCACCACTCAAAAATGAATATGGAGATGCAAGGTTTCTGCCTGACAGCGACGATATACATACATGACATAGTTGCGACCATAGGTCGCAGATTACTATGAAAGCCTGCACAACCTGTCAGTCCATCCGTTACACCTCCATATATGGTTGTCAGTCCGTCATGCCTCGTGACACGCTCTATACTGTATATGGCTGTCTCCATATATGAAGATCATGACACTGACCTCATGAAACCCTGGATAGCCATACATGGAGAAGACTGGATCATCACCTAGATCTGCATATATGGAGCCGGCCCGCCACTCTACATCTGACCTCAAACCCTTAGATCTCTATATATAGAGCTGACCTGTTCTGACATTCCTGATGTTGATCCTACCCCACCCGTCCTTCCTCTTCGATGTCTCCCCTTTTATTGACTGATACCTGTCCATTCAAACTCTAGCTGGGCCCGCCCCAAAGTTATTAGCGCAGCCGTGTCCGGCAGCCGGCAAAAACTATAGTTCCTGGCCTTACTAATTGGCACACATTTATCGCCCTACCCGGCCCGAAAACATCAATTAAAAAAACAAACAAAAAAGTTCCCTATATGGGCATTCACAGACCTGTAGTTTCACACTTCTCGCCCTCAGGGCGTCTTACTGGTATTACATACAGTATGTATTTGTAGTGTTTTAACAGAGCATCATTTACATGTCCAGGTATGGTGAAGCAGATGGAGGTTGATAAGAATCGCTTCGGACCGGCTGCTTGGGCCTCTGCCGCTCCGAGGCTGGAGAAACTGCGCTTCATGTTGGCCAAAGAAACACTGCAGCACATGAGAGCAATGGAGATGTGCCTCAGCCGTAACAAAGACAGCATCAGGGAGAAGGTGTGTGCCTCACTTAACCCATTTAATATGATCTCATTCCTTATTAAACAATGTATATAATTTTGTCCATTATGGAAAAAGGCTTATAAACACTGAATTTGAAAAACTAGAGATGCATCATTATTGAAATGTTGGCCCATATCCCAAGATAAACAGCTTGACTGTAATATTTTTATTTTAAAATGTTCCAACTTGTTAACCCTTTTGAAAGCTTCCCCAGAAAACACTGATAAGTTTTTACATTTTCCAACATAATTATTATGAAATAAAATGACTGAAACCAATATATTATTTTGATATCGGTTCAACACCACATTTTAAGGCCAGATGATGACCGATTAATTGCCCATCCATAGTATATCTCCATCTGACTGTAACCTCATTCCAAATGTGCATGTGCTCTCATGCGTCACCAGTGCTGTGCCAAATCATACTTGTGTACGCTCGCTCCTCTCCGGTCTGTCTGCATGTCTACAACAAGAAAGAATTAGAGAGCTGGCACAGTGCCAACGTGCTCTCCTGTACCGTTCTCTTCTCTCGGTGTGTTCCAGAGTGATGTGAATTTGGCAGCCACAGGGCTTTGATCTATTTATACACCTGACTAGAAGCCCCTGGAAGCCCCCAGATGCTGCTCCGCCATGGCCCCTTTTGTTTGTGTTTATGAGAGAATATGTGACGTGTGTACAAAGGTGTCAGCTGTGGTAGGTTTCTTTGTGATCATCAGAATGCATCTAGTTAGTATTCATTCTGATTCACGTACCACCTTATATAAAGACATATGTCTACAGTATCTGTCTGCCTGTCTGTCAATGTCTGGCTAGTATCAATGTGTTTTTGAGGGGCGCTAGCCCATCCTATGTCCAGCTTTTAGTGTGCACAAACTTTGTCCTACACAAACATTAAATTCTGTTGACAATGAATGGACAATTTGATGTCATAATGTAAACACAAACATTGCGTAACACAATGTTGTATATGCTTTCAACTCTCAACTGTCAGTAACAAGTCGGTGGTGAAATCACACCTGTGTGTGATTTCTATCACATACGTTTAGCTTTTATATTGTATTGCTATACTTAACACTTTCAGCGCCTCCTGCTGGACATTTGAAATGACCGCAGGGAGCCAGGTATATCCCCTATATAGGCACCATTCTATTACCTTCAATACAGCCCAAAACGAGGGACACAGCCAGGCAGAGACACATTGCTGGGCAACCATAGAGTGCTGCACTCTATGGTTGCACCACTCAAAAAGAACAATAGGGCCCTTTGCTGATCTTCACAATAGTGTTGGCTTGTACATCGCCATATGATTTGTGTGGATGCTGGTTGACAGAGGTGATAACGTGTGAATAAAGGTGTGCAATAACCCTGTCATGACAGCATAACAACAATGTGCATGTATATCAGGTGGTTGTGCATTTTAATGCAAATGACACACCATTCTCTGAACCAAACATCCAGGGAACTGATTTAGCACCAGTGGTGGGCAAAGGCCTAAGCCCAGTATTTGAGACCAGTGTTTTGACAGCAATTTTTCCTTGAAATTCCTGAAAAACTCGTAGAAATATAGTGGAGTCAAAGGTACAATATTTGTCTTTAAAGAAAGACTGCGGAACAATTATACTAGTACAATATTTGTCTTTGAACGGTTGTGGACTGAAAGGCGTAAGTATCTCAAAAGTAAAGTACAGATATGATAATCTTTTTTTAATTAATTTAATTACAATACTCAAGTAAATGTATTTTGTTACCGTCAGCCACTGATTTAGTACCCTACCTCCTCCCCTTTCTTGTATCATATAGATGGCTGCTCTGTCTGCCTGTGAGCCAGCCCAGTCTGCGTGTGGTGAGGGCCAGCAGCAGGAAACTGTAGACCAACTGGAGTTGAGGTTCTATGAGGCTCAGCTGGAGCTCTACGACACCAAGTTTGAGATCCTGAAGAATGAGGAGCAGCTACTGGTGGCTCAGATAGACACCCTACGAAGACAGATTAAAGGTACACTGTAGTCAACCTGTGGGTCGGGGTTCCCCCACATGATTTTGGAGGGGTCCCCAGATGACAGTGAAAGGACAATTTTGGACCTGTAGTTCAGTGGTGATAGAATGGACCTGTAGTTCAGTGGTGACAGAATGGACCTGTAGTTCAGTGGTGACAGAATGGACCTGTAGTTCAGTGGTGATAGAATGGACCTGTAGTTCAGTGGTGATAGGACAGAATGGACCTGTAGTTCAGTGGTGATAGAATGGACCGGTAGTTCAGTGGTGACAGAATGGACCTGTAGTTCAGTGGTGATAGACTGGACCTGTAGTTCAGTGGTGACAGAATGGACCTGTAGTTCAGTGGTGATAGAATGGACCTGTAGTTCAGTGGTGACAGAATGGACCTGTAGTTCAGTGGTGATAGAATGGACCTGTAGTTCAGTGGTGACAGAATGGACCTGTAGTTCAGTGGTGATAGAATGGACCTGTAGTTCAGTGGTGACACAATGGACCTGTAGTTCAGTGGTGATAGAATGGACCTGTAGTTCAGTGGTGATAGACTGGACCTGTAGTTCAGTGGTGATAGAATGGACCTGTAGTTCAGTGGTGACAGAATGGACCTGTAGTTCAGTGGTGACAGAATGGACCTGTAGTTCAGTGGTGACAGAATGGACCTGTAGTTCAGTGGTGACAGAATGGACCTGTAGTTCAGTGGTGACAGAATGGACCTGTAGTTCAGTGGTGACAGAATGGACCTGTAGTTCAGTGGTGATAGAATGGACCTGTAGTTCAGTGGTGATAGAATGGACCTGTAGTTCAGTGGTGACAGAATGGACCTGTAGTTCAGTGGTGACACAATGGACCTGTAGTTCAGTGGTGACACAATGGACCTGTAGTTCAGTGGTGACACAATGGGCCTGTAGTTCAGTGGTGATAGAATGGACCTGTAGTTCAGTGGTGACACAATGGGCCTGTAGTTCAGTGGTGATAGGACATAATGGCTGGTGTGTTTCAGGTACTGAGACTATAGAGCAGTGGTTCCCAAACAGTGGGTCTGGACCCACTGTTTGGTCGGTAGGTTCAGAGCCGTAGAAGAGTAATATAATAAAATAAAGCTTTATTTATATAGCACCTTTCAAGAACAAGGTCACAAAGTGCTTAACAACAAAGGGAACACAATAATAATAGCAAAACATTGGATAACAGAAAGTGAAAAATACATAAGAAAATACGTAACATTCACAACGATAAAGGATTAAAAGCAGCTTTATAAAAATGGGTCTTCAGGAGTGATTTAAAACAAGGAACCGAGTCGGCAATCCTGATTTCCAGGGGCAGGGCATTCCATAGTAAGGGTGCACGGACTGCAAAGAAGAGAGTTGCGACAAGCTTTGATCTCGCCGCTATGGGCTATAGTTCCAAACATAAATTTGGAACTATCCCATTGAGATAGAATGAGCACTTCCGCATTCCATTGTTACAATGGGAGTCAACGCTAGTGTCGTCACTCTCATACTAGATCACGCTGGGTTGTAGGTCGGTTGTAACACATCCTGTCTGAGCAATCGTCTGTTGTGATTAGGACTGTTTTTTCTTTTTGGTTTATGACAAATAACTTAAATGTACAAATAAATTGCTGACACATTCAAGAATTTTGTATAATTCTTTCTTTCCAAAAAATGTACAACATAGTGGAAATAGTTGATCTGATAGTAGATCTGGCATTTCTGGAATTTCATTTTTCAAAATGGAAACGATTGACAATTGTGCAAAAATAATTGCGATTAGGCGATTATGTAATAATTGTGACAGGCCTAGTTGTGATCAAACAGCAGTTCTACTACATGACCTTTACCGTCTACTTTAACACACTCGGGCGTTCCGTCATTCAAAGGTCTCTCTAGACTCTAGAAAGTAAAAAGTTCCAGCATGTGTCTCCACAGTAAGCTGAATTATAAAAAGTGTGAATGGAGTTTCTAGGTGAAAGTGCTATTTTGACGTGCCAATATCTGCCATTGAGCCCCATTGTGAATTTCTCAAATTTGAAAGCACTATATTTCTAAAACTATGAAACATTTCAAAGATTTGTCCACCGTAAGATGAGCCTAAATAGGTTTGAATGGGGTTTCTAGGTGTAAGTATGTAGGACTAGTAGCATGGCAAAGTTTGTGCTATTGCCATTGAGAATGCATTGGGCGTTTAAGTTAAATACGGGGGGGACATATTTTGACAGCAGAAACTGCCTGTCATAATTTCCCTATTCCAAAGCCCCCCCAGGTACATTATATATTTAAACTATTTTCAGCAATGGTACACTTATTTTTTCAGTGGGTAGATCTTGTTGAGCTGGTCATTTTGAAAGTAGATCTCACGTCATAAATGTGTGGGCACCCCTGCTCTAGAGTCTAGCCCAGCGTGTTAGATGTGACACATTACTTTCCTCAAGGATTCATTCATATAACCAGAACATTCAAAGTACACAACGGGGCAAGGTTAGAAAGCATGTCAGGTGAGGTGAGCGATAATAAAAGGGAAGGGGCGGGATCGAGGTTATCACAGACTGTGTGCAAATCATAGAGAGAACACAAGGTTCATTTTCAGTGCTATCTAGATTTAATGAATTGTAATATGGAAACACATATTGTCACTGTCCGGCAGAAACCAGCTAATCAGCTGACTTTGTAGGTAATCACGCTGCTTGAACAAAACAAATTTAGCACTGCTAGAAACCAGCTAACTTAATTTTATTTTATTTTATTTTTCATAAATCACATTTTTCACATTTTTCATTGAACACCCTTTACGTCTATGTGTTGGTTTAACAAAATGTAATCAATGAAAAGTATTAACACATTATGTGCCCTTTTAATCTTTCAAAATAGCGACCCAGGGTGCCCACCTTTTAGACCCACTTTTTGACATTAAAAAAAACAAGACGTCCACAGACGTCCTGGGCACTACATGCGGTAATTCATAGCCCAAGACTGGACGTTTTGGGCACAAAATGTGTTCAAAAGTGCTTCTGACAAAACCAGCTAACTCCATTGGACCCTCAAACTGTCTGCTAAAGCACCCCCCCTCGCAGGCAAGCATCTGACAACATATAAAGTCGAAATACGAAATTTGAGAGGCAATGTATTGCTTTGTTTTAAAAATATATGGTTTTCTTCATTTCCTGAACAATGAACATTTTGGAGTTAGCTGGTTTTCTGCCAGCAGAGATTTGCTGCACTCACACACTCATGGCCACTGCCTGCCTGTGGGTTTCACAGTGGTGTAATGTAACTAAGTACATTTACTTAAGTACTGTACTTAAGTACAATTGTGAGGTATTTGCAACTTTTCCAATTTCCACATCTCAGAGGCAAATATTGTACTTGTACTTGTAGATTAATTTATAGTATATTGTTACAAAACATACATTACCCATTTCAGCCCTATATACAGTATTACGGCAATTTGAAAATAGCTGATATACAAGCTCACAATTTGTCGCATTGTGAGCGTAAGTTTTTATTTACTCGAGTACTTCTACCTTGCAGTATTGATACTTTTACTTAAGTAAAACAAAAATGTGAGCACTTTTTCCACTGCCTCAGCCTGCCTGTGTTTGTTCCAGAGCTGCGTGAGGAGGTTGTGTACTACGATGTGTGTTTGTTCCAGAGCTGCGTGAGGAGGTTGTGTAAAACGATGTGTGTTTGTTCCAGAGCTGCGTGAGGAGGTTGTGTACTACGATGTGTGTTTGTTCCAGAGCTGCGTGAGGAGGTTGTGTACAACGATGTGTGTTTGTTCCAGAGCTGCGTGAGGAGGTTGTGTACTATGATGTGTGTTTGTTCCAGAGCTGCGTGAGGAGGTTGTGTACTATGATGTGTGTTTGTTCCAGAGCTGCGTGAGGAGGTTGTGTACTATGATGTGTGTTTGTTCCAGAGCTGCGTGAGGAGGTTGTGTACTATGATGTGTGTTTGTTCCAGAGCTGCGTGAGGAGGTTGTGTACTATGATGTGTGTTTGTTCCAGAGCTGCGTGAGGAGGTTGTGTACTATGATGTGTGTTTGTTCCAGAGCTGCGTGAGGAGGTGGTCTACTACGATGTGTGTTTGTTCCAGAGCTGCGTGAGGAGGTTGTGTACTACGATGTGTGTTTGTTCCAGAGCTGCGTGAGGAGGTTGTGTACAACAATGTGTGTTTGTTCCAGAGCTGAGTGAGGAGGTTGTGTACTATGATGTGTGTTTGTTCCAGAGCTGCGTGAGGAGGTGGTCTACTACGATGTGTGCGAGGACCCTGAGGAGCTACAGAGCCTGGCGTACACTGGCGTCCAGCAGGCGGACTCCTCTGGCCTCCGGCAGCTGAAGAGACGCCTGCAAACGCTGGAGACCAAGAGAGGCGGCATCTGTGCTCGGAGGGCGTACCTCCGCAACAAGAAGGTACCCCTGCAAACATCTTACAATGCCTTTGCTGGCCTGTTTGAATCCTTTATTTTTGCCAGGTGCTTGAAAAGCACTCATAAGCCAATGGGAGTCTTACCCATAAAACCCATAGTCTACTCTGAACCGCATAAAAACCATACTCTAAACGCCGCAACGCGGCGCTACAAGACCTTGTCACAGTTATCTTGTTGGCAGTTATGACTGACTGAGTCATTCTTTTTTCTAATATCTTGTTTGGGGGGGAGGGATAGTACGGTTAACTAACTTGACCCAGGATAATAATACACAAAGAGTGTACCTGGTCAAACTATTATTGGCATGTAGTAAAAAAAATCACACCCGTGTGAACTGAGTGGTGTAAGGTATTATATAGCCTGATCAGCTGTGTTCTGACGTAATGAAATCAGCATCAACCAATCAGCATCAACCATGCTCATTTTTTTTGCACAGACAGACAGACTAACAAAGCCAGTTGTAGGAGTGGTTTACACCACTCAAAAAAAAGAAATTGCAAGGCTATATGTGACCCTCCAGTTTGTGAGCAGTGGCTGGGAAGTGTGGAGGAGATATTTGTAATGTAGAAACTAACTCATCACTTGAGATTGTAAGAGGATCTATTCCTCAAAAAATGGGAGAAATGGACTGAATATTAGAACCCAACAAGACAACACCAATAATACTGATGGACATTGAACCTTTACATGAACCCTTACTGTTACTGTAACTGTATGACAATCTGCAAATAAAAATTAAGTTAAAGAAAAAAGGAGAGGGAGAGAGACTGGGAGTGACACGCTGCAAAGGTTATCGGGCTGGGGAGTCGAACCTGCGACTCGCTGTAACCGCGTGTGTGTGTGTGTGTGTGTGTGTGTGTGTGTAGGACCAGTGTGTGGATGCCCAGCAGCAGAAGGGCAGAGCAGAACAGCAGGGCTCCACCTCCTTCAGCCAGCACCACCACGTCCACCTGGTGAGTCGCTATGACAACAGGGGAAAACACACCCACCAGAGAGAGAGATGAATATTCTGTTAACCACTTGAACACCAACACCACTGATTCTTGGGGGGAGGGGGGGGGGGCAGAGTGGTGTAAACTAGGAGAGTAGCGTCATTGAGGGGGCAGAAAATAGCGGTCGAGCTCTGTTCATGCAGTCCTGGATTGTGACAAGCTGAAGTTTCAAATACATTGTTTTCAACAAGGGCGGCGCAGATATCAGCAATCTTAGGCATGTGTGCAACATGACAACTGTTTTAAAGTATTGTACAGTGACAACTAAAGTCTCTGTATGAAATCGTAAAAAAAATTCTCCGTCAGTGTATAACTGATGATCCCTGATGTCATAGTAAATGCGACATGCTGTCGCAATTAGGCCCATATATGGAGATCCTTGATGTCATCAATATTGGCCAGCAACTCTACATCTGACTCAAACCTCAAACCGTTAGATCTCCATATAAGGATATATGTCAGAACCTGTTCTGACATTCCATATGTTGATCCTTCCCCTTTCATCCTTCCTCTTCGATGTCTCCCTTTTGACTGTCCATTCAAACTCTAGACGGGCCTGCCGAATGGAGTTGTCACAACTCTCTCATCTAAATGGCGCTGGGGGGGAGACATTCACCAGAAATAGCTGATGTATAAGCTCTCAACGCGTCGCAACGTGTTGTGAGCTTGTACATCTGATATTTCTGGGCGAATAGATAGAAGGAAACGAGAACGGACTGGTGTTTCACTAAGGAGTCTTTGAGTGGTGAGACAACTGGCCATAGGCTTAAGAATAAAATTCCATTTAGTTTTAGTCATATTTTACTCATGTTTAGTTTAGTTTAGTTTTAGTCGACTAAATATCATAAGATTTTAGTCTACTAAATATACAGTTGGCGGTGCCTTTACACTTGGTTGCAGGCTGAAAATAGCCGATCTACAAGCTCACAGCATGAAGCGTTGTGAGCTTGTAGAGTAGCAGTGCGACACCCCAGCGCAACCAAACATAAAAGGACTTGTCTTTTAGTTCTACTGGATCTCTTCTCCAATAGTCCCTCCCTAACATTTTAGTCTAGTTTTTATTTGTTGCCAAAATTAGTCAGTATATTTAGTGTTAGTCAGCATAGCTTGGTTTTTATTTAGTTTTTATTTGGTTTTCGCCTGTGAAAAAAGTTAGTCAACGAACATCTTTCGTCATGGTTTTTAGTCGAAGAAAGATGAGAGTGAGACCACTGCGGTGGTCTCACTCTCTGTATACCCCCTCCTGTCCGCAGAAACGAGAGAAGAGGAAAGAGGAAGAGCAGAGGAGGAAGGAGTGGGTGGACCAGGAGCGAGAGAAGACCCTGAGCCGGTTACGATCCTTCAAAGAAGTCAGTCTCTCTTTCTCTCTCTCTCTCTCTCTCTCTCTCTCTCTCTCTCTCTCTTAGTTTTGTTTAACTGTTTTCAAATTTATAAAATAGGAAACAGGAAAAAAGTGTGTGTGACTGTGCTGTGCCCCCCCCCCCCCCCCCCTCTCTCGTCTCCCCAGAGGCGACCGGGCCACTATATAATGAAGACCCCTCGTTGCCGGACGTCCTCCTCCGAGCCCTCCCAGTCCCAGCCTCTGTCCATCGTGACCCTGGGCCCCTCCCCCTCTCCCTCGTCTGCAGGGTCCGGCGGGAAGAAGGCCCCCAAGAGACAACCACAGTCCTCCAAACCCAAAGACATCCCTGTCCAGATCTACGCACCTCCCCCTCCACCACCTCCCCCTCCACCACCTCCTCCCCCACCCCCGCTCCCTCCACCCAACCTGCCTCCGCCACCTCCACGTCCGCCCGCTCCTCCCGCTCACGAGGACGCGCCCAAGGAGCTCAGTGAGAAGGAGGCGGCCCCTTTCCCGGCCAGGAGCACCCTCAAGCAAAACATAGGTGAGCAATGACTCCATGCTCAGCCCTCTGTGTTAAGGCTGGGCTATTAACCCAAAATATATAAAAAAATCACACCCGTGTGAACTGAGTGGTTCTCTCTCTCTCATTAGCAGGCAACAGTGCAGCGCTATCTCTCTCTCTCTGTTTCTGGCACAACAGCGCCACTTTTGCCCCTACTGGTACTCATAGTCACATAGTCACACAGTCACATAGGTTAACACACAGTCACATAGGTTAACACGGACATTGCTGTTCCTTGGAGTGGTTGCACCACTCAAAAATGGACTTATTTAGAACCAGTAACCGACTTCTAGCCAAATGATCGAGAAGTAAGGTCTTGGTTTTTGATAGTCTTATATCAACAAATCAAAAAGCAAATGAAGAAATTGTAATAGATGTTTTTTGTAATCGACTGTCTGATTAACCACTATACTACAGAAATAGTGAAAAAAGCTGAGCTACAAGCTCACAATGCATCGCAACACGATGCACTGTGCTTGGATTGTGCTATGGATTTGTTCTTTATGTTTAATGAGTGGATCGTTCATTAAACATGATCAAGGCAAAAGTTTAAAATAATGCTTTTTAGCGCAAATCTAAAATGACACTTTTCCCATTTTAATGGGTTATTGAGTTTTTCTGGTTTTCCTAACGTAGCCAGTGCAAAATGGCAGTAAAGAAGTGCAGTCTTGGCTCAAACTCCCAGCAGAGTAAACCAAACCAAACTTGTGGCCGTCTCAGTGAGTGTGAGTTCAAGCTAGGATGTGTGAACTATTACTCCTGACCCCTCTGAAGGTTGTGTGTTAGTGCAAGAGTAGAGTAAGCTGCATTGTGTGCAGTGGTGGAATGTAACTAGTTAGTTAGTTACTTGTTACTTTGTAGATTTAGATCACAAAAACATTAACAACTTTAGTTGTACTATAGCCATTTGAAAATGGCAGATCTACAAGCTCACAAGCATGTAGATCTGCTATTTTCAAAAGATTTCTATACATATTGAACTAGTAAAATTTTAAATGACAGACTTTTACTTCTCTCTCTGTGTGTGTGTGTGTGTGTGTGTGTGTGTGTGTGTGTGTGTGTGTGTGTGTGTGTGTGTGTGTGTGTGTGTGTGTGTGTGTGTGTGTGTGTGTGTGTGTGTGTGTGTGTGTGTGTGTGTGTGTGTGTGTGTGTGTGTGATCCACACTGTCCTTTATCATCACTGTTGATGTTCACGTTTAGCCTTAGGAACAGTGTCTTATTTAGCTGAACCTTATTTGAGAGAATGTTATTTCTGGAACACTGAGTATGTATGACGTGTAGATCAATGTGCATGTGGGAAAGTGCTCTGTAAAGATTTGTTTTGTAGTCAAAGCAGTGATGAACTGCATATTATTATATAATATATATTATTTAAAATTGATGCATCTTTTTAAAATATTGCTGCAAGGTTAATAACGGGACCATACAAAGCATCATATTTGAAAACAAAGTTAACTAAGTAAGGAAGAACTGTGTACTTGAATCTGTAGCTATCAATCTGTCAATTATTGCCGTGTCCAGGCCGGGTGAGCTTCCCCGTGTTGAGTCAAATTAAGCTGCAGGCTCCAGTCCTGGTGGTGCCCTTCCGTCAATTCCTTTAAGTTTCAGCTTTGCAACCATACTCCCCCCGGAACCCAAAGACTTTGGTCTTATATTTGGGAAAAATAGTTTTCCAAAATATTGTGAAAGTAAAGATAAGCATAGAAAACATTATACAATATAGAGACATGGGGCTCTATTTTCGTCCATGCTAAACCCCTTATCCCTAAACTACTTTGCCTTTTTTCACTATTTTGAAAAACATTTTTGAATAGTTAAAATAGCCAATCTACATCAACATGTTGAGAGCTTGTACTGTAGATTGGCAATTTAACTACCGGTATTCAAAAATGTTTTTCAAAATAGTGAAAAAAGGCAAAGTAGTTTAGGGATAAGGGGTTTAGCATGGACGGAAATAGAGCCCATGGTGTATGGTGGTCTGTTCTGTGAATAATAATCAGCGTCTCTCCTCTCCGTATTAACTAGGAACTATGGATGAAGTGTTGGCCTCTTTACAGCGCGGTCAGATCCATCTTCGTAAGGTCCCAGCTCCCACAGCGCGCTCTGGAGGGGACATAAGGAACAGTCTGATGTCTGCCATTCGCGGAGGGGTCGCCCTGAAGAAGGTGAGACATGCGGCACTAGGGTTTGAAGTGAATACGATTGGCATGTGTTGTTGCGTTTACTAAACATGGTTTCAACTGGAGTGTTGAAGTGTTTTTGAGTTGAGTTTTTGGTCAAGGGCCACAAACTGAATCTATTAATGTACCATCTCTCTTGTCATTTCACTCATTTTTGTGAATGCTGTGACAGTCGTTTAGCTCCTTAAATGTGAAAATATTTCACATTGTACCATGAAATCCATTAAAAAAAAAAGGATAACAAAAAGCTAGTGGCGCCTGAACTGGCAGCATCGTACACGTGATACAGTGCAAAACAGCCCGACCGACTAGAGCCAACCTAATCTAAGGTAGAATGTTAATGTTAAATTCATGTGTTAAGCCATTCGGTTAGAGATGGTTAAGTATAGGAATGGTTCGGTGAGCTTAAGGTCGGGGTAATGATCTGAGAGGGCGTTTAACCCTAAATAAGATTGCGTGACCTCAAAGTACTTCAGGATTCAGAGCTTGAAGAAATTGGGTAGCGGTTCAGGAGCCGTGCCTGTGATAACATATCTGCAGGATACTGCTGGAGCTAGGACTGCAGTGAGTGGGAGAGAGTCTGAAGTGGCCAAACTAAAAGTGAAACTGTGGTGGTGCTGCAGGTGGTGGCTGGCCGTCCAGAAGTCCCGGACAGTGCAGATAATGAGCTGGAGCGCAGCATCAAGGCTGCCATGCAGAGGATGAAGAAGGTGGCGGCCGACTCCGATGAGGACAGAGACGACGAAGAGACACCCTCTGGAGAATGGGACAGCTGATTACACACACACACAGTTCATGTCTGATTTAGGTTATTTCCCCTGTAGTATCAAAATGTAGCACACATCTAGAACACAGAAATGCTGCACTATAGAAATCAGTGATTCCCAACATGTGGTGGGCTGTGAGGTTATTTCAAGTGGACAACACTAAAGGTGTGTTCAGAACTTTTTTTTCTTTCTAGTAACTTCAATCTCTTCACTTTGGTTGCACTGGTCAGCGCTGCTAAAAATGTGTCCCGTTGCTTTTTTGCGACCCGATCGTGGGAAAAAACATCCTTCTTGTTGTCAAAACGCACACACCAACCGACCCTATGTTTTCCTCCATCCCGGTCCGGCCCAGCAACTACTGACCTGACAGAGCGCAAGTACACGTGGACTTAATTGACTGTGTTATTTTAACTCTGTAAATGTACTATTATATACCCTCTCTGGGGTTACAAAAACACCCAAAACGAAAGAAAGATTGAGCAACTATTTTCTACTTCTTATTTTGACATATTGATAATAATATCTTGAATTTATATTGTGCCTTTCATGAACCCAAGGACGCTACAAAAATATATAGATCTCATCATCGTTTATAATCAAGATGTCAAAAACACATGCAGAGTCGGGCATGTGTTTCACCTCCTTCCCACTGCTCAGGGAGATTGAGCAGAACCGCTTGAGGAGATAAGATCAGTATACTTCGTTCACGACACCCATTCACCTCGTTTGCGCTGCTTGATGTAACATTGCACCCGTGACCGGTCGCACCATGTCACGTCTTTGCATTGACTTTGTGCGTAATCACACCCCTTGAACAAAACTAATATATTCAGGTCTGAATGCACCCTGAGTTTTTTAATGACAAAAAGTCATGGTATTTTTCTTTAAAAGCTTGAACAATTAGTTTGCATTATGATACCGATATATATGCACTGTAAGTATTCTATGTTCGTTACGTTGAACCAACACATTCGGCTGCTGTGTTAAGTGGTCAGATGGGTGGGCCGCGAACGCTTTCAAGATTTTCAAGTGGCTGCTGAAGCAGAAAATGTTGGGAATCGCTGATGTAAATTACTGTATTGATCAGAACTTTGTTTAGAGAAGCTTTGTAGGTCTAAGAAAAGAAGTGTGTGCTTCAAGCAGAGAAGAGAGGGACATCTCTTTTAACCGCTACAGCTCAACTATCAGCCAATATCAATATCAGAAACCTCTTATCCATATTCTAACTCTGTTATTTCTGTAAATTAACGCCCTACTTGATCACACTACACTAGAGCATCACACAAAAGCATCAAAAGTAGATCTGCAAGCTCAGACTGCTACCCATAAATGCTCCACAAACCATTAGGTTTGTCTATTGTTACTAATCCGTCGATATTAAAGGTATTATAGTGCATAATATTCATTACAATCTACATGTTTACGCTGTTTTAGTGTACGGTTATTTGTGTTTGAGTTAGAAATGTATAGTATATATATTATGATGCCATAAGAGACGAATCTTTAATACTGGATTCTTCCTGCCGTTCCTAAACCACTTTGGTAAACACTTGTTGCATCGCAATGGATTAATGTCATACCATTTTCGGTGCAACTTGAAATCTCCAACAAACATGTTAATGTTAAATGTTAATAACATTGTTATTTTGAACCTGCAACACAACACTTGGGACATTTGTAACAGATGGATGGTTAACAATTAAGATGACTATGATGCACTGATTGTTTTTATTTTTTTATCTTTTCCTGATATGATTACAGTGTGAAATCAGATAATGCTGAAGTGCCTTGACAATTCTGATTACTTTTCAGATGTCATCTACAATTAAAATGTTTGCAGATAATGTAACAATAGTTCTGTCGTATTTTATTTACAACTGCATTTTTTTTAATTCATTTAGGACCTAGTCTAAAATATCTGGTTTTATTCAATATTGAATGTTAAACGATGTAACCCAAAAACGTTGTACCAAATAATTCAACTTGCTTAAAAAAGATGAAATTATCAATAAAACTGATCAAGTAGTTGGGCAGGATCTTACATTTACAACTACCGTATTCAATAGTCATTGTAAGAAATGGATCACCAAAGCTCTGAATATATTAATTAATTTGGGTGAATAATGTCAATCAAGTCAACTAACTGAATTGTCAAGGTGGTGTAACTATAGAGGGTGTAACCTAGCCTGGTTAATAAGTGTGATATTAGTCTGGCTTATTAGCCAGGCTAGGTGTAACCACCATTCAAGGAGAGATTTTGTATATTGTGCAAGAAAACCATGGTCTGAAATCACATACTAACGTACTACTGTACATACTACCCAGTATGCTGTTTTCAGCCTACTATTTAGTATCTACTAAGCAGTAGGGTTTCAGTTCAGATATTGACCAGGATACAGCCCTATAGCTCTTTAACCGTAGGCCATACAATCGAAATTATTTCCCCTCAGATTCCATGGATTATTATGCAACTCCCCAAATGAGCCACTCCCATTTCCATTCCACCAGTTTTCTGCCAACGTTGCTGGACCACAATAATCTACCTGACATGGCAGAGACCTGTGCTCCAAGGAGCACATTTTTCCAATTCAGTGTTAAGCAGATTATAATGCATGCATTAAGTACGTTTATAATGCATTATAGACATGGGATGCGTGTTACCGCAGGGGTATTTAAGGAAATAAATTCTACTTGTGATATATGATGCACAGCCCACATGACTCATCATAATGCAATATAAAATGCTTTCTTATAATCCTCCATCATGCAGCAAGAGGTAAAGCATCCCCAGCCAGTTGTGATTATGTTTATGCAGCTCTAGTCTGTACCATAATGACTACTCATCAGTATCATCATGTTTCCAGAACGCCTGTCGTTTAATTGAAAATCTGTTAGCAGTCACATCCTGTTTCCAGCCCCCTTACGTGTGTGTGTGTGTGCTGCTTTGCGTGCACAGGAAAAAGTACTCATATCATTTACTTAAGTAAAAGTATGAATACTGCAATATAGAAATACTTTGTTACAAGTAAAAGTCCGGAATACAACAAGTAAAACTCTGGAATTCAACATGTACTTAAAAGTGCAAAATTATTAGCATCGAAAAGTAACAAAAGCAAAAGTACTCATTGTGCAAAATGTTCCATTTAAAGTTTTCAAATGTATAATCTCTTGGAAATAGCAGATCTACAAGCTCACGATTCTTCGCATCACGATTCGCGACGCATTTTGTAGATCGCCTATTTTCAAAAGGCCGAAATGTACAGTATATAGGGCTAAAGTTGTTAATGTATGTTTTGTAATAGTAATCAGAATCTACAAAGTAACTAGTAACAAGTTTTCAAATAAATGAAGTGGAGTAAAAGTATAATATTTTGATCTGAGATGTAGTGGAGTAGAAGTATTGGAAATTGAAATTACTCAAGTACAAATACCTCAATTGTGCTTTAGTACGGTACTTAAGTAAATGTACAACTAAGTGCATTTACTTTATTTGACTTAAGAACTTTTTCACTTAAGTTCATGACTTTCACTCCACTATATTCCAAAACAAATAGTGTGGCCTACTTTTGACTCCACTACATTCCAAATAGAAATATTGTACTTTTGACTCTACATTCCAAATAGAAATATTGTACTTTTGACTCCACTACATGTCTAGGAAGGGACTCTTGGGAAACAAACTTCCAATTTGGAATTTAAAATATACCATAGTATTATTGCAATTGTTAAAATATAAACAATCATTTAGTGTTCTAAATTTCAATACAGCAATGCATTGATATAAAAAAGTGGCAGCAGTATTCAGGTGAAAGCAGACCCTGCATGCACCTTAACGTAAGGCTATCCTATCAGCATGGGATTCCGGTAGCCACTGTTACTATGGTAACAGGAACGTCTCAGTGGTGGTGGCCCATAGTGTCATCTTCTGTGTGTGTGTGTGCGTGCGTGCGGCTGCGCGTGTCTAACACAAACAGCAGCATTCTCTTAATGTTTCACCATTTCGCCCACTCATCAGTCGTCACGCAACCAGCCTCTTTCCCATGGAGGTGGAGAGATGGGGACCATAATAAAAGGTTAATAGAGAAAGAGATGCCCCTCTGTTGTAACATGAGCACTTCACTCAGGGATAGTGTTATTGGGGAAGACCTATCTATAAATCAGATAAAATAAAGTATTTATTTACTCAATTTTTCAAGATTTTCCAAAAACAATAGCAGATCTAGATCTAACTCACAATGGCCTTGTGGAGCTCATAGATGAATGAATTGTGCAATTTTTTTGAATTAATTAATTCCCATTTTTATCATGCTGTGGATGCATTTTGGTGCACGCACACACAACTGAAGGTTGGAATATACAGTAGTTTAAACCACTGTAATCTAGATGACGGTTCAACTCAACACAGAGGTGTAAATGTTTGTCCAATGCTCCTTTAAGGTCATCAGGATGAATTCCACCCTGAAGCATTCTATAAAAACCCATCAGTCGATCTCTTAAAGTGGGAACGCAAAAAAACTAAATTTCAGAGAATACGTACATCTCCCAAGCCTGATTGACTTGGGGGGGGGATGACTGATTCTAGCTTTAATTAAATCTCTCTTATTAGAGAGGCAGGGTTAGACATGTGCATCCCACCGTCAATCACATTCACAATTTCCACACCGCTATTTACAACAAAAGGAGTTAGTGGGATTAAGTTGCCTAGGCAACAGCGATTTCCACTGCACGATGTGGAGATTGGTCTGCAGGCTTCTCGGCTCCTCAAACAGCATTATCACCCTCCCTTCAGAGGTAGCATTAGGATTAAACCCAGACAACTTTATAGGAGTTATTTATGCGCTTCTTCAGACTGGGTTTTTATTTGTTCCGTTCAGTGTGTCTTTTGGTGGCTTGTTTGGAGGCAGTTGTGGAGTTATGAGCGAGCAGTTCCGTCCGCCACACCTATGATCTTGGATTGCAAAGCCTCTGGTGTAGCAGCTACAGCTCAGTACAAGTTTAGAGCCTCTGGTGTAGCAGCTACAGCTCAGTACAAGTTTAAAGCCTCTGGTGTAGCAGCTACAGCTCAGTACAAGTTTAGAGCCTCTGGTGTAGCAGCTACAGCTCAGTACAAGTTTAGAACCATTGGTGGAAAAAGTACTCGAGTAAAGGCATCAATACCACCCTGTAGAGAAATACTGTTACAAGTAAAAGACGTTACAAGTTACACGTTCCATTCAGTGTTGTGTTTTTTTGTGCCTTGCAACCAACATTGCTGTAACTTTGGAACTGTGCAGCAAGGTAACCACTTGTATTCCATATTCAATTCCATGTCTTAACTACGTTGTCCCTCTATTCTTAGTCAAATATACCAGAGTTGCAACTTGGACCGATTCCGTCTACACTACACCACATTTTTGGGCCCTCCAGAATAGGGATGCTGGCCTTCCAATGGTTAAAGGTGATTGAAAGGAGGACACAAGACACTGCATTGTAATTAAACTATATTTTAACAATTCTGTTCTATAATACAGTATTGAACAGGATTCACACAAGTGGATAAGACATATGTTTGACAGGAACATTTGTACGTTATGTTTCTCAGTTCAGAGGACGTATTAGGAACGGTACAAAGGGCAATAATCACAAGTTCCATGGTAGACAACACTGTCTTGTGAAAACAAGATTCAGTGAAAGAAAATATACTCTTATAACATGATAGTGATTGACCACAAATATTCCACAACACATCCCTTTGATTTCTGTGAAAGTACTATACAGTTCTTCAGCACAGCATATTGCTGTATTCTAAACAGTAGACATCTCATATTTAAAAAAAAAAGAAGAAAAGAAATATGACAAGTCAAAATAATCCATTATTAAAACATCTAAAGCAAAGATTGGTATGTAGTATGTACAGTATTCTGTCTGTGCAATGCATTTGTTAAGAGTATTGTAGGCTGACATAATTGTTCTTCATGTACCGGGTAGAATCTGGAAACTAGGCACCAAAATAAGTAAATGTTTCAAATAAAAAAAAGAAAAATCGAGATCTCATAAGGTTTTATTCAAAGCCCATGCCTTCTGAACCAATGAAGTACACTTTCACATTATTCACCAATATAGCAGCAACAAGCTTCCCTCACCGAAAATAACCACCACCATAATAAAAACTAAAGTGTGAGAAAGCATGTCTGAAGGTGCGAAGACGTACTTCTTTATTCCACAAAAGGATGAAAACGCCACCGCACATGCACAAATCCTTTTGAACACTGCACTCCTTGTAAATATCTTCATTTAACCTTGTTAAGCCTCCTTTTTCTCCTCCATTTAAATACAATCTTGAGGACTGCATATTCAAAACACCGGACGCTTTTGCTCCAATCTTCAGTAGCACAGTATAGTTTTTTAGCACAGCACAGTATAGTTTTGGAGCAAACGCCCTGTTCTGTCCTTCATGTTTCTTGCCCTCTTCTCAAAAGGAGCATCGATCCTAAAAGGTGGCCTCAGGTGGTTTCTTTTCACCTTAATTTATTTTTTAAATACTGAAATCACATTCTCACAAAAATATAAAAGTAATCATCATGGTGATGGTCATCACTTGGCCAGCTCTCCTAGCCAGGTGCGAGTGAACCCACCTGTAGGCACTTTGTGTCACGGCCATTTGTCGTTTATGTGCATATTATTTCATGAATACAAACCGTCTTCAAACACACCTGAGATTGACATGTGGCAAAGGAATGGGCGTGCTTCAAAAAGACTATCATCTTTAAATGTCTGAGTTGGACAGAAGAGTTAAAATCAGTTATTACTTTAGTGTTGAACTGCATTTTCTTTGTAAGTTCTTTGTGTTAGCCCTTTGTTTTTAAGCCCACTTCTTCATGCTGCAATGTCAGATTGTCACTGTAGAACTGCTGCAGCCATTGGAAAAAGACAGAATCTATTAACCCCCCACCACCAGTGTTTAACGCTCTCCCCCTTCCACAGAAACATAACAAATAACCTGCGAGTGCTCCAGAATGACGACAACACAGAATGGAGTCATTGAGTGGAGCATTCTGGTATTCCCTTCAGACTCATCCCCCCTTTTGTTGCTCTCACTCTCAAAAATAGTAAGTACAGTGTCTGTAACCAATTGTTTATGGGTGAACTGCACCTTTGTGGGGGAGCGGGTGCCTCATAGTACTCCCCTGAGGTCACAAAGTAATACCATCACATCTGTCTCTCTCAGTTATCCATACCTAGCTTGGAGAGCCCCTGCCTGAACTCATGCAGCTCATCTATCTTCCCATCCAGAATATCCATGAACTTCTTCAGCTCTCCCTTCATGTTACCCTGCTTCTGCTGATTGTCGGCTATGTCCGTTTGAAGACCCCCTATCCTCTCCTCCAAGTCCTTGTTCTTCAACTCTGCAGCCTACGGAAGAGGAGGAGAAAGCAATTCAAGGTGATCCCTTCATGTCTCAATTAAAGCAGAACTGCAATGGGCATAAAGAAAGCAGGGCCGGTCAGACAGAACGTAACACCAAGTGCACATTTACTTTACAAAAGATGTCTGCCCAAATAACATTCAATCCAAGAGTTGGAATGATAATGACTAGAAACACAAGCATATAAAATCACACACACACACACACACACACACACACACACACACACACACACACACACACACACACACACACACACACACACACACACACACACACACACACACACACACACACACACACACACACACACACACACACACACACACACACACACACACACACACACACACACACACACACACACACACACACACACACACACACACACACACACTTTTAACCCTTCTGGACGGGGTTCTGTACAGTATTCAAAAATGCCAAAAACAAATTGAGTTTTTCAGAAAACTTGGGTCAGGATTTAGAAGGCGTTTCTAGAATCGACCTCAGTCCTAAATGGGTTAACCTCAACTTTGATCAAGATAGTAAGAAAGATTATGAAAAATGGCTCATTACTGGATGGACGGCAGGAGCTTCAGTCAGTGACTAACATTGCAATTCGATCGAAGGGAAAGACATCAGTAAATGGAAACTGTGGTCGAAAACTCACATTCGATGCCCGCGATGCTCGTGGATTACTGCTATACAGGATGTATGAATCTGACAGGCAATGTCTTCCTAAGGTGAGTGAGGCAGCCCCTCAACAACTGCAGTACAGTGTAGATTTAGTAGACTACAATCTAGACTAAAAGTAAAACATTTCAGGAGACTAAAATATGACTAAAACATAACCGAATGTAAAAAGAGTCATAAAGACATAAAGACTGACTAAAACTAAATCAAAATTTGCTGGCTAAATCAACACTGCAGCACACATGCACCCATCGTGTGCTGCACACCAAGAGAATGACCCAGGCTTGACCCCTATAATGAGGGGGTCCAGTGGCTCCGTTATGCTGTGGGGGCATTAGGGAAGGGTCACTGCAGATCATTGTATTCTAAGTGATCACCTTCATATCCTATGATGAAACATTTCTATTCCGATGGGAGCCATCTCTTCCAGGATGACAATGCCCCCACCCCCAGGGCATGAGGAGGGCTCACTGAATGCTTTGATGAATATTACAATGATGTGAATCACACTCACCAGATCCAAACCCAATTGGACACCTATGGGAGATTTTGACCGTATTTCCTTGCTATTGCCACCAAGGCACTTGCGATGTGCGTTTTAGAGTTTATAGACCATGGATAATAGATTGTCTAAATAGAGCCCTTCATGCATTTCTTTTAATTTGTTACCCGTTTGTATAGTACTACACGTGCACGCACACACACAGTCACACGCATGCATGCACGCGCACGCACGCACGCACGCGTACACAGTGTGGGCCAGCAGAAGTCCTTCAGACTGCCTGGCAACTCCACTGACACATTAATTCCAAAGATACCACTGGAGGGAGGGGTTAAAATAGGACCTCCAAATGGGTGTTGTGCCAATGTGATGGCACTCTCCAGCTGACTCCTGAAACCTGATCTCTCTGTGGGGTGTCTTCTTTAAATAGAAGCTAGCCAGGACTCCAAGCACAGAGCTACAACACACAGTTTAAATAGAAGCTAGCCAGAACTCTGAGCACAGAGCTACAACACATAGACCTGAAAGAAATCCTTTGCAAAGAGGAGTACTCTGTGCATGCTTTTGATATTTATATATGTGATACCAAATTAATCTCAGTAACTGCTTGTTGACAGGTGAATATTTAAGGGTGTATTTTCTGTCGACAGAAAGAGGCATTTGAGCTATGCCATTGTTGGATCTATTCCACTCCTCGGCATAGCCCGTTTGCCAGATAAGTTTCTGCTTCAGCCATTTCTGTTGTGATTGTCCTTTATGTGGTTGGCCGATGCAGAAGCAAACCTGGCAACGGGGCTTAGTTAGGCACAAGAGCTTCAGGCATTCTGATGTTGGTTTTAGCCTCACACATACAGCTTGCATGATGAAATTCAGTCGGTCAGAAACAAAGGCACCACAATTAATCATGTCAGAGTCATCACTAGCCAGACAGATGGTCATACGCCAAGCCTGGCACTTCAGATTTCACAAAGAGTCACAAAATGTTGTAACTGGGTGGGAGGTAAGGAACGTGAACATGAACATAATGTGCGAGGGGGTTTTGTCAATATTTAATCCTACACTGGACAAGCACATCGGCATGCACATGGATCTGAAGCATGAAATCTCAAGTCTGTGTCTTTCAAGCAAGCTGCCCTCATTAATTTACCCCTGCAAAACCCACAAATCGCATCCACTTTTCTGTAATCAGGCAAGTTCTTGCTAAACAAAAATAATAAGTAGTTTCAAGTGCAAGGAGAAAATAATGGCTCGCTTGCGGTTACTCATATACAGTAATGGGTACAACAAACAATATGGCTCACACGCGTGCGTGCCCGCAGTATGCCATATTGTTTGTCATAAAATGTATGCATGTGCGTGCGTGCATGTGTGTATGTCTGTGTGAGTGAGTGAGAGACATGTGACAGGAATATACTGTCCTCAGGCTTGGGACTGAATGAAGGATGCAGCTCTTTCTGAAAGCATAGTTTGTGCCTCAGAGCTTGAGTGGGCGTTAGGCAGTGTCATCTAGGGTGCTTTATCCTCTGCTATATAAGTCAGTGGGGCTTACAGCATGTGTCTGTGGGTTTTTAGCAGTGCTTTGACAGTACCTGCAGCTTCTCAGTGATGCTCTCACACTCGCTCACGAGCTGAGGAATTATCTCTGCTTGCTTCCTCAGGTTCTCCAGTTCCTGGTGGAGACAAAATCAACAATCTGTTCAACTAAAATGCAGAATGATGCTGCAGGCATTTAGCAGACGCTCTTAACCAGAGCGACTTACAATAAACAAGGTAATTAACGACACAATTAAAATGCAGAGAGAACAGTGTAGTCACTAGTCACTGTAGTGCCTCTGGAACCTAGGATACCAGGTAAACAATGAACCTACTGTAGCTAGCATCAATATGCTATCTAAATAACATTCTGTAAATGGTAAATGGTAAATGATGCATTTATAAGCTTTACATAGATTGTGCATCAATTCACCCATTCACACACACATTCATACACCGATGGCGGCAGAAACCATGCAAGGCACTAGCCAGCACATCGGGAGCAATTTGGGGTTTAGTGTCTTGCTCAAGGACACTTCGACACTAACTCTGGGGGAGCCCGGGTTTGAACAGGCAACCTTGCGGTTACCATCCAGCCACTCTACCCCTGAGCCACCGCCGCCCTGTACGTTGAAATGTTCAGCTACCAGCTAAACAACCAGCCTAGTATCTGTCTAAGTAACATGCCATCTCTTAACCACATTCTTAAGATGCCATCAAAATCACATTCTTGACATTTGTGGTTGAGAAAAACAATTCTAAGAAACTAGAAAAAGTGCCACTCGGGGCACAGGTCTCCACCAGGCCAGGTCAGGTTGTGGCCTCCTGGTGGCGCTATAATAGGCATATGTGAAAAGGGGGCCATTTGTTCTTACACCATTGATGGCAATTGGATGATTTGAGGCATTTTGTTCCAAAAATGTGTTTTGCTAAAATCCACCTGTTGGTGGCGCTATAACAGGCCATTGTGAAAAGGGTGGGATATATTCCTCAGCCTAGTAGGAAAGTCTGTGAAAGATTTCACGTAAATTGCACGCTGCGTTCATGATTTGAGGCTTTTTGTTTCAAAAGGGCCAATCCTGCAAACTTTGAAAGGCAATGTTAGCCAATTAGGATGGAATATGAAATATCGGACAGATCCATCTTGAACACATGACTATAGAGATATTGTGTAACGATTAAAAAAATGTCTTTTTTAAAAGTCGGCCTCCTGGTGGCGCTATAACAGGCCGTTCTGGAGATTTTGGGGCAGAGGTTCATTGTTGGCATCCAGGGAGTGTGTGTGCAAAATCTGGCATCGATCGGGTTAACGGTGCCGGAGATTAGCTGTTCACAGACGGACGGACGGAGTGCAAAACATACTCTCTCCCCATGCCTTCGGCCTGGGGAGACAATAAGGTATGAGAATGAGCGACCAAGGTATATTCTGCATAGCAGCCTTAAGGTCCTTGCAAACGTGAAGCGAGGAACGCAGGCGTTGTTGCCTGGATCAACACAGGTCTCCTCCAGGTCTGTTGAAGAGGGGCGCAACAACGCAAGCGTAAAAGAAAAGCTAAACAGAATCCAGGTCTGGTTAGGGTTAGGGTTAGCCTAGTCATATTATTAAATTAAATACAAGAAATAAAATGCATTTGATTCTCAAATAAAAATCTAAAATTTTGTGCAAAAATGTGGCCTATGTCAGAAACGTAGCACATCCCCATGCGGGCGGGCGGACGGATGGACGGACGCACAAAGTTCTGTACCATGGAAGTTACTTCAGAGAAAGAAAAATGACAGCCAATATAAATTCTAGGGTTTAGCTGAGTAAGTGAAGACGCGCAGAAACCAAATCCATAAAGAGATACCACAATAATACCATCACTTTCTATTGGGGTCTAATCACCTCCTGAGGGAGAGGAAAGGAGTATGAGACAGGTACACTGCTGCAGTGAACACTTGTAATACGTACGATAAAGCAATGCCTCTATTACAACTCACGTAAATACGCTTGCGTTGTCGCACCGAGTCTTCTCCGAGAAAAAACGCAGATCTCATTGAAAATGAACTATAGGCGCGTTTTATCGCTCCCCGTTTGCAAGGCCCTTTATCCTGGTCAGTCACTAGCATCGATCAAATTCCACCTCACCCCCTAGCATGTACTCCATTTTGCCACATTATTCGAAGAGGTGAGTCTTCAGATTACAGCTGAGCGGATTACATATACATGCAATACAAATAAACAAATTAAAGTGGTTTGAATTCATTTGACTTTTTCTTTTTATTAAAGAATTAAAGATATGCATTATGGCTCAACCTTGCATGTCTTCAGAAAAGCACAGTCCAGTTTCATAGCTCCTCTTAGCTACATAATAATTGGTTGTCAACTCTTTGGGCTTGCCTGAAGCAGCTTGATTCCACGAGCACAGCGATGGTCAGAGCTGAGGTCGAGACCATGGCGGTGAATGCTTAATAATTCATCATGACGTTACATAGATGAATTTGGCGTGTGTGCTTTTCGAGACTGTGTTGAGTCACTTTCCTCTCTGCCTCCAGCCTCTGTAGGCTGCAGCATTGTGTTTCCTCTCTGCCTCCAGCCTCTGTAGGCTGCAGCATTGTGTTTCCTCTCTGCCTCCAGCCTCTGTAGGCTGCAGCATTGTGTTTCCTCTCTGCCTCCAGCCTCTGTAGGCTGCAGCATTGTGTTTCCTCTCTGCCTCCAGCCTCTGTAGGCTGCAGCATTGTGTTTCCTCTCTGCCTCCAGCCTCTGTAGGCTGCAGCATTGTGTTTCCTCTCTGCCTCCAGCCTCTGTAGGCTGCAGCATTGTGTGGCTAACAGCGAGAGCACACTCTGTACAACCCTGGGTGAGTATTACGAGTATCACTGCTGATGGGTAGTAATGTGAAAGTACTGCCAAATATAAAACTGGTGTGTTGCAATCTTTCACACTGGCCCCTAGCCTTATTCACTCAGCTAATTCCTGTTCTGCAAGAAATGTAAGCGCAAATATGGCAAGTTTCCAGGTGTCACTCGTTCAACTACGATGATTTTAATTGCCATCAAACTGAAGAACAGCATGACAGACAAACTGTCACCCTTCTCGGGAATGTGTAAAGGTTTCAATTCAGTCAAGTTCAAGTTGTGTTGTGTTAGTGTAGGCGGCTGCGTTACTACTTGCCTATCGGGCCATGGCTCTTTAGCCGATTGGTAACATACGCGCCTTACTGATATGAGGTTCCAGGTTCGCCTCCCGGCCGGTGCTACATTGGTGGCAGTGGTGTGTATGGGTTCTGTATCCCGTGCGACAGCACGTACCTGCCTGGGGTGGAGGTCCCCCAGTCAGTCGAGCCTAGCTCCTGGTTGGCACGCGTGGATGCGCTTCCAGGTGGGGACGACGACTGTAGACTATATGTGGCTGCATTACTAATTGCTTATCGGGCCATGGCTCTTTAGCCGATTGGTAACGTACGTGGCTTACTGATACGAGGTTCCGGGTTCGCCTCCCGCCTCTGTGGTCCAGATATACCGTTTGTCCTCTCTGCTTTGTTACATTGGTAGATAGACTGTAATGACCTTAGCAATGGCAGAACTGTATGCAAAAAGCCCACTTTGAGGGGAAAGACGTACAGTACCAACCCCCAAGGTGTACTGGCAAAAATAAAAATGGAGAACGAAATAATGTGGCATTTTATGTAAATGCATTGAACAGTCTACTGATTTACAAGCACTATTATAGCTGTGTCAGATGACAGACTGCCTGCCTGCCCTGAATATGCCATCTGCTGTCCCTAGTTGCACTGTGGAAAGAAATCAACACAGGTATCTGTACTAGCTGGGCATGGCATCATTTTATCTACGCTTGGGTGCATAAAATGGCCTAGTCATATTATTAAATTAAATACAAGAAATAAAATGCATTTGATTCTCAAATAAAAATCTAAAATTTTGTGCAAAAATGTGGCCTATGTCAGAAACGTAGCACATCCCCATGCGGGCGGGCGGACGGACGCACAAAGTTCTGTACCATGGAAGTTACTTCAGAGAAAGAAAAATGACAGCCAATATAAATTCTAGGGTTTAGCTGAGTAAGTGAAGACGCGCAGAAACCAAATCCATAAAGAGATACCACAATAATACCATCACTTTCTATTGGGGTCTAATCACCTCTTGAGGGAGAGGAAAGGAGTATGAGACAGGTACACTGCTGCAGTGAACACTTGTAATACGTACGATAAAGCAATGCCTCTCTATTACAATTGAGGATAAGGTGCTGAGGGGTGGACAGAAGTGAAATCCTGGCACAGTAAACAAAACAAAAAACACACACACACACACACACACACACACACATACAAATCAATCTAGACTAGAGAGACAGAGAGTGAACTCAGAAAATACAAGCCAGATCTACCACTGGCAAGAAACACTAGTAGATAGTGACGGCACACAGTTATTAATTGGTACATAATGTGTAAAGGGACATAGCAGCAATGCCCACACATTCAACCTCATTCATGAAACGTGCATGTGATTAGATTTGATCGTGAAGTTAAAGAATGTTTTCAAGAATATAGTGGGATTCATCATTTGTTTCTTAAAGGACCACTTCACCCCATTTTCAACCTATTTTCATATAATGGGTCCTCTGTGTCTCAGAGGAGGGCTGTGGACAGTTAAGAAACCGAGACTACCTGTGACATCATCAGTAGACAGGTTTGGTCATTTCAAAAGGATTTATTTATTACTTATTTTTGTATTCTCTTACTGCCCGATCAATGGCTTTTTCAGGAAGAGAAAGGCTCTAGTCTAGTCTTTTAGCTTGGAATCCCCGATTCCGCCCATCAATGATGTCATTGGTAAGCAGGTTTATAATTATGAAGATATGGTTAAAAGCTCCTTTAACCGAATTAGTTTTTGGTCCAATAAAAAAGGTGCATGTGCTGACGTGACTTCTACTTGTCTTATTCTTTGTGTAAGTTATACAGAATAGTGCTAAACCTCATATTAACATGTTTCAGTATATTTATTATAGACCAGTAGGCTTATGATCATAACCATACTGCATGCACACACATCACAGCCCAACCATGTCCGAGTGATCATTTCTTTGCTCAGAACCTGCCCAATTTGGGCGTTTGGATGTGCATGTCCTTTTATTTGAGCCGATTGATGAAATAGGTTCAATGTGAGGGGGGGGAGAATATCCTCTACTTCGAAAGCCCGTTAGTCTAGCATGGCTTTTTAAAACTTTTTAACAGTAGATTTAATTGCCCATGTTCTGGTGAATTTGGGGAGTTGGATAGTTGTATCAGGCTTGCTTTACTAGCATTGGAAAATGTGTACAGTTTCAGCCATTAAAACGCAAACAGTAGGCCTACAGAAATTGATTTGATGACTGAAGCAATGTAAGCCCATCTTTAATAATAAACCATTCATTATTAAAGCAGGGGGTCTGGGCAGAAACCTTTTAACATAGTAGATTCCTGTTCCTGTGTTCTGGTGAATTTGGGGAGTTATATACCAAATCCAGGAGAAATACCAGAGAATTGAGAAATGACAATGGAGGAGACACCTGCAGGATTCAGGAGTGTTGGCAGTCCTGGTTAAGACTCGCCCTTGGCTTCCGCGTGTGGTTAGGGTTAGTATGGGGCTCTATATGGTCGGAATATTGGGTAGTCGGATAATTTATGGGTGTCGGATTATTGGGACATCGGACTAACGCTACACACCTGTTGGTATGCTACTGTACCGATGGCCCCCCTCCCAAATCCCCCACTCTTAGTCTTCAAATGGGATGAAATTGGATTCTATTTGCATATGCCTCATTGCATTCCTGAGGCGCTGAAGCAGGTAAATAGATTACACACAATGGATCACTTCAGGTCTGTGGGTAGCAACGTACCTGCTCTTTGTCCTGTAACTCTGTCTCCAGCTCCTGCACTCGTATGGTCAATTGAGCATTTCTCTCTTTTTCCTGACTGGCTTCATTACACTGAGCTTCTAGCTCTGCTATCTAGAGAGAGAAGAGGCAAGGCAAGTGTATTTGTATAGCACAGTTCAACAACAAGGCAATTCAATGTGCTTTACATAAACCCTCAAGCAAAAGAAACCTCACAAAAGGACATTTAGAATTCAGCAAAGAAAGAAGTTAAACACCTACTGTATATCCTTATTTGGAAATACATTATCAGGACACAGTCAGAGTAAAAACAAAACTATATAAAAGACATTTGAACAAAATATGCTAAATTGAAATAGAAAAATCACACCTGTGTGAAGTGAGAAATTACAGTGCAGATGGAAATCAGTCTCAATAAAAGGGCAGTGGCATGAATGAAGATACAATTTTAATTCTCATGCAATTTGATCAAATTAGGTGGATATTCCCTCTGTGAGGGATCTGTAGGATGATAAAAAAGAAAGAAATGAGCTGTATTGTTTCACCACCAGGCCAGTATCTGCATCAGCCCACATTGATTATGAAACTCAGATGATACAGGAGATGTTAACTAAAGTACCCTGATGTTCTGAGGAGAGGCACAGACATTAGAGATCAATGTACATGTTAGTGAGGTCTTCAAAAGAGCACTATAAAAATAAATAATTATTAGTTATCATTAGTCATCCATCCCACTGTGAATATTTCAAAGCAGGAGATTTAATTAAATTATAGTTGTAAACAACACCCGTGGCCGAGGCCTCTACAAGTTCTACAACAGTGGTTGTCAAAGGTTCCAGGGGTCCGCCGCAAATTGAGTTAATATAGCATCAAGATTGTTTTGTTACTTAACACTATATACATAACTATTTGAAAAATATCTACAAGCACACATGCATCGCAAGTTTGCAACGTTTTGTGAGCTTGTTGATTTGCTATTTCCAAAAACATATTGGAATCCTTAAAGATTTTAATATATTAGAAACATACACAACACAAATCTGGTATGGCAAAAAATATTTTCCATATTGGGGTCCATGACATGAAAACGTTTGAGAATCACTATTCTCCAGTACATGTGTTCCTTTTTGCAGATCTGACAATGGGGTTTGTGAGACATCTTTTAGCAGGTGAGGGCAATGGGCCTGTGAGTGTGCGTTCATTCATTTCCCTGTGAGTGCGGAGGACTCTTTAACTCTTACCTTTTCCCTGAGCGTGTCACTCTCCTCCTTGCAGGCGCAGAGTTGTTTCTTCCAGCTTTCTACGTTGGCGGAGGACTCCTGCAGTGCATCCACCAGCCTGGCATTATTCTCTCTTAAGGTCTGTAGTTCTGTCTCCCACTTCTTTGCATTGGTGTTGCTGCCATAATCGATTGATCAAAAGGGAGGCGGTGGGTCCAGCATAGGAGAAGGAACATTTTATTCTACAGAATACTGTTACACCTGGCTTAGGCTGACATTTGAAATGTTTTCTTTTTACTGTGGAAAATAAATGAGCGTGAAACTAATGCATGGCAAACTTGGCATGCATGCAACACTGTAGAACACGGTGTCACAGCAAAACAATTTGTAGAGGTTGGGATGTTTATTTAGTTTGCCTTACTGTTCCTTCCGATACATGAATCTAAATGAATGTGCTCTTTGCTGTCAAATGTAGACAGACTTGTACTACAACATTATAGTGCTGCGTTGGTACACTTCCACGAAAACTAAATTCCAAAGCACTGGAAGCTCTTACAAGTCCACAAAACACAATCAGCTGCTGGACTTGGCCCATGTTACATTAAACTGGAGGGACAGGCCAGTGTACTGACATTTAATTAAATCACTGTAATACACTCTGAGCATCCCCAGGCACACCTGAGTGCCTTCCAGCATCCACCATTGCCAAGCAAATTATTTAATAATTATAATTATTATGGAGCAACGAATACACTGTCCTGTTCAGTGTACTGGCAGAAGAGGTAAATACTCTAGTATAATAACCAGTAAGACGCCTTAAAGGCGATAGCGACTGCAGGGCTGAGACACTCTACCGGAATAATAACACTTCATTATGTTTACTTAATATCCAAATCCAACAAGTGCAGCAAGTGAAGTGTCTTCAGTGTCTATATCAATACTCAAATGTGCTTTACATGAGGGGCATGAGAAAACAAATAAAACAACTTTATTAGGGGGGAAAACAGTAAGACAAAGAAATAAAATCAAAAACTGTGGAATGAACTAGCTGGGGAGTGCATTTCACATGGGGTTGGGGCAGACCATTGTCTGACCACGGACTTCCACGCTTGCTGCTTCGCATCGAGGACAGCTTGACAGCTACGTGCTGTGGTGAAATCACCGCGAGCCTCCGGTGTCCTCTGCGAGACATGTTAAGCTGAAGCAGCTAGCATGGAAGCTAACGTTGGTCATATGGATTATGGAACCTTTCCCTCCGATATTGCACACAACCATGCTGTTATCCACACGTCCATCCGATAGCTTTTAAATGTAAATGGCTGGGTTTCTCAAAGAAATGTTGTGTTGCACGTAGCTTGAACACACCCCTCTAGGCCGCACACAGAAGCCTGTGTGCGGCCTAATTGGCTGAAATAGACAACCTAGACTAGAGCACAGCCATACCTGTCCTCATTGCACACGTAAGGCCTCCTGCATGAATACATTTAGAAGCAAACCTTTTTCCCTAAAGCCTACACACACCTGTCGACATTCGCAGAGAAATGTGTGATGCGAGTGGTGAGTTTCTTCATCTCAAATAAATATAAAAACTTTGAAATTAAACAAACATGTTTAGGCCTACTTCAACATCAAATAAATTAAATTGCTATCTATATATATATATTTTTTTTTTAAAGAGTGAATAGAGCCTACTGTCAGCTGTCCAAATATTATTCAATTAAATTTCAGAGGTGAAGTGATGTAGGCAAGGTAAATGTAGGCCTATATGAAAACACTACTGTACCAGTGCAAGTGAATTAAATGGAATAACATTCGATTGTGTGTTAATAAATATAGGCCTATACAAGGTGGTTAAATGGGAGGCTATTGTGCAGTCAAAGTTACCAATACAAGCTAGTTCATTCAGAATTATTTTATTGACCGGTCAGGCCGGTATGGTAGGCCTCAGGCCTACCAATATAGGCCTCAGGCCTACCATAGGCCTCAGGCCTACCATACCAGTGCGTGGCACATCTATGCATGGTATATCTATGTTCACAGTGAAAGGGGGTGTTGTTGAGAAGAACCACACGCCCACTCACTATGCATAGTTCCTTTGGGAAACCCAGCCAATGTCTCATCCAGGGAATAATAATATTAGAAGTGGTCTTGTGTAATATTAGAGCCCATGTAATCATTCAGCTAATTATTTTTTAAATGAAACCATACCTCTGTTCCACAGCAGTCTTGAGACGATCATTCTCGCTCTGCAGCAGGGCAGCTTCCGGACCATGGAAGATTTTCTCATCATCTGTGCCGTTGATACTGGATGCCTGATTGGATGAAGGGGTTTCGCGGCCGGACTCCTCAAATGGAGAACAGAGGGAAAAGATGTTTCACGTTAGTCTGTAAGAGTTCAAGCCAATTGTTTATTAGTTTGCCCAAACAAAAAAAACTGTCATGTGGTGTGAGTCTGTAATCCATTGCCCGGAGGACTACTGGTTTTGGGGAGAGGACTAACAAACCAACTCCACCCACCTCACAAAGGCCAGTAATGGCACAAGGGTTGTGCGACAGGGCCAGCGACCTTGCCATGTAAAAAGATCTTGCTACAGAAATCTAACTGATATAAAGCTATTAAGTGTGGGCCTGAACCCCTGGTCAAGACATTACACAGAGCTATGAGTGGGCCTGAACCCCTGGTCAAGACATTACACAGAGCTATGAGTGGGCCTGAACCCCTGGTCAAGACATTACACAGAGCTATGAGTGGGCCTGCCCAGTGGCAGTGTCTACAGCAGTGGTTCCCAAAGTGGGGTCCTTGAGGGAGTTCCAGGGGGTCACCAGCTAAATGACAGTTTGGAACCAAAGGGACCCTTATGGGTCTGTAACTAGAGACCCATAAGAGTGTACACTCTAAGAGTTAAATTAACATAGATTTTACAATATTGGGTGTCCCAGGGATAGAAATCCCATTAAATGGGGGTCCGTAGCCTAATGCATGTCAAAATGGGGGTCCTTGAAATTAACCGGGTTGAGAATCACTGCTAGAGCCGTAAAAATCTTCTCTCATGGGGGTCCTTGGCACATATTTTCAAATGGGGGTCCGTGGGCTAATTAGTGTCAATTTGGGGGTCCTTGACATGAAAAAGTTTGGGAACCACTGGTCTACAGCAACCAAGACATTACATGGAGCTACAGTATGAGTGGGCCTTGTAACCTGAAACTGGGCAGTGTCTACAGCACAGGTGAGCAACCGTGAATTTACGATCCACCGCTCAATCTTCACAAGCTTTTGCTAGATTGGCGATCAACCTGAAAGCCCAGACAAAACAACCATTCATATGGTACCGCTTCAGCAGCCTTCAGCTGTCTAGAACAAGGACACACAGAGATGTGAGGGGATTTCAGAGGACTTGGAGGCTCAACTGAAAAAGTATATCAAAACCTGTGTGCCTTTCTGCCTCCAGTTGGATGAGTCAACAAACATTACTGATGTTGCCCACCTGCGCTTTCCAAGATAGTCATTTCATGCCATCTGTCTGTAGGACTAGCCAAACATGTGATTTACATATGAAAAAGGGTCATCTTTCCATTATCAGTATTTTAAAGTTTCCATATTTATTATTATTTTTCATTAATGTGCATAACATCCCCAGAGTAGTCAGAATAAGTCCATTGTATATGAATAATGAAGGCAAGAGACATTCAATCCTATGTTTATATTATTCTAATGAGCAACCTGGTAATTGTGGCTGGTGAATTAGGCTGCAGAATGTGATTATTCATGTCTGCAGTGCATACTTTGTGCCGAGTAGCTTTGGAATCACCTTTAACCTAATTTATACAAGGCAATCTACAAGTTCACAGCACGTTGCAAGGTGACACCGACACGGTACATCAGCCTTTTCAGTTTTGACCCAAATCAGTCATTACCGATAAATCATGATAAATCATAAAACACAACATGCATACCCTGATTCACTGTGTTATGTGCCTGTTGTCAGTTAAAATGCACATTTATAGCATTTTAACTGATTTTAACTTTGGTTGGTTGGCTCCACATCCGTCCCCTTTTTGTGACCAGTTTTTATATTCATTGAATAATACTAACACTAAGTGTAGGTTCAACACAAGAGGCACAAGCTTATTTGAGTGGAAAAGGGGACACATTTATAATATGGTGTAAATCTTTTGGTTTATCTGTGGTGACAACTTTTCATTACTGTCCACAGTAATGAAAACAAAGCAGTGTTTCATCACTGCTTTGTTAACCACTTAAAAAAAAGATTTTATTTTAAATTTACATCATTGCACAATGCATCACAATGCGATGCATCGTGAACATTGCTCTCTCTATATATATATAGTGACAAGCTTTCACCTATTATGAATTATGGTATGCTCAAAATAGGGACAACAGGTTTAAACACCTGGCAGTTGCTCAGAGAATTCCAGAGTGGCATAAGATGGAATTTACCTGGGAGTGGTTACTTGACGTCTCCATCTTCTCCTGAGATTTGTCCCTTGCTAGCTTGGCAGCTTCTTTCACTTCCTGGAACTTCTCAGCAAACTGAAAATAAACAAGATATATGATGAATGTTTTTTGATTAGTACCAATAGCCTAAATTTCACTATGTTGGAAAGGTTATGATAGATTTCTAGACGGGTTCAGATATGATAAACTGAGAGACAAGAAATAGAGGCATGTTGTTGCGATGGGGCAGAAACTTGGTCGCAGTGAAAATAGCAGATTTCCGAGGCTTGTAGATCTGCTACAAGCTCACAATCAGAGATTAAAATAGGGTGCATTTTGCATCCCAAAACGCAGTTTGTAGTTAAGGGACGCAATAAAACAACGACCTCTGCATCCACGGGGTGCACTACTGCACTGTTTTTTATTCTAGTTTATTTTGCTAGCTTTAGTTAAAATAATAATAATATAATGAAAATGAAATGGGAGTTAAATGCTGCTATTTGTAAAAATGGCAAAATATGACTCCTAACGTTGTTGAAGTGGGACTCATAAAATGTCCCTGGGACTCATCTAAAAGACCATCCCTTACATTGTGTGAGAACCACTAGTAGTGGACTAGTAGGAGTAGTGGACTCCTAATGTTCCATACATATTGGGCGCATTCGGAAATAGCGCACTGTGCAATGCAAACTAATAGGCGAGTGCGCTCCCGGTGCGTATTTCCGAACGCACCCATTGTGTCATAGTAAATCAGTGTCATATATATTCTGAAGATATTCCGTGAAAATGCCACGGAGAAGGACTAGTCTAGACTCTAGAGAAGAAGGAGAAGTCTTGCCACGGTCACATTTGTCCATGTATGGTCATATTGTTGACCCGTGGTTTACTGACCTTGGCCAGCTGCTGCTCTGACGCAAAGCCCAGGCCAAAGACGGTGTTTGCTCTGCTGTCCGCCCATTGGCCAAACTTCTGCGATGTCTTGGTGAACGTCATGTTGGGTGTAATGGTGCTGTTGATGATCACCTGTTGCAGAAAACACAGCATTATGGCATGCTGATTCACATCACAATGCACTCCATTAAGCTCGATTGGAAGTCACAATTCTTTTAAAGAATAATTATGCCTATGACATGAATGGCAAATGTGATGTCACTGGCGCATGCACGTCTTCACGTGTTGTTTTTGACGCTCTGCGTATTGTCAAAACCAGATTAATTCAAGAGGATGATTCACAGCGGCGGTTCAGTGGTGAATAGTCCTATTGTTCCACCAAAGGACAAACCCAGATCGTAGTTCCATTCATATCATTAGAGTGAATCTGCTGTGCTCTGCGCCTGCCCTAGATTGAAGGCCACTCTGCTACCTTATCCTCTGACTGATACAAATTACAAAGCTGCTCATTTTACACTTGGACTGATAGGTTTGCCTAGAATTAACTGCAACAAATGCGTAGAATAGATGGTCTTGTGTCTGTATTGCAATAGATAGCTCTGTAATATTATTACTTTGTTGGTCTTACTGTGTTTTAACAAATGCAAATGCAATTTAACAAATGCCCTCTTCAAAAGATGCACAAATTCAAACATATTTGCAAAATGATCAACCACTAGCAAGTTAGCAACTCACCAGTGACATTACATTTCTTTGAACTTTGTATAAAAAGGAATCACAAATTCCTTTAGAACAGTTTGCTGATAAAAAATAAAAATAAATCTTAAAGAGGCCAGTAATCAATATACCTTTATATTATGTGTCTGCAAGCACTGACAAGTCTCTCACGCCCTAACAGTATCAAAGAGCATCTACTATTTTTAAAATAGAACTGTATGGGCAGTCTCCCAGTGACACACAGACACACATGCTATGCATACATATAGCCCACACCGGTGATCCACTAACCTCATAAGCTGCCGTGCAATTCCATCCATTGCTGATACACTAAACACTACCCGCTCAGCTGTTGGACCACTGCAGTATACTGTAGTATACTGTATCTATCAGCAGCCAGGACACATTTGCTGCTGTATAAAATTATCAAGTCACCTCTAGTGTATTTGACAGACAGCAGTGTTAATGGGATGTTAATAGTGGATGCTTAATTGAGAGACAGTAACAGCTGCTCCAAATGACACAGGCAAAGTTGTGCTTGTGTATCCTTATTGTAAAGTACTCCAAATCTATGTAAATGATGCATTTCTATAGTGTCTTTTTCAAAGGCACTTTACAATGCGCGTTACATTGACACACCGGTGGGCTGCAGAGGCAACCATGCAAGGCACGAAACCTGCTCATTGGGAGCAGTTAAGGTTCAGTGTCTTGATCAAGGACTCCCTTGACACAAAGACAAGCGGAGCATAGGGATCGAACTCCTAGATGTCCACATTACTTCCACCGCTGCCCATTCCAAATTGTGAACACAGGAAAAACAGGCAAACCACAGCCAAAGCCGTTCACTTCACTTCCAACGGTTCAACCCCTTGCATGCATAAGGGGTACACAACAGAGGTCAGACGCATGGCACATGCAAATTATCCCAACAATTACATAGCACCACGGGGGCTGCCCTAAGGTTCGACCTCCCGTTAGTTCAACCGGATTAAGGTTGGTGAGGGATGCGTTAAAACGACCGGATTAAGGTTGGTGAGGGATGCGTTAAAACGACAGGATTAAGGTTGGTGAGGGATGCGTTAAAACGACAGGATTAAGGTTGGTGAGGGATGCGTTAAAACGACAGGATTAAGGTTGGTGAGGGATGCGTTAAAACGACAGGATTAAGGTTGGTGAGGGATGCGTTAAAACGACAGGATTAAGGTTGGTGAGGGATGCGTTAAAACGACCGGATTAAGGTTGGTGAGGGATGCGTTAAAACGACAGGATTAAGGTTGGTGAGGGATGCATTGCTCCCGTGCTCGAGAACCAATGACATGTTACCAACACCACAAGACAGTTTAATCACAATGTACCCGTTGTCTCATAGCAACCTGGTTTCAGAACACAAGAGTTTAAATTGCCGACGGTCTATAATGTCCTCTCTCACAGCCTGCCTCCGTTTTTCTCCTCATTCTCGCTGTCTTAACCCTTTTCATATCAAGGTCCATTATTTATTCTGCATTTGATCCACAGACCACCTTTTAATGACATTTAGCCTCTCAGACCCAAGACTAGACAATATTTTGTTATTGTTTTGGATAGGATTTTGGCCACAATTCCATGCTGTATTGATGTGGTATACCATAGGAGAGATGAGGCAAATGAAGTAAATAACAATACTTCTACATTCTCTAATTGTATAGACTTCTTGTAAATGAAGTAATGCAGAAGTTTAACAATAATGTAACTCTTGTGTAAAATGGGTTACACACCGGCATTCCGAAGCCCGCCATTCCGACGCACTCATGACTCTAACCCTGTCCCTGAGACTAACCCTAAACGCACGCGGAAGCCACATAGTGGAATGCCACTCTGTTCCCCGTACATTTTACGGTCTCAGGAGTTACAGAATAGAGATAGAAGGGTGAAGGGTCCATTTGGTTACCAACTCTCCATCATTTAGCTGTGACCACCTGGAATCCCCTCAGGGACCACAGGTGGTCCCTGCCTCCCGGGCCACTAGTTGAGAACCACTGCTTTACACAGCCCCATTCGAGAGCACAGAGCCTCGGAATGTGTGGAGCTTAGCCAAACAACAAACAATACAATACAAACAGCTTGTTGATTGGTTGGTTCAAATCAATCAATACAATCACCTTGTTGGTTGGTTCAAATCAATCAATACAAATTCCAATGGGTTATACTAGTCTAAGACTCATCTAGGCACATCAGTCACAGCAGTAGCAGTGTCATGACAGTATCACTTGTCAGAAATAACAAAAAAGGCACAAGAATACAATCAATGTGATTTGTACTCATTTGAGGTCATTGCAGTTGCGACTACGGATGAAAATGTGCATCGTTGCGATGTATTTCCATTACATCATGTACGTAGGCATTGTTCATATTAATGGACGGTGCATATTAATGCATTGTCCCATCTAAAAATAAATTAAAGATCACATTTACCCAAAGCTTACCACCCTCACTAGAGTGGGGCATTTATTCAGTGAAGGATTTTATTACATTATTTATCAGCACTGGAGGTTTAAGGAATCACCATACTGATTTGGAGGCTTGATGGAAACAAGAGCAGCTAATGTGTCTTATGTGTGTGCCAGGTGCAGCTTAGATTGTCACTAAATGATAACTGCTGTTCCACCTTACGTCAGTCCACCTTAAGGCAAGGTTAGCTCTGCGACATCGTCTCTGTGGGAATATTTTTGTTTTAACCAGATACAAACAGAGCCCATGTATATATCACACAGGCGTCAGGGACACTTTGCACACACACACACACACACGCACACGCACGTGTGTGTGTAGTGAAGTGTAAGTGAAATGCAAGTAGTAATGAGCTTTATAAAACTGAGAGAAACCAATATGGAGCCAATGTCTTTTCCCCCCAGACAGACAGAGTCTGAAACAGAGAGTGTATATCTATAGGAGGACTGATAGTTATTTCGCCTACTCTGTAATGTGGTGTGTAATTGGATAAAGACCCGGGTGGAACATAATCCACTTTACACCAATGAAGCCACCCGACACCAGTGCACAGTGACAGCAGTGTCCTGCTCTGACCAACACCCAGCTCACTAGCAGCTATCTGTCTGGCCCCGGAGGAACTCTCAGGAGAGCTTATTAATCAGTACAGCACCGTACGAGTACACAGAGCATTCACCACAATGCAGCTAGTGCAGTGCTTCTCAAACATTTTCATATCAAGGACCCCCCATATTGATATCTGGCTATAGACCTCCATCTGAAAATATGTAGTGCCGGCGTAGACCCCCATAAGAGAAGATTTGAGTTTATTTAAAAAAAAATAAGTAAATGGCAGATCTACAAGCTTGTAGATTGTCTCTTTTCAAATAGCCGACATATATGGGGTGCATACCTTGGTTAGACTGTAGACATACTAACAGTCCGACTGGCATTAGTCAAACAACACCGTTGCTCCCGACATGCGTGGCCGGTTACAACTAACCCGTGGCAGGTTAAAACAAACCTGTGGCTTCCAGTGAGGTTAGGTTTAGGGTTGGGTTTTGGGTAGGGTGTCGGACTAATGCCTGTCGGATTGTTAGTACGTCAGACCAAACACATGCACCAGACATAATATGGGCCATTCTACCTGAGTTGGAAATTGTGTGAAATTTGTATGCTATTTTGGAAAAACTTTTACCATATTCATGTTGCACCAGATCTAAGGGACACATATTTAGTAAAGGCACACTCAATTATCATATTGTATTTTAATAATTTATTGGAATATCTTTCCTCTCCCAAAATTTGTCACTAACGAAACATAGACTTTTACCTTCGAATAAAGATACTTATTTATTTTTATTTATTTTCCTGTACAGACCATTTTTAAGAATGTATGTAGGTGGTTCCACAATTAAATACATTTAAATTGATATGTTAAAAAAAAATGTATGTTGAATTATTGAGAGTAATCAAAATCTAAACGCAATATTCTTTGTAAAATGTAGTTGATTATATTGATTTCAGCATTATTTGTAGTTGACAGTGACTGCACTGTTTCAGTAGTGACCACAGCATTGTCTTTACAATGCGGTGCCATAGTCACTTAACTATTTTGCTAAATATTAACTCATAAGATGCTTTACATTTGCTCAAGCTACTACTAAACTACTAGAATTACTAGAATTAAGTACATTAAAAACTATAAACATCCAATTTTGTCACTACCGAAACAATCATGTCACTATTTATTTTTTTTGCTAAATATTAAGATGCTTTACATTTGCTCAAGCTACTACTAAACTACTAGAATTACTAGAATTAAGTACATTAAAAAGCATAAACATCCAATTTTGTCACTACCGAAACAATCATGTCACTAATTAGTGACAAATTGTTTCGGTAGCGACTGTTTCGGTAGTGACAATTTTATCTAGTTTTTAGCTTAACTCTACAATGCTAGGTAAAACATGGCTAAATGAAACAGCTTTGAACTGATGTACATGGATAGAAACATCACATTTAGCAGAAAAAACAAAATAGTTTATAATTTATGAGAAATGATGTGTTTCGGTAGTGACACTCCTTGGCTTAAAACCACACACTGATTTTCAGACTTTGGAAGACATTAATGAAGTAAACTAGCTACTCATTGGCCATGATGAACATGAAGTCTATGTCACTTCTTGGTGAAGAGTGTGGGGGTGTGGCTTAAACCAGGCTCCATCTATAAAGCGATTTCAAATATTAACTCATTTTGCAAGGGACCACCTGGAACCCCCTCAAGGACCCCTGTGGGTCACTGGACCACACTTTGAGAACCACTGGCTTAGCGGCCAACTGCCCAGAAGAACTCTGGTGGGATCCATAATAACTCGCAGAAAGTGGCCACAAACTCCTTTAATTACATGCAGTGTCTGGCACCATCATTATATTATGGATCTTATTGTACCCCCCCCCCCCCCCCCTCCACAAACACACTTTCTAAGTGACGTTTAAGAGCTGGGTAGGCCGTAAAATGTGTGCTACTTAGTAAGGCCAGGCAGGGCCTCGGGCTTGTTGAGAACTCTAGTTTTCGCCGGCTGCCGGCCACGCTAATGACTTTGGGGCGGGCCCGTCTAGAGTTTGAATGGTCAGGTATCAGTCAAAGAGAGAGACATCGAAGAGGAAGGACGGATGGGGAAGGATCAACATATGGAATGTCAGAACAGGTCAGCTCCAACTTTGTCTACTTGCCAGGCAATAGAGCCTCATTGTAAACCCGGACATTTTGAGTACCCTAAAGTTTTATGTTAGAAATGTCAAGTATGGATCCCCAGCATTTAGAAACAGCCGGATGCCAACTTGCATATGTGGGCAATTTTCATAATTGGGGGTTATAACTTACATGTGACCATATCTATATAAAGGCAAATTTTTTAAAATGTCATCATGCTTTAAGTAGCATGTGACGTGTCAAACTAGGCATGATTCTGAATCCATTCCAAGCATTATTGGAATTAGTTCTTGCTCGTTGGGCTAAAAACGTCCATAGCCACTTGCCCAAATGTGCCAAAATGTGATGACGGCTATGGCTGTTTTTAGCCCAAATTGTGTTTTTTGTGCAAAACTAATACTTGGAATGGATTCAGAATCATGAAAACCCCCTATAGAGCGTCGCAGTCCTGCCCCCTACCATGGACCAGGAAATGATTCTCCGTTCATTTTCCTCATAGACATTTCAGAAAGTATTTATTTAAAGACGTTTACGCCGCGGATAAAGCCAACTCGAGTCGTGACAAATCATGACAACAAACACATTTTTTTGGGCCGAACAAATAATTAGAAAGAAGAAAAGAACGGGAGGTTCTTTTTTTTTGTTGTTTTTCTTCTTTGTAATTATTTGTTTGGTCCAAAATATTGTTTGTGTCTGCGGCGTAACCGTCTTTAAATAAATACTTTTTGAAATGTCTATGGGAAAAATGCATTGGGATTCATTTCCTGGTCTATGGTAGGGGGCGGGACTGTGACGCTTTGACATGCTACTTAAAGCATGATGACATTTTGAAATGTTTGCCTTATGTGAGTAATAAATAAATTTGACTTGAGTGTACAGTAAATGATCACAAGATAAAGAATATTTTTTGTCCCCTCTTTAAACCATTATCATTTTTTGTAACGTGACCTTAATGTAATATTAGGAGCAGGAACCTGCTATGGACTCTACAGCCGCTAGATGTTATGGTCTGTAATAACATTGAATATCTGTAGAAAGGTGAGTAGACAGACAGTGCAGCATGACAGGATTCGAACGTGGTCCCAAGTCGTACGTGTCGATTATGTTATTAATAGCGCTGTTCGGCATGTGTATATTACTATGGGAGGGGGAGAGAGAAAGAGAAGAAGATAGTGACAGGGGCAGGTGTAAAGGCTTTATACTTGGTTACGAGGAGCTAGTGTCGCATACCAAAAATAGCTATGAGTGCGCGACACCCGTGCATAACCAAGTATAACTCAGGCTCAACAGCGGTATCAACTGGCACGGGAGGTGCAGAGCGAGGCTTGGCTGCAGGGAACTAGCTGGAGGGTCAGTTGAGCAGTTATACCACAGTATTTATGCGACACCTCTGCTCTTACTTGGGATTATTGTGTGTCTGCAGAGAGAATCTGCATAGTCAGAGCAAAGCTAAAACCAATACCGATGAGGTAAAACATGGTAGATACAAATAAATAAGAGTCTGCACACTGTAGAATAACTTCCTCCCAGTCAAAGGTTTATTACTGTTACGTTTCAACCAACAAGGTCTTCTAGAGTTACATAAACACACAAGTTACTTAATAAACTCTCACAAAGAACATTCCGCAGTTCTTCTGTGATATTTGGTCGGGGTTATATAGGCATATAATCCATGCAGTGCAGCAAGCAAAAGTCAACCTAGAAATGCTGCAGTGGCATGACCTTATATCAGATTCAGGAGCACTGGGCTTCAAGTTGAGTTAGACTGAGATGGGCATTTGCTGATACTTGCCATATCATGTAAGTTGCCCGAGCCAGACAGGCAAATATAAGGCGACAGTCTGTCACAATGGATGTAGCACAAGGCTATTCTACTAGACAGAGATCTTTTCCTATATCTATTATTATTTTAACATTGTATTTTTGTTCCGTTCAACTGAGCATTGGCACCCACAGTCCACACTAAACAAACACTTCCTGTGGGCTAGAGAGGATCAGGAGCACATTCAGCTAAAGACTCATCCCTCCTCTGCACAGCACAAAGCCACTTGACCAGTAGCCACAAGCAAGCATGACCCCCATATGAGCTCCCCCCCCTTTCCCCTCACTGTATATGTTTCTTTTCCCTTTTTACCTCCATTATGATGAATTCCTGTTCTGTTCTCCGTCTATATAGAAGTGTCTATTTGTACGTCTCTAAATGTTTTGATGAATTGAACATGGTGGACCCTGTTGTAAACAAGTGTAATGCTTAATTGGGTCGTCCACTCACAGTTAACAGCCTTTGTATTGAGTTTGTGCTTGAAATGTACTGTAATTCTGCAAACTGTTAATACAATTTTCAATCAATCAATCAATCAATGAGAACGTTGCAACTGACCTGCACTGTCTGACACCTTACTCCTTAATGGACTGCATTGTCACTGTGGGCATAAACCTGGTTTTCTCCATATTACAACTTTGAGGTCTGGCTTTGCAGCAATTATGTCATATTACGTCTATGGACTTTTTAAATGTCTGTTTAGAGCACTAAACAAACGCAGAGCCATGTCAAGAGCCAAGTCTATGGACTTGTAATGTTTGTTTAGAGCAGGAGTTCTCAAAGTTTTGGGCTGGGACCCCCAGAAATGCTTTGGTCATGTCTCGTGACCCCCACCCCCCTCCCCACCCCCAATACAAATTGACCGCTACAATAAGCTTAATAGAGAAAATACATCATAAATAAATACTGAAACCAGATATAATCATTAAGGAAAGTTTATTGCGACAGTAGGTCGCATTTACTATGAAAACCTGCATCTCCTGTCCGTCCGTTAGTCACCCATGCCTCCATATATGGTCACACCTCGTGACATCACGCCTCCATGGTCATGCCTCGTGACATCGTGACATCATGGAGACCCTTAGATCTCCATATCTGCATATATGGAGCCGGCCAGCAACTCATCAAACTCTGTACACTCAATTCACGCTCCATATATATATGGCCAGTACAGTATTCATTCCATATGTTCTGACCCCCCCATGCCAAAGCGCCACCACTCGCCCAGCAGTCTGCTGTCACCCAGGCGGATGCATGCAGCCCTCAGGGTGTCTTACTGGTACAATGGTACATGTACTATGTGTACTATATGTAAACTCTTAATTTCCATTTTCCAGCCATTCAGTTGCAAAAACACCCCCAAAAAAACCCCAATTTATCATTCCAGCATGAACTTGAACTTTGGCGTGTGCCCGACCAAATATCACGTCAGGTCGGGAGCTGTCGTAGGCTTTGTCCTCGCCTGTTTTTCTGTCCTAGAAAAGCGGAGCAGCATATTCTCTGACCAGCTGACAGGCTGTCACAGGCATCTAAACACATGTATACAAATGATATAAATCACACCCGTGTAAAGTGAGGGGCGCTCTTATCATCTTACTACATAATGTTTGTTTAATATGTATATTGTCCTTTTTTTCTCTCTCTGTCCCTGTATTATATCTGTATTCTAATGTTTTTCTACCTCGCATTGCCAGTAGTGGTAACAGGAGTTGGTTGGGCATGACACGCCGGTGTAGCTTGTACACAACCCACAACCATTGCCTGGAGGACTATAGGTTTTGGGGATTGAACTAACAAACCAACTCCACCCACCTCCCAAAGGCCAGCAATGGCACAAGGGTTGTGCACAGGTCCAGCGATCCTGCCATGTAAAAAGATCTTGCTACAGAAATCCAAACCAATGAACCAGATGCTGGGAGGAGGATAGATGCACATCAGGAAACTGAAATGATGACAGATGACAGCCAAACCCAACTGGAAGCTGGCATCCCGAGGGCGGATATTCTCAGACCAAAAATAACACGTACTGTTGGTTGCTGGAATGTGCGAACACTCTACCAGACAGGGAAGTTAGCTCAGGTCACAAAGGAGATGGAAAGCTATAACATCGAGCTATTAGGAGTGAGTGAAACAAGATGGACTGGTAGTGGCACAAGACAGCTAGCAACAGGACACCAGATTTTGTTTTCTGGAAGAACAGATGACCATCATAGAGGAGTAGCCATCATTACAACAAAACAGGTTCACAGATGCTTGCTGGAATGGAAGCCAGTTAATGAGAGGCTAATCACAACCAGATTTAACTCGGCTTTTGCAAAGTTGACAGATATAGTCTGTTATGCACCAACAGAGGATTCTCTGGAGGTAGAAAAAGACTCCTATGACCAACTGCAAAAACTGGTAGATGAAACACCTTCGCACGATGTGCTTCTCATCATGGATGATCTAAACGCCAAGGTTGGATCAAACAACACTGGAAAATAAAACGTCATGGGGTTAGAGACCAAAGAGATCAAAGGGAACCACCACTAAATGTAGCAAAGTTAACAGATCCAGCAGTAAGGACAATCTTCCACTTAGAATTGAGGAACAGGTTCACAGCACTGCAAAACCAGCAAGAAATAGACCGACAACTTCAATGAAGTTTTGCGCGAAGCCGGAAAGAAAATGCTAGGCCCAAGAAGGAAACGAAACGAGGCCTGGATATCAGAAGAGACATGGAAGAAAATAGGAGAGAAAAGAGGAGAAAAGGAAGATTTTGACAACCAAATCAAGAATGAAGGCTAAGCTACAAAAGTCATACAGTTCACTAGACAAAGAGATAAAAAAAAGGGCAAGACAGGAAAACATATATAGTAAATATTGCACAAGAAGCTGAAACCGCAGCCTCAAAACAGGATATGGGCACACTCTATAAGCTTACAAAGGCATTAACCAATGGATTCCGATCAACCGATACACCAACCCGAGATCAAAATGGAGAAGTGGTGACGAAAGAAGAGGAAAAACTACAGTGCTGGAAAGAACACTTTCAGAGGGTACTTAATGGAGATGACCCACAAACTGAGGCAAACATTACACCAGCGGTAGAAATGTCGAGGAGGTAAGGAGTGCTATAAAGGCACTGAAGAGCGGAAACGCACCAGGCATAGATCAGGTCCATCCGGAAATGCTGAAAGTAGAGGAACACCTTACACCAACTGTCCTTACTTGAGTTCTTGGAGACATCTGGACTTCAGGATTAACACCACTCTCCTGGAAAACAGGCCTCATCGTTAAATTACCAAAGAAGGGATATCTGTCTAATTGCAGCAACTGGAGGGGAATTATGTTGTTACCAATCACCAGTAAAATTCTCAGTCGAATTATTTTAAATAGAATAAGTGATGCAGTTGATCACCTTCTTCAAAAAGAACAGGCAGGGTTTCGAAAAGGAAGATCCTGTATGGACCATAATATTCACACTGCGGCAGATAATGGAGCAGAGCAATGAATGGAACGCTACCATCTATGCCAACTTTATTGACTTTGCTAAAGCCTTCAACAGTGTTAATCGACCAGCACTATGGAGAATGCTCAGCTATTATGGGATTCCTGATAAGATCATCTCTATAATTAAGATGCTATATAGAGACTTTAGTGCTAGAGTTATACGTCGTGGTTCCAGCCTCACAGAGGAATTCATTATTAAAACCGGAGTCAAACAAGGCTGCTTGCTATCCCCCATACTGTGGAGGAGGTTCAGGAATTCACCTATCTGGGTAGTAAGCTAACAACAGACAGAGACTCCAGGGCAGATGTCCAGAGCAGGATCTCCAAGGCAAGGGGAGCCTTTGCCATATTGAAGACCATATGGAGATCATCAAAGATCAGCACAAAAACCAAGCTGAGGATTTTCACAAGTAACGTCCTTGAGGTCCTACTGTATGGGGCAGAGTCATGGAAAGTGACACAGGCCATTTGTCACAAGCTGGACATGTTTCAGACAAGATGCCTTAGACAAATACTAAGAACATTCTGGCCCATGACAGTCTCGAATGAAGACCTTTACCGGAGCACAGGCTTGACCCCACCGCCAAGTGTCATCAAGCTCAAAAGATGGATGTGGATAGGTGTGGATAGGTGTGCAGAATGGACCCAAGTGCCATCCCAAGGGTAGCCATGAGATGGACACAACCAGGGAAGAGAAAAAGAGGCCGACCCAAAGAGACCCGGAGAAGATCTGTGGAGAAAGATGAAATAACTCGGATGGACCTGGGGCCAAGTGCAGCACTGGGCAGTAGACAGACAGCATTGGTGAATACCTTATGTGCTATCCAGCACGAAGAGGATTAAGTAAGTATAGGTGAGTCAATTTAGGGTTTAACCCTAAATTGAAAAAAGGTTTTTCAATGGACTTCGGTAGTATTGGGCATGCTAAATAACATACTAAAAGTCTACCAAAATCTACCTCCCAAAAAGCCGCCATTTTCAAGATGGCGTCCAAAATGGCTGCGTGGAGCTTAAAATGGCTATATCTCAACTGGAGAAAATGTTGACAAAGGATTTGTCAACTGATTCTGGTACCTCGGGACATGCTTAAAGGAGCATTCAATGATTTGGGTGATTTGGAAAAAAACCCGGTCCACCCGGTAACAAGATGTGCACATGCACACGCTCTACAGTGGGGGAAGTACAACTGACCAACAGCACGTGCACCAATGCCCGCCCCACTCGATCATGATTGGAGGAAGGCCCCTCTCATCCTGATTGGATGAAGGCTTTGCCACCCAAAGCCCAAACCGAAACTAGGGTTTTTTTGACCCCAGGGGCTCAGGGGAAAAGGGGGGGGGGATGGGAGTGAAATTGGTAGATTTTGGTAGACTTTTAGTATGTTATTTAGCATGCCCAATATTACCGAAATCCATTGAAAAACCCTTTGTATAAATTTTTTGGGGGTTAAGTGCTTTTTTCCACTAAATTGACTCACCTAGTAAGTAATTGTTATGTTTTAAATCTGCATGTTCAATGTGATGAAGTTTTTTTTTTAAACTATGAATGTATAAACATGCCTGGAGAATGCCACTTGCAAGCCCCTGGAGGGTTTTTAGGCTTTCTCCTTCACATTTTTATTGATCTTGTGTATCATTTTCTAAATATCTTTGTATGTGAAAATAAACAAACCAAACCAAAATTGCACAATTCAAAACAATATAACATGTTTACAATGTTACAAGTTTATACTTAATCAAACAATGTTTTACTGGCCTTGTTAAATATATAATATATGCGAGCAATTTGTGAGATGATTCGGGAGCGCAGCGTGACATCAGATGCCTATAATCCCTGTGATATTATAACATTTTTATCTAGGCATAAATGGACTGCACGCCTTTATTTCCAAGTGACAATGACAATTAGCGTGGGTGCAGGCATCACCCACGCCTTCGCCTACCTACATGACTGCTTTAACGTGCACGAATGGGTAAAATTAATATAGTAGCCTCCATTCATGGCGATGCAACTGTGATGCGTCATGTAGCCTTGAGGTGCGTGCGTGCGTGTGAGCCATGCAAGCGAGGCGAGAGGGAAACAGACAACGTGTAGGGTAGGCCTAGTCTCTCTCTCTCTCTCTCTCTCTCTCTCTCTCCTAAGATCAATCTAAGTCGATTCTATTTTTATTTATCTTTGGTCTGGTTCTTGACCTTTTCTTGATCTTCTCTTACCCGGTTCTACTCCGGGGTCCGGCGGACATATGTTGCATGTCACTCCCTGACTCTCTCACAGTCCTGACTATCAATAAAAGGCAGAAGAAAAATATGTATATAATATATAGAAAATTGTGTGCAGACTGTATTCACACACACCAGAGTACAGCACAGTATGAATAGTACAGTACAGTATGATACAGCACAGCACAAGTACAGTACAGGTAGTACAGTACAGTAAAAGTAGTACAGTACAGCACATATGACGTAAATTCTCCATTTATTGTCAATGGGAATTTAATGTTTGTGTAAGACGACAATCTACACTAATGAATATCAAAAACAAAGAGTCTCCTTTGTGTCTCCATAGGGAACAACTGCTGGTCATCACATTATTGACGTGTAGGAATGCGACAAAAACAAAACAAATATCCATGAATTCAAGTCTCCATGTAATCGATCGAAAAAAACCTCCTGGGAGTGAACCATCGCTTTAAACGGGTTAAAGCGTGAGTTGCACTTGTTTCTGATCAATTCTGCCCACCCAATTCCCCCCCCCCCCATCACACACTGACGTCAAGTGACGGCACTAAGTAGATCAGCCATCGTAACCTTGGACCTCAGAACTGTGAGGTCTGTGTGGGTCTAATGGAATATCACCCAGTGAATACTGACTGATGTTACATTACCATGCTTCACTGCAAATGCACTCATTACTTCTACTGACAGGCCCTCTTTAATTCCATTCTATAGCTTTCTTGCACGCACACGTACCTTGGATCCGTCGACGCTGATGATGCGGTAGCTGTTGCGTGTGCTGTCGTAAAAATAGGAGACTGTGACAGCCTGTTTGCTGGCAGGAACCCAGTTCTTCTTGGTGGTCGGGTCGATCTGGAAGACATGGGCCCTGGTGGTGAAAATCGGCTGCTCCCTAGAGACCAGAAAAGAGAGGGTTAATTATAGTTAAAAAGAAAAAGAAAAAAGAAAATGAGGCTTTGCGAGCTACAAGCGTTGTGACTCGTGAGCTTGTAGATCGGGTATTTGAAGCATTCTTCTGGCCCCCGACTACCCCACATTACAACAAAGCACTAAAACACTAAAGCTAAACTAAAACTAAGCATTTTCACAAAATAAAACTAAACTGAAATTGAAAACATGAAGCCAAAAACGAAATGATCAATCAGTCCAGGGAATGAGACGACAGCAGAGTTGAACAGATGAATACGATGAGTCAACAGAACAATCTGTTGATCAACAAACTACATTGCACTGTAAAATCCTGTGTACGTACAAATATACAAAAACACCATTTTTGGCGACCCGTCCACATGAGCGCAATGCTTTGACTAAATAGTCCCTGGATCGACTCCCGGCCTGCCAGACCATTTGCTGTATGTCATCCCCCTATCTCTCTGTCTGTATTCTGTCTCTCTCCACTGTCAATAAAATACCCCAAAAATGCCCCCTAAACACCACAAATATATAATCGATCGAAGTTAATAAAATAATCGTTTGGTAATCAATCCCTATTTAGGGTATGTCATAGACAAAGTATAAAACAGGGCCTTTTTTACATATTTTTAATCGCACCTTGATTAATCGATAGTAGCCACGGCGATAGTAGCCACGGCCCACGGGCACACACACACTTTTTGTCTCCATCCTATTATGGCTACACTACAGTAGCATTGTGCTGCTGTCCCTTGGGGCGCCAGGTGTTAATGTAACACAAACTCTGATCCGTCATGGCAACACACACCCATTAACACATCAGCACCTCAGATTGCCGTTTCCTCTGAGCACAGGCCAGGCCTACATTGAAACCGCTATGCATTTCTGTGTATATATATATAGAGAGAGGGAGATTATATATATATATATATATATATATATATATATATATTTCCTTTACACCTCTTTTTCCCTCTCTACACAATGTGTCAAAATGGCTTTACCAGAAATAATAGAAACTGAAAGTGTTTTGATAGACGATTCATTTTTTAATAGAGCAGTCCTCTTGAATGTCCTCTTGAATTGAATAACATCATGTTTTATAATTAACTTGAATTTCTTTTTGGATTTTTGTTGAATTTTCTCATATTATACCATGCGAAGAATAGGGATGCTACAGATCACGTTGCAAATACATTAGGCACAATTATCTCGGTCACGTACCTAAATGGTCTGCATTTCTATAGCACCTTTTATCCAAATGGCTTTACAACATACATTTAAATTCACCTCTCACACATACACAGCCAGGAGGATCAAACCGGGAACCTTCAGGCTCCCAGACGGCCACTCTAGATCCTAGTCCTAAGCAACTGCCGCCCTCATCTACCAGCAATGTAGTTCCACAATGGCGAACAATATAGCTATACTGCTCAGTGTGAATAGCACTTACGGGTCCATTTCTAGAATGTGTGTTAAATTAACACTGACAATTTTACTGTGTGATACTATGTTCCCTGTTGAAAGCATAACATCCTACACGACATACTCATGCATAATACATTATTATTAATACTACATAGATATTATTTATGAATATAGCACATTCTCATTCTAGTACAATGAATTTCATTACCACTTTCCATTTTGCATGCCATACTCGGGGGATGAACTTATATATTTGACATAGGAACAAAATGGCCACCATGTGAATGTGAACTAACCCAGAACACACTTAGGGATTAGAGTAGAGCCATTATTATATACATCTGGGCATTACAATGTGAATGGAGGCCAAATGTGTTATTGACACAGCAAAAAAAAAGTGTGGTGGGGGTGGCGTACAAAAGTGTTTTTTTTTTAAATAATTGTTTATTAATCGTAAACGGCAAAAGTTTGAAATAATGGTGATATTGATTTGAAGTCCTATTGCCCAATCCTACTCAGGACTGTGCAGTGTAGGAGTTGCACCAATAGAGTGTCAGACTACAGGCAGCAAAAAGCTAATGAAAGCTTTTGCTTTCATTGGGATTATAATCCTCATAGAAATGTAAGCCAAATAAATTAACTTGTCCCGTTTAATCCTAATCTCTTTTAAAGGACAACAAAACCCATTATTCATAAATGGTAAATTTATATAGCGCCTTTATCCAAGGCGCATTACATTCACACACCGATGGCGACAGAAACCATGCAAGGCACCAGCCAGCAATTTGGGGTTCAGTGTCTTGCTCAAGGACACTTCGACACCAACTCTGGGGGAGCCCGGGTTCGAACAGGCAACCTTGCGTTGCGACACCCACACCCACACCCACACCCACACCCACACCACACACACACACACACACACACACACACACACACACACACACACACACACACACACACACACACACACACGGTTTCCTGGAAAGGTTTGCTATCATCCCCCCGAACCCTCCACACTGGGGTCCCACAGGGATCTGTACTTGTTCCCCTCCTTTTCTCACTGTACACCAAATCCCTTGGCACTATCATCTCTGCTCACAATATATCCTATCACTGCTATGCCGATGACACACAACTGTTTCTATCCTTCCCCCCCTCCGCCACTCAGGTGGAAAAGCGCATCACTGCATGCATGGCTGACATCTCACAGTGATGTCCTCCAACCACCTCAAGCTGAACCCAGACAAGACTGAGCTTCTCTTCTTCCCAGCTAAGTCCTGCCCTATGCGGGAGCTAACTATTTCCGTAGACAACGCCCTGGTAACGTCTGTCCCAACAGCCAGGAACCTTGGTGTTGTCCTGGACAGTCAGCTCTCGTTTAAAACTCACATCACAGCTGTCACTCGATCCTGTAGGTTCACACTCTATAACATACGACGAATTAGACCGTTCCTCACCCAGGAATCAGCCCAGCCAATATAGTCAAAACTTGACTATTGTAATTCGCTCCTTACTTGCCTACCGGCATGTGCACTTAAGCCTCTCCAACTGATCCAAAATGCCGCAGCTCGTTTGGTCTTCAACCAGCCAAAATTCTCACATGTCTCCCACCCTGCTCCGCTCCCTGCACTGGCTCCCGGTCACTGCCCGCACAGAATACAAAACTCTGATGCTGGTATTCAAAGCAACCAAAGGTATGGCTCCCCCATATCTTGCAAGCATGATTGAACCCTACAAACCCTCCCGCGCACTCAGATCAGCCAACGCAGGAAAGCTGGAAGTACCCTCACTAAAAACGCCGGGACAACGCTCCACACGTCCCAAACTCTTCTCCCTTCTGGCCCAAAAACTGTGGAATGCACTCCCCGTTGCAATCAGAACTGCAGCATCACTCCCAATCTTCCGCCGTAGTCTGAAGACCCACCTTTTCAGACTCCATCATGGCCCATAGCACTTATCCTACCCCCTTAGATACCACTTTTAGACTTAGATAGCATTTGAAACAGACTTATAGCATGTCATGTAGACAGCACAATAATTGCATTGTATGTAGTCATAGCACATCATAGTACATATGTATAGCATAGTATAGTATATATGTATAGTTTATATGTATAGTGTCATTATATATATATATGTTCTAGTTACGTTCTTAGCTTACGCATGTTTCATGATAAATGCATTTTATATATGTGATGTATTCCCATGCTTTTGTTCTTGCCTAATGTAAATCGCTCTGGATTAAGAGCGTCTGCTAAATGCCTAAATTGCACGCGCGCGCACACACACGCACACGCGCACACGCACACACGTGTAACCCCTAACTGCCCCCCTCTATGCTCACTTGAGAATCACTGAGTAGGGTGAAGCTGAAGACTTTATTTCCCCTGTGGGATGAAGAAGTTCTAGTTATTATTATATTATAATAATTTATTATCACACATACTGAATGCACACGTTGACCTTTGCAGTGGCAGGAAAAAGAAGAAAAGCTGAAATGGATAGACTAATATCACTGCGTAGGGCTATTTTCTTTCCCGCACTGGCAGATTCGTCTTTCCAGGCTAGTGACTGACACCCCCCCCCCCCCCCCCCCCCCAAACACACACACACTTTTGCGTTTGTGTGGCAGAAACTATAGAGGACTTTTTTGAAGAACACTGAATAATTCCTCCCGTCTCTGCACCCCTCCACCCATCTGGTGCTCTGAATAATTTACAGGTGCATGTGTGTTTGCTCCTCACAAGGGAAGGAGGTCTGAGTCAGTCCACTCTCCCACGCTGATTATACATAAGTTGTTTCGTTAGAAACGCAGGGGATGGTGAGACACCCAACCAGTTAGCTCTGTAAAGCCAAACATGTGCGCCATCACATGACAGTGTCGTGCGTCATAAATATCATACCTACAAGCTCACAATGCATAGCAGATGCAACATGTTGGGAGCATCGACTTAACGGTGTGGCATGCTCCCTCAACATAATGACTTATGATTGGAAAGTCTGCCTATAGTACACACACACACACACACACACACACACACACACACACACACACACACACACACACACACACACACACACACACACACACACACACACACACACACACACACACACACACACACACACACACACACACACACACACACACACACACACACACACACACACACACACACACACACACACACACACACACACACACACACACTCTGTGTGCAGTATTAACATGATTACTCAGGTTCACTGAACTGTTCTGGGAAAACAGGAAAAGCAGGTCTGCATTTACAAAATGGACTACAATTTTAAGGTCTTCCTCTCTAAAACGGTCTATATTCTAGTTAGGAAATATACATGTACATACCCGATAAGCAAAAAGATATGTTTGGTACTTATGGAGACAGTTTGAGTAATTCTGCTGACATTGGACTAACTAAGCACAAGTGTGAGAGTGAGTCCCAGCATTTCGCGTTAAGTCTGGATGGACCTTTTATGTGAAGTGTTGCAGTCACATTATATTTGCTTCACGCAGTACCTGTATTTGCATGTAGAAACACAAGTGAAATCAGCCCAGTACAGATTCCAGGGTGAATTACTTCATTTGAATTACGTCATTTAATGCTAGACCTGGATGTCAACTGTAGGCGAAGTCGGTGGCTCTCATACCAAACAGCCAAAGTGACTGTCAACGACCTCCACATTTTGTTGATTCCGAGGAAGGCCTAATTAAATTATTGAATATGGAGCCGGACTGTGCAACATTATTTCCTCCTTTTTAAATTAACATGTACGGTATAATGCAACACATTTTCAGCCATTTTCAAATTGCAGATGTATTTATTAAAGTGGTTAAACTGGAACCCCCTCAAAGACATGTGGAGGTCACTGGACCCCACTATGAGCGGCCACTGTCCAGTGCCCACAAACTCCTTTAATTACATGACAAAAACACAATATCTTCTTCCAACAACCCAACAAGTCTAAAGACTCTCCGGTCCAGAATGCTGCTGCTATGTAGTGTTCGGCACCACTGGGCTATGTCGAGACCTAGTTGTTAAGATAACCCGTTTATGCATGTGCTTTTCAGTTTATGCTTGAGGATTATCATAGTCTATAACACATTTCCTGTCTGTCTGCTTTGGCCTCTCTCTGTGTTCCTACAGTTTCCAATATGCATTCCACCAACAAGCACCTGCCTGGCCACACCCATACGGTCTATGGTCTTCATTACATCAACCTGAGTCACATTTTATTAAGGGACCAAGAAGTCACAAAGTGGTCTTTGAACGTGCATATCTCATGAACCGTTTGACCATTGGCAATGACACTTTGATACACATATGCGTCTCCTCATGTCGAACAACTTTCATGTTCTGACTTTTGACCTCTGACCTTTAGATCACCCGCCAATTTGAATTATATGAAAATCAGTTAAAATGCATCTCCTCCCAGGATCTTTGATCAAAATGCACAAAAAAGTTTTTATGAGCCAATGAAAATTGCTGGTTTGTTAAAATTCTTCTGCCTCTAATACATACATGCAGCATCATATGTCACTTTACAGTATAGTAGAGGGTCATGCCAAATTGCACTGAAAGCAGTCTTACTGCAATAGGCCAAAGGGGGGCACTATAGCAATTTTATCAAAATGAAACCTTTGAACAGTCATAACTCATGCTTTGTTTGGCCAAAATTAATGGTACTTGTTTCCACATGTTCCTTGACTCATGGGGAACACATCTGTCACTTTGAAAAGTAAGCTCCGCCCTCAGATTTTCCGCCATTTTGAGCAGTTTGAAAAAGGCTTATATCTGATTTTCTGCCCTGATTTTTTAGCAACTTGCGTGAAACGTTCTACACACAATCTATGGACCATTAACTGAAATCCCAGTTGAAGTAAAGTTTGTACGTGAACACATGAACAGCGCACACACTGTAGAAATGGATAATGACATGCCCAAAACAAGGACACCCATACTGGTTACCAAAAACATTGAATGATGTTACCGTTTACAATGAGAAAACTGACTGTGTCCGGATAGCTCAGTCAGTAGAGCTTGTGCCTTTGGAGCACAAAGTCATGGGTTCAAATCCGGGCACCGCCAACTCAGCCCAAGATTCTTATTTGTGCATATTGTTCATATTGCGTATTGTCTTCTTTCTTGGTCCCGCCTTATCGCTGCTTGCAGCTATATTTATTATTATTATTATGGTGACGTTTCAAGCCGGGAGGTTCTTCCTCAGACCTGACCTGTACTAACTGCCAATCGGTACACAATATGGTCATGTGATCAAAACGGATCTGTTGGAATTTTCATTGCGACCATAGGTCACAGATTACCATGAAAACCTGTAAAACCTGTCCGTCAGTCAGGTCACGCCTCCATATATGGTTGTCAGTTCATTACGCCTCGTGACATCACACACCTCCATATATGGTTGTCAGTCCATTACGCATCGTGACATGTCACACCACCATATATGGCCGTCAGTCCATCACGCCTCGCGACACGCTCCATATATGGCCGTCTCCATATATAAAGATCACGACACTGACCTCATCAAACCCTGGATATCAATACATGGAGAAGACTGGATCATCACCTAGATCTGCATATATGAAGCCGGCCAACAACTCTACATCTGACCTCAACCCTCAAACCCTCAGATCTCCATATATGTAGCTGACCTGTTCTGACATTCCATAGGTTGATCCTTCCCACCCGTCCTTCCTCTTCGATGTCTCCATTTTGACTGATACCTGTCCATTCCAACTCTGGACGGGCCCGCCCCAAAGTTATTAGTGCAGCCGCGCCCGGCAGCCGCCGAAAACTAGAGTTCTCAACAGGCAGAAAATTAAAGCCCGGCCATACATGGGCCCTCTGATCAAACCATGTAAACTCAAGACATTTCCCCTGCTGCCACCCTTATATCTCCATATATGGAGCTGACCTGTTTCTATATGGAGACATTCTATATGTTGATCTGACCTCATCAAACCCTGTACACTCAAGACACGCTCCATATATGGCCAGTACAGAATTCCTTTCATATGTTGATCTGACCCCCCCATGCCAAAGCACCAGCACTCGCCCAGCAGTCTGCCGTCACCCAGGCGGATCCGTGCACACGACCTCGCCCTTCAGGGCAAGGTTGCTTCTCGCACTCAGGGCGTCTTACTGGTAATTCATCCTGAATAAGATTGGCTTCCAAAGTTTGCAGGAGTGGCACATTTCGAACAAAATGCAAAATATTGCTGGCCTACAATAAGCTACCTGCCTATTTTTTAACAGGTCTGAAGTCGTTTAAACGAAAGTTTTTTTACATTGATTAGAAACATTCACTTAAAAACAAAGAAAATCTAAATATCAGTTAAAACGTCATCGGTGGGTCTAGGACTCTCAAAAACCTAGATTGGGCTGACGAATATATCGGTTGGGGTCTATTTTAAGCGGTTCAATATATGAAACCACTGTGGGCAACTGGTCATAAAGTCTGCTAGTGCCAATAGACAGTCCTAGCTGTCTCAGATGTGCACAGGAACATTCTTTGAGTTCCTACCAAGAAACACCAAAGGAATGTTACTTTTCCAGCTCTCTCTCACAACACACAGCTCTCTCTCACAACACGCACGCACGCACGCACGAAATCTGAGACGGAGACAAATTGCTTGTATTCTATTAGGTTATTATTCCACTTTAAGCTATGCCTGGTAATGAAGTCTAGGATGACAATCAGACAAAAAAGGGGAAATAACATCTGCGGTCTCCGTGGATACATAACATCCATAGTGGATTCATAACCAATATGGTATGTGTAGTTATTGCAAATCAGTTTTACACAGAGTAACAAGATAGCATATGAAAGGAACGTGTTGAATGCTAGTAGGCAAACACCTTTGTATTACAATGTGATCAGTGGGCCAGTGGGCCAGACACTCTTCCACAATAGCTGAATACTACAGAGAGTCTGTAATTCCACCATGTAAAAGTTGAGAACAAGAAGCTGTCATCGGCTCAGCCTATTCAGATTGGGAAGGGTATTTGATTAATCACAACGTGGTGTTCATAAAACATATATTTTAAAATAGCTATATTTAAATAACTATAAAGTTGTTTGCTGCCTAAAATGTTGTCCGTATAACGTTTTTTCGGACCGAGGTCGATTTGATCAGTTTTCCGCAGCCGTCTAGTGGGGTCTATTGGGGTGTTGGTGACAGGCTGACAGTATTACTTTCGGATCTGCAAAATGCAGTGAAAAACCGCCTTAACTATATATTTTTACGGGGGCATGGTGGTGCAGTCTGTTGCCTCACAGCTAGAAGGTCCTGGGTTCGATTCCTGCTGGGGACGTGTTCTCTCCTCCGCGCCATCAGTGCCCATAACCGAGGTGGGGTTGGCAAAAGGGCCTTTCTGTGTGGAGTTTGCATGTTCTACCCATGTCCCGTAGGGTAGGTACTCACAAAGAACATGCAGTAATACTGGTCTCTAAACTGCCTCCCCCTGGCCAGCCTGATGGAGGGGAAAAGAACTGATTGGAAAAATGTGTTCCTTCCACGTGGTATGTCCAACCAAGGAATTAATCAGGAGATTCAATAGGGAATCTATATTTTAAATGCACAAATTAACAAGTAAAAAGAAAGAATTGGCTGCGATGTTTTTTAAATCGACTAGTGTCTCAACTAATCCACGCTCATGTGTTCCTAATCGTGGGTCACGGGAGGAGGTGGCCGTGTTTGTCTCGATTGCTCCAGTCCACGGTACGCTAAGAGGCGAAGCCGATTTTACAACAAGCCTCCGGGCGGGGGAGGATGGGATCACGTTACTGAAGGCGTGTGGCGTTATTGCTGCGGTCTCCGAGGCTACTCTCCTCCCCACCTAGCCCCCACACGAGGGTCCGCTCCCAGCCCTGAGCCCTGTGTTCTTTTCCCATGGGAGAGAGTTGGGGAGCGGACTGTCCGGCGCTCCGGTGAGAACCGAGTGTGGAAGTCCGCTGACTATGCGAGTGGCCGTGTGAGCGAACAATGGCGGACATTGCAAACAAAATCGAAAGCTAGATCAAAACTGAACTGACGATGAGGAGGAGGGATTTATGCATGACGTAAATATGAGGACCAAATCAGATGAAGCGTTTTTACATATAATTTACATAACATCCCATAGAAGTTGAGAAAGCCTGATTGTTCATGTTATAGGTCCTTTAACGGATAACGGTTATGGGTTGGCCATCCCTATAGTCCAAAGTTATATTCCGAATGAATGCTTTGTTCATGTAAACAATAAGAGGAACGAGGAATACTTGTATTCAGGTTCCATGTAAACAGTTGGGTATGAATCTCTGTTCGGAATCTTGTCCATGTAACCGCAGCCAGTGTTTCGTTTATTGTGAAAACACTGACATTACAGGGTTGATGACCAGTTGGCCGCCATCATCAGGAGCACCTGAGCAGAGCTGTGTTTTGACTTTATATCTATTCAGTCTACTGCCTTCATTTTACTTTATTTATAGCTTTAAAGAGTTCTTTCAGCATTCTGTGCACAAGGTTAAAGGTCAAGGTCATAGTTATATTCTTGCCATTGCTATAGTGCCACTGCCTTCCTTTCAGGTCCAAATTGAATGAAACTTCAAAAATAACTTGAATGATGTTTCAGCATTCTGTGCCCAAGGTCAAAGACTCAAAGTAATTGTTACTGTACCGATAGCTGACGTGTGTATTTTGCACCTGTATGTGGTGCTCGTTTATCTTGTTATCTGGCTGTGTTGATAAATACAGTGTGACAGCATTCAAAAGGACTCATCTACACAGGACGGAGTAATGAGAGGATATTTTCTCCCAAATCTCATAGAAAAGCAAAAGCACTGCATAAAACAACTTTGTCTCAACTGTCCAATATTCTTATTATTATTATTAACCCCAAGAGTAAATTCCCTTACTTTGCTCATCTGTCAGATGGAGAGAGTTAAGACTCTCCATCATTTTATCCGAGAAGCCTGCTGGGGCACAAAGCTGTCTCATTAGTGAGAGCTGTGTTATGTTTGTCTAAATGAGCAGTGTCCATATGCGAGGATCTCTCTAATACCAACGCCACCTGGGCTTTTATGCAATAGACTGCTATTACTACTGATGTCAGGAGGTCAAAGGGAAACATGTGTTAAAGGCCACAAACTGGATTCTAACTACCGTGACAGTGACCACAGCCTGCTTATCCACCAGAAAACACAGTATTCTTATCCTCAAAGAGAAAGAGGGGAGGTCTCAGAAGCAAAGCGCCACGGCAGATGGTCTCCCAGAAGCCAAACCATCTGGTGATGTCCAATCCCCATCGGTATGTCCCCTTTCATTCACCCGGTTGTACAGTAAATGCTGCAGCTCTGCTCTGAGCCCCACCACTCACACTGTCCCTCTTATGTGTTATTAACACAAACAGGGAACAGACTCTGCACTTAGCTTTACAATCCCCTATGCTCTGTAGCCTACCTACAGAACAGCTCTCTGGGCAGCCAAGATAACGCCCATCACTACGTCACATTACATAGCCTAATCAATGAGCGTTAGCCTTTAGCTGTCATGCACAGGCCAGCCAAGAGATTAACACCCAACCCTGTCGTAGTCCTGGCCCTGTCAGAGCAACTTACTTGAAATAGTGATTGTGTTGCTGTCAGACCCCTTATTGAGGCAGCACAGGTTTTTGGGCAGCCTGAGCTTTGATTACAGAAGTAAAAGACATGCAATACTTAAACTCTAAAACAAGGCTAATACAAATACCATCACTTTTTATTCAGCATCTAGCCTATATAAGTCGCATATTGTTAAGTCACTCTAGTCTGAATAAGAGTCTAACGTGTATGGTAAATTGTAATATAAATCTGCCATATAATTTGGGCAGTTGTTACTGGTAAAAAATATATATCTTCTGCTGCTGATAATATTGCTAGGTTTGGAGCATTATCAGTTCTCATTCTACAGTCAAACCAAAGATCCAATCTATCAAAGCAAATGTGAGAGTTATCTATGCAAATTAACCGAGCGTCAGATAGGAGCATAGGACCACGAATGGCCAAACTAGCAGGGTCAAGGAGAGGTTACTGATAGGTGGCATGATGGTGACTGTCAATGTGTGACACAAGAGAGTGTAATGGAAGCTTCCTGATGGACAGTGAGTGAAAGAGCGTGAGATACACAAGAGAGTAAGCAAGCGTGAGAGTGAAACTGCGTGGTGGTGGCACTGGTGGTTGAATGCCATAGTTAATCCATAACCCTATTCAGGACATGAGTAAATGCAGGAAAAACATGACAGAATACCAATACCCCTCCCCATACAGTACACTGCTTTATCAATGTCAGCCAAACATTCACTGTCAGACAGATTGCATAATCACCAAATGCAATTAAAATGTGTTGTGCCATTAAGCGCGCACACACACACACACACACACACACACACACACACACACACACACACACACACACACACACACACACACACACACACACACACACACACACACACACACACACACACACACACACACACACACACACACACACACACACACACACACACACACACACACACACACACACACACACACACACACACACACACACACACTAAAATAATCAAAAACAAACAATCAAGTGAAACGTGAGCTTGGGTAAAGATTGCAGCGTGTGAGCGCAGAGAGGTGTTTGTAACCCGCTGCTTGGGTCCAGTGGGGCAGTTTCATGACACACTCGGAGATAATACTGCATCGATTCTTTTCCTTTCGAAACCTGCTAAGTAAGTCTGCCAAGCGTTGAGGCAGACAAGGTTGTTGAACTGGTTTCCTACATAAACTTCTTGGAAAAATTCAAGCACAGTGGCAAGGACTGCGCTCGATTTATTCTTATCATAATTGTTAATCATGAAATTGTTATGCAGTTATAAATTGCACCCAGCTTTTATGTGCTAAACAGTGCAATGTTTCATATTGTAATTATTATGAAAGGCGAACATTTGACTGGGTATTCACTTTGGGTTAAAGAAAACTACACTGGACAATTATTTGATTTCATTTAAGTACCGTAATAAAATAAAGCTCTGTAATATTGGTCACATGACATAAACAGCCAAGCCAGAGGGGGCAAAATAAATTGTGGCGTGAAATACAGCAATTTAGGCCTATACCGTAACAGGGAATTCCTCATGTACACAGTAACAGGCTATAAATCAGAATTATGTTTACTGAACAGTTGTGGGAGGGGCTTTGATACTCTTTGAACCACAGACACATGTAGGCTACTGAGTACAGAACCACCTCCACCTCTCGCTCTCTTCCCATCTCTAGTGCCTTGGAGCTGCGCCGTGCGCGGTGGGCAGTGTTGACTGACACACCCGCCCCACTAAACAAGCTAGATTCCCACACAGTACCAAGGAAAGGACAGTCGCGAGTGGGAGTGGAGATCGAGGGGCATGTTTTCAAGGAGTTGTAGCTGTCAATTCGACTTCATCACTTCTCCACATGTTGCCAATGTAAAACGTTTCATTGAATTACCATATAGCCTAATGACAATAGTAACCACCAGTACCCAGTATAGACACACATGGATGCCTACATTTGTGTTGTTATTTATTTATTTGGGGGGGTTCCTTGCCGGTTTCAATTAAAAAGAATATTATGCAGCCAGCGGTGATGTCCTTAGCTCGCATATTTTATAATAGCCTACTTATATATGCACGGTCGTGGACAATACATTAATTCAAAGGCTTGACAGAAGAAATAACTTAGTAGCAGTCAAGATGTTTACACTGTAAATAGAATACTTCAGCCAGCGCAGGTGTCATAAACATGGACATTTATCGTTGTGGATTACTTACCCCATTGCCACAGACTTCAGGAACTCGTTCTATGTAGACTTTGATCTTAAATTAATTACAACAAATATATATAATACAAAACAAAACAAAAAAGATCAATACAAATCCAGTGGTGATTTAGCGGTTCAAAGAGTGCATTTCTCCACCACCAGCTTCGAACAAGTCCTTATGGCTTTAAACGAGACGAGGGCTTGAAATGTGAGAACACTTCGTAAACTCGATTCACCGGGTTGTCAAGCTTCTATAGAGCCTCCCTCCATTTCAAGAAGTTTTTTTCCCCCTTTTTTAATATTTAGGTACAGTCCCGCTATGCAATAATATCCTCTCGCTCCCTTCCAACGCCGTGCGTGTAAATTAAGTTAGTGTGTTTGCGGTTCCCTGCTTGCGTGTCTATCGGAGTTGAAGGTTTAATGTGCGGTGGGAGCAGCAGCGCCCCTGAGAGGCTGGCTTCTTTATTATGTCTATACTTTCACCTGTTCATATTTCTACCATTAGTAGCCTACCATACCACCCACACCGTTTTCTGAACACTGCATCTCTACATCACTAAAACGCAAACCTCGCAAAGCATTCAGACTTGTTGTTGAACTAATAGTTTCCTACAGTGGTTCGCAAACAGTTTGTCCCACGAATTGATGTAAAAGTTGTCTGTGCCATCTTCCCCATAAGACAAGATGTGTGGAGTGTGGTGTTCTTATGTTATAAAATGATCATAATAGAAAAAGAGAAAAAATAAATTAGCTAATCTATGTGAGCTTGTAGATCAGATATTTTAAAATAGTGATATTAACTTTTTGAACGTAATTTTCTAACCATCTTTCTATGTAAAGCAAAGGTATTAATCTACAATATAGTAGCATACACCTGATCCTACTCTTCCTCCTGGTGTAGAGTTGGCAACTCTACTGCCTAAAGCTCACCCACCTGCCATGCTGCAGCATGCTGCAGCTATTACTTTAGCTGGAATAGGTAGACGCTCGAAAATTAGCATCACCCTATATCAGTGATACACATTAAGGCCCCTCTTGGCCATAACAGCGCCCGGCTCTCCTAGACCTCTGTTAAAAGGTAGGTAGGCCTACTAGGCTACTGGCAGAGTGTCAGGGACCCCCATGTCTCAAGGTCAGTATGGTTAGGAATGTAAGTTATGGATTGCAGTTTACTGTAGCCTACACATGTATACATTTAAAATAAATAAAACACAGAGGATAAACTATGTTTGGTAATGAATTCACTGCCGGCTACTTAGTACTTACATGTTTTCTATGTGTTGAGAGGTGCAGATGGCTCTCAGCAAGATGGTGAAAGTCAAATCAATTAATATATTATATTAAATATCCAGACCGGAAAGCCGAAATAATAAGGCAAACGTGCCCCATGTGGACCCGATGCATTTGATGTTATGAGCTTTAAACGTGCAGATTTGGACAAGCTATACTGCACGATAAACAAACCACACGGCGTCTGTCTGCATTGTAAGGTGAGCCCACACAAGAATTGAGGGTTTGAGGCCTATCAATATTTTACAGGTGTGCTCAGCTCACTGCTCCTCGGTGTCGAAAATAGCTGACCTACAAGCTCACAACGCGTCTCTTCTGCGACGCGGTGTGAGCTTGTGGATGTGCTATTTTCAAGGCTTCAGGCCAGCCCACATGGCCAGCCGCCAGCAGGGGAAGATCGGTGCGCGCCCGGAACCATTGATGTTACTTCATGAGTTTTCCACGGAGATCCTTCGGTGACGTACTATTGACAATGCTCTTCTTCAATATGTTCTAACTTCTAACCAGAGTAATCTAGTAACCGAATCCAGAACCAAGGTACGGTTAAATGTTGTTGTTTTAATTGTCCTAAAGTATGTTCTCATGTAATCATAAGTGGTTTTAGTTGAGTCGTTGTCGAATATGCGTAGTACACTAGTACATCATGACTTTGTATCGGTGGATTTATATGTATGTCACGTGCTAGTTATGTTAGCCTAGGCTAGCCTTCGTTTCATGGATGGCATCTTCTCGTTTTATCTCTATAGAATGGCCGACGCCGCAGAAACAGAAGCACTACACCACTACGAGGAGAAGTTTGCCAATAGATTTACCACGGAAGACGAAGAGTATCAGCTGTATTTTAAAAGGCCAGCCGACACCCCGCCTATTGTTGACGACTGGGTGCGTGGAAGAGGCAGAGATAGGTAACTGCACATTTTGCTTCCGAATTACTTATTTAAACATTACATAACCATTAACATACTGTCAGTGGTGGAAAAAGTACCTACACTGCAATGTAACAACTCTGTTACAAGTAAAAGTACAAATGTATTGGTATCAAAGTATACTTAAAATACAAATGTAAAGCAACTCATTATGCAAAATGTCTCAATTCACAACTTTTCAAATGTATCTTTTGACAATATCCGATCTACAAGCTCACAATGCATCATACCGGCTATTTTCTAATGGCCGAAATGTGGCTGAAGTGGATATGTTTTGTAATAATAATTAAAATCTACAAAGTAACTAGAAGATTAGCAATTCTGGAAAATTGCAAGTGTGCTTGCTAAGTACACTATGATGATGTGTATGGTGATGATGTATTTCCCATTTGGCCCCTATTCTGCACATCCTATCCAAAAAGTTATTATGGCACCAGGATAAAGTTACTGACCTTCATGAAATACAAATGTACTTAATTAACCATCCGAATGGCCTAGGAAAGGCTAAATAACACAATTATTCTGTTTCAAAACTAAAGACATTTAATTAATAGAGTTATTTAATTAATTTATATTATCTGTACAAATAGGGGCATGCATGTAGAAAGCTCCCTCTGTGCGAATCAATATAACTGGGTCATTTAATTTGTAATGGAATTAAGTCCTACTTGCATCGATTAAAACAAGCAGACTGTTGCACTGAAAGTGCCTGCAAACGAAAACGGAAGAACACATCTGCTTATTTGCTATATTCTATGAAACTAATTTGTGAAGTATAGTCAGATGAAAAGGAGTTTTGGATTAAGCCAACTCGTCATTCTCTGGCAGGGTGGGCTGAGATGGACTGCTTATACTTTACCCCTCCAGGTCAGTAAGCCTAGCCCCCTTTCTGAAACCAGCTCCTCGCCACTCGCTCTACACACTTGCCCTCGATATGCGCGTTCACGCGAGGCTGCGCCATATTAAGTGTCGTCCGAAACCAAGCAGCCTTGAGTGGAAGTGGCTTATAAAGCCCTCAAGAGCGAGTCTGTGCCGATCTAGACTCGATTGCCTTGTGCAGCCCTGCTCTCTGTCCGCATGGAAACCGCGACCTACAAATGTAAGAACCACCACAAATAAATGATAAATAAACTCCTCCTAAACAATCTTCATCTGATGCAGAATAGACAATGCTCCAACTGATGTTCACAAGGGCTCTTTATTTACCCCACCGTGAAAAAACTATAAATGAAACCACACAAACAAAACAACTTTTAACACAATGATTTATAAACACCATGGATGTATATGACATGTCATTTTTGACAGTCACGCTGTATTTCCTTTTTCCATATTAATGAAATCCACATGTCACACAAACATACACGATGCAATGCAATATAACTGTACAAACAAAATAACAGGTAACACAATTGCATGATGGCAACGAATGGTGTCTGTTTCCTGTTTCTGCACAAGGAGGGCGAGTGTATTTCCAAACAGTTTTTTATACCCATGCACCCTAATCAAGGGAACTTGATTCAGCTGGAGGGGAACTTCCTGACGAGGGAACCTCCCGAGAGCACTTCAAGTCAAGGGACTGGTTTCAGAAAGGGCCTAAGGGTCTGATTTCCAATAGCCTGACCCAGCCACCGTGCTTTCTGGTCTAGAGGGGCGGGCGCCGGGCGCGCATGGAGCAAGTGCTGGAGAATATTGGTTCACCGATCGCCCCTCCCCTCCCTGGTAGAAAACGGCAGAGAAAACTGACGTCACCATTATTTTGAGCGATGCCCCTCTGCACTGTAGTTCACTCCCACTCCTAGACTAGGAAATTATCTCGAGGCTAGATTTCCAGTAGAGTTACCTACATTCCTGGCTCATCTGTCCTCACTGTAGGTGTAGGCCTACAGTGCATTTACCTCTGTGCGTAAATGCATATGACGCACTAAAGTAGGATACCCCCCTTATGCAAGTAAAGGTGATATATATTGTGGGTTAATATTAGGCCTGTGTTGTGCCTGTGTTTACACAAACACTAAAGCTGGCCATTCATTGTCAATGGCATTCAATGTTTGTGTTAACACAATGTTTGTGTTTACACAAACCTTCAAAGCTGGACATAAGCGCCCCTCAAAAATCCACAGTCCACTGATGATACATTGAGAATGTCTGTTTGATTATCTGTACTTCTGTTTCTAACTCCTAGGTATCAGGACCAGCGTGGACACAGAGGCCGTGGATGGGGAGGGGGGCGAGGGGGTGGAGACAGGGGTTGGGGAGGAGGGGGTGGAGACAGGGAATATCGTGGACAGGATAGAGACAGACATGGGCACGGGCATGGTAGTGGGTATCCATCAGGACCTCAGGGTGGATATAATTCAAGACCTCAGGGTTACAACCAGAGATCATCTCATGGCCACTACTGATATTTTCTGAAATAGCTCACTGTTGAACTATTTTCTGTATTTATAGTCTATACAGCTTCATAACTTGTATTTCTTTTTCAATTGTCTCTCATGGCTAAAGTGTTTAACAGACATAATTTGTTGATACACTAATTTGTGTATAAATGTGTAATGATACCACTGGGAGATTATTGTAGAGGGCACAAATTGCTAATCTCAAACAAGGTCCACAACCTTTTTCAGTGTTACTGTCATAATATTTGACAACTAGAGATCCTTACAACTTCTTAAAGCTATACAATCCATAAGATTTATGTCTATTCTCTCTCTCCAGACGTAACGTGGCAATTGCAATATCTGATATGATATCTCATATGTCTAATCCAATGTGCCATCTGCTTCTAAATAAATAACTACAGTATTGACATTGTCAACCAGTGCATTATATGTCCTATCCAGCACCAGGAATGTATTGATGGAAGTGTACGAAGATTACTTCCAAACACTGCAGATGTGCAGTAACATACAAGATTGGTTAAACGGTCTTATTCATTCATATAAATCCTGGATTGTAGCTTTAAAGGATTTGTTTCTGCTAATCCTGGAATTCCTTTTTGTTGCAAATTAACACGGGTAACAGAATTGTTTGCCTCGTTATTTGACAGGAAAGCAGTCACAATTTTGTCTGTGGTTGCAGTACCACACACAAAACAAGTGACATTTTATATATAGTTGGAAAATGTTTTTCAGTGTTGACTAGATATTCAGCAGGTCTGGATGTTTGTACTTGTCTGGATGTTTGTAATGGGTAAACTGTATTTTCTTAATTCAAAGTTGTACACTTACTTTCGTGGTCATCTCCCAAAATATTAAAAAATAACTTTTAACTGTTTTCATTTTGTGATGTTATGGAGCTCATGCCTCATCAGCCAAATGTATATTTAGCACAAAATGACCGGGGGCTTGCCAACTACATGTATATTGTGTGTTAATCAGTCTAGAAAAGAGTTCAGCCCACAGCCTTATCAGGTGATACAGTATATAGAGGGTATGCGCATTGCGCATGCTTAAAGTGAATGGCACATCGAGTGGCAAATCGAGTGGCAAAGCAACAGAAAGTGAGTTTAACATTGTTTAATGTTGTTTAATGCAATCAGATTGGACTTTTCTGTTTGGATGCATGGGCTGTCAAGGCCAGAAAGTAGTTTTTGCCACTCAGTAGGCATTCCTGCATAACTTTTTATTTTTGATGATAGAGACCAAAATAATAAGTTCAGTTGTATAATATAGATAGAAATAGCATAGGGAACACATTAACTGATAGTCAAATGCATACAGCTGTAGAGAGATTAAAGACAATTGCTACAATATATTGCATGCTAATTTAAATCCGTGTAAAAATAAACCCATAAACAACACTGTGTATGGTGAGGGACTAAGGGACTTGTCTCAAGTGAGAGAGTACCCTTGGCTAGGTCTGCCGGGCTGTCGGGGCTCATGTTGTGCATTTGTGGTGATGCAATGTGACAGCGTGCTGGCAGGCATGTCCTCAATGATGAACTCATCTTCTACAATCAGTGCTCCATGTCTCCCATCTAAGTGCACGCACACATGCGCCTGAATGCAAGCATTAGCCCCCACCACCACCTCCAACACACGCACGCAAGCACATATACAAACAGACCACATCCCCCAAGCCCTGCAGCAATCGACGACCTACATGTGGTGTCGGAGTGCAGTCGCTATAAGGTTGGCCCAGGCTAGCCAGTTGATGTAGGACATGACATGAGTGAAGGAAGCATTGCTCATGTACTGCATTTTCTATTGAATCTGAAACCCAATGGCTTTGTAATGGTCATGCAACTGTGCAAATATGTAGCCACATGAGCACACACACACCAACATAACGCAAGTAAATGCACATATTGTACACGCATATATTATAGACAATTATGTGTTTCAAAATCAACCATTAATAGTTTCAGATGAGATAAGCAGATTCCTTTGAGATGTGGTTGTGTCTGATGTTCAGTCTATCTTGCACTATTTATATCTTCCCACGCAATGCTCAGCCCCAGGCTTGTGCTGGCCTGTCATCTGTTTCTGATGCTAACATGAAACTTGTGATCTCATGTTTTAGGTTAAAGGGGTCAAAACTTCAAAATCTTTGATTTTTCAATTCTAAAATCCGGTTGTGATCATTTAATCCAAATTTCCAGTGGTTTGCTCTCTGTAGGCTGCAAGCTGTATGATGTGTAACAGTGCAGATGAAATAATAATCACTCATGTGCCTACTATTTACATTGCTGATCACATGAGCAAATTCAAGAGGATGATAGAATAGCATAGTGCAAATTTTGCTCAGATTTCCTCTGTGTAGTGGGTGACTCAATTGTCTGTGTAATTTCTTCACAGCAATATAAAACACTGAGTGAGAAGTGAACGTAGCAGAGTGCTCAGACTGCTTTCAGAGGCTGATCCTCTTGGAGAAGAGCTACTTCAAATAATTTCTAATTTCCACATTTTCTATTTGAAATGAAAAGGCATTTGTTCTGCACCCAGTGATCCAGGAGCCCTGGAGTGAGGCTCATAGAGCCCCTATGCATGGTAATTAAACAAAGTCATCATTAGGACTGCATATTTGCATAACTCCTGCAAACACCAACTCGACACAGTGGGACACACACAGCTGTCTTCCATCTGCTCCAGATGTTTTGTTATCGCTAAACAAGAAAGGTTCCCGCACCTCATAGTTCATATTATCCTCATGGATTAAGACTCAATTATCTTTTAGGGTCCCCCTACCCATAACAGGCAGTCTGGTGAGAACACAAATACACTACTCTAGTTGTAAGGCTTATGTGGGTGAAGAAAGCACGTAGATGTTTGATCATACAGGACTTACAGTCTAAGTCTATAAAGTAAAGTATTAGAGTATTTACATTATATTTGCTGCATGTAAAAAAAAAAAAGATCTTAAAAATATGTGTCAGGTCTGTTAGTCAGATTTGATTGATTGACATTTTTATTTCACAGTATGTAGAATGGGTACATTTCAAACGAAAGCACAAGTCAATACAAAAACTGCTATGTTAGTCCTACTGTATAGGCTGAGGGGCCTACATATTTGAGCATTACCCCTAGGTATCCCTAGGGGCACTATCAAAGGTAATAGAGCATGCACATCCACTCTAGCCCAGGTGCTGGACAAATGACAGTACAAGAGAAAGAAATAGAGTCCGCAACACTATAAGGAATAACTCAGCTCCACTGGTTTATTAATTCACCGTTTCGATCACTGGGATCTTCTTCAGGAATTCATTACTGAATAATCTATCCATGTCCCCACCAGGCCGACTGGCCTACCCAGGGCTGTGTAATAGGCAGAATGTGACATTGATTGCAGGGATGATGGTGCAGAGGGGTGGCAGTGGCTCAAGGGTAGAGTGACCGGATGGGAAAAAAAAGGTTCCCAGTTCAAACCCGGGCTCCCCCAGAGTTAGTGTCAAAGTGTCCTTGAGCAAGACTGAACCCCTAATTGCTCCCGATGTGCAGGTTGGTGCCTTGCATGGTTTCATCTGGCATCGGTGTGTGAATGTGTGTGGGTGAATGTAATGCACAATCTCTGTAAAGCGCCTTGGGTGAATGCACCATTTACCAGTATTGTCTCAACTGTACTAGGCATAGACATACAGTATGTGTTGTAGAGGCATGCCCCATGTACACTACTGTTACACTGATGTTACACACTGTTACACTACGTGGTTACACTATTCTGTAACGGTTACACCACTGTGTTACACACTGTTACACTACTGTGTTACACACTGTTAAGGTCCTTTCAGATGAGCAGAGATTAACGCGCCTAGTAATTCATTTTCAATGAGACCTGCATTCCTTTTGTACGCACAGAGAAGTCGAGGGGCGACAACGCAAGCGTATTTACGTGATCGCGGCCCCGTGAAATTGTCGCGCTCGTTCTCATGCACACGCCATCTTTTCATGCACACTTTTGCGGCTTTCGCTTTTTTAATTTTTTTTATGGAGGGACAGACAGTAGGCTGACAGGAAATGGGGAGAGAGATGGGGGGATGACATGCAGTAAAGGCCGTCAGGATCGGGAGTCGAACCCGCGGCACACTGCCAGACTGGATTACCAGCCAAGGTGCCTGGACTGTTGAGCCAAGGCCCAGGCCTAGACCTGTATTCTATTGAGCTTTTTTTTACGCTTGCGTTGTCTCGCCCCTTATGAGCAGACCTGGAGCAGACCTGCAGGAGAGAGACGGGAAATGACACTCAGCAAAGGTCGTCAGGATCGCATTAGAGCCTATAGGCTCTATTTTCGTCTATGCTAAAACGCTTATCCTAAACTACTTTTTTTTACAATTTGGAAAAACATTTTTGAAAAGTTAAAATGGCCAATCTACATCGACATGTTGTGAGCTTGTAGAATGGCTATTTTAACTATTCAAAAATGTTTTTCAAAATAGTAAAAATCACACCCGTGTGAAGTGAGTGGTGCAACTCCGTTTGGGGGTCTCCAGGGGTTCCCTCTACTGCAGGGGTTCTCAACCCATGGGTCGCGACCCCTCGCGGGGTCGCCAAATTATTTTGGGGGGTCCCCAAATATTTTTTTTTTTTCTTTTATGCAACTGAATGGCTGGAAAATGGAAATGAAGAGTTTACATATATGATTATATCTGGTTTCAGTATTTATTTATGGTGTATTGTCTCTATTATAAAGGTTATTGTAGCAGTCAATTTATATTGGGGGTTCGGGAGGGGTTGCCAAAGCATTTCCGGGGGTCCCCGGCCAAAAACATTGAGAACCCCTGCTCTACTGCAGGGGTTCTCAACGTTTTTGGCCGGGGACCCCCGGAAATGCTTTGGCAATGTCTCGGGACCCCCGCCCCGCCCCCTCCCGACCCCAATATAAATTGACTGCTACAATAACCTTAAACCATTTTGGTGTTTTAAGCATTGTTATAATTTAGCTATTGAAAAATAGCAGATCTACAAGCGCGGTACGAGCTTGTAGGTCTGCTATTTTTGAAAAATCGTGAAAATAAAATTTTAAAAAAAATCCTTTTTTCTTTTTTTTTTTAAATAATTTGGGGACCCTCTAAAATAATTTGGCGACCCCCCGAGGGGTCGCGACCCACGGGTTGAGAACCCCTGCTCTACTGTACTGTCTGTCACACCTGAAATCATCATACAGTTAATGTGTGTGTGTGTGTGTGTGTGTGTGTGTGAAATGAAAGCTCAAGAACTTGTTTCCAGCCAGGCCCTGCTCATAGAACACATTTCATCGTAGTGGTTCAATGCCTTGTTCAAGGGCACTTCAGCGGTGGTAATTTTAACGTGGCGGACCGCTGATTCGAACTGGCGACCTTCCGGTATCAAGACCGCTCCGCAATGCGTTTGGCCACCGCTGCCACTGCCACCTGTGTGTGGTGTAGGTTGCGCAACAGTGACACTTTGTGGTGAAAACCAACCAAATGCTATTTTCGTGCTCGGACACAGCCAGGGACAGACGGACCCAGGGACACACATAGCTGTCTACCACTCAAAAAAGGTAAAGTAGTAAGAGAGCCCCTATGTGGTAGGCGGTGGCCTATGTGCCTGTACCGATAGGCCAGCGGGCGCCCATTCTTTTATTTTTTGAGAAAGCATTCCATTAAACTTGATGAGGGGCTTTCAAAGCTAGCTCACCATATTTAGCTGATTTGTCTCATTAATGTCAGTTGACCATTGAAGTCAAATCTTTTAAATTCCTGGGTATTTATGCAACATTACATTGCAGACTGGGTGCAATGGTGCATTTTATATAGTATGTTATTGCCATCTACTGGTCAATTGTGAATACAGCATAACATGCACTTGTAGGTATAGTGCAGAGGCATAGCTCAGTATATTAGACCAGCGGTTCCCAAACATTTTGTTACCTCCAGACCTAGCTGACGCACCCCCCCACATGGAAATATAAATTGCATACACTATATAGAGACATTTATTTCCTATTTATATGCACATATGAACCTGAATATGGCATATGCAGCATAGGCTATATTCTGCATATACTTGCCATATATTGGCATAATATATTTAAAACTAGAAAGGTCGCAATTTAAAAAAAGTTGCAAAGTGTGGTTGCCGCAGTAGCTTACATATGCCCCTCCCACTGATATTGCCAGCCAATTGCAATGTCACGTCACCCCTGCGATCATGCGTAAGTAATTCAGAGGGGATTTATCCCCCAAAAATCATGTTTTTGCGACAAACGGTTACATTTCTCGCATTTGCGGCGCCCCCTATGGATGAAAATGGAATTGCTTTTGGTACTTGGTTGATTGAACCACCCGCGACATGTGATTCAAATTTGGGATGGATTGGACATTTTGTTCGTGATTTATGGCATTTTTTGTAAAATAGGCCCCTCCTACTATCTTCGGACGACGATTACGGCCGAACGATACGCACTACCAAAATTCTGCAGTTGGTGTTTTAATCGGATGGGTCCCGAGATCATGTGTGCCGATTTTTGTGAGATTTGGACAAAATCTGTAGGAGGAGGAACAAAAAGTGTGTTTTGGAGAAAATTCAAAATGGCGGAAAATCTATCATGACGCAAATGGGCGTGTCCTATATGGGGAGATGCGTCATGATCCAAGGAATCCAGGGATTTTTTTTACGACCTACGGTTCAAGAGTTATAAGCCAAAACGTAAAGTGGGCTGTTATAGCGCCACCATGAGGCCGACCGATAACATTATACGTTGATTAATTTTAGTAATTATTATGAACCTACCCTCCAAGTTTTGTAACTATAGTGCTTACAGTCTCTGAGGAAAAAATACTTGAATGTGAGAAAATGCGAATTTTATTCACTAATAAATTAATATCAATTAAACTATACAACATTTCTCTTAAAAAAATACAAGCACATCCTTCCCGATGAAGCCGGTCAATTTGACATATGGCTCAAGTGCGTACAGTCAAAACTGTGTGAGGAGTAGCGAATCAAAAAAAAGACTACTCCAGTGGAATAAAGTGTTCCAATTACAAGAGTCTGGTTGCCCTTTTAGGGCAACCACACTAACTAGAAAGAAGCAATTCTGGGTAATTGCAAAGTATCGTTGCCTCCATCACACCCGTCGCACCGATGTCGTCGGGGACCCAAGGAGTCTGCCAGGAGGTGTTGTGTTAGAGGCCAAGTCCAAACAACATGCTATTCAAATGTGGTGCTGGTCGGATCCTGATTTCAAAAATAAGCCCCTCCCACAAATTGTACGAGTCAATTAAATGGTCACATCACCCCTGAGATCATGTGTAAGTATTTTAGTGCTGATGGATCCCCCCAACATATTGTTTTTTCAACAAACGGTGACATTTGTGGCATTTGTGGCGCCCCCTATGGGTGAAAATGGAATTGCTTTTGGCGCTGCATTGATTGAACCACTCTCGATATGTGATTAAAATGCGGGGTGGATTGAACGTTCCGTTCATTATTTGTGGCATTCTTTGTAAAATAGGCCCCTCCTACTAACTTTGGAAGCCTATTACGACCAAACGTTAGGGAATATAAAAATTCTGCCTGTGGTCAAGTAATCGGATCGCGCCAGAGATCATGTGTACCAATTTGTGTGAGATTTGGACAAAATGTGTTGGAGGGTGAGCAAAAAGTGTGTTTTGAAGAAAATGCAAATCGCTAGAAAGGTCAAAACGCCACGATGCGCTTTTTTCATCGCTAGAAAGGTCAAAACGCCACTATGCGCTTTTTTCATCGCTAGAAAGGTCAAAGCGCCACGATGCGCTTTTTTCATCGCTAGAAAGGTCAAAACGCCACGATGCGCTTTTTTCATCGCTAGTAAGGTCAAAACGCGATGATGCACTTTTTTCATTGCTAGAAAGGTCAAAAGGTCAAAACGCGACGATGCGCTTTTTTCAAAGCTAGAAAGGTCAAAACGCGACGATGCGCTTTTTTCATCGCTAGAAAGGTCAAAACGCAGCGATGCGCTTTTTTCACCTTTTGACCTTTGACCTTTCACCTTTTGACCTTTGACCTTTCATCGCTAGAAAGGTCAAAACGCCACGATGCGCTTTTTTCATAATTTTTCGCTAGAAAGGTCAAAACGCCACGATGCGCTTTTTTCATCGCTAGAAAGGTCAAAACGCCACGATGCGTTTTTTTCATCGCTAGAAAGGTCAAAACGCCACGATGCGCTTTTTTCAAAATTTTTCGCTAGAAAGGTCAAAACGCCACGATGCGCTTTTTTCACCTTTTCACCTTTGACCTTTTGACCTTTCACCTTTTGGCCTTTGACCTTTAATCGCTAGAAAGGTCAAAACGCCACGATGCGCTTTTTTCATCGGTAGAAAGGTCAAAGCGCCACGATGCGCTTTTTTCATCGCTAGAAAGGTCAAAACGCGACGATGCACTTTTTTCATTGCTAGAAAGGTCAAAAGGTCAAAACGCGACGATGCGCTTTTTTCAACGCTATAAAGGTGAAAACGCCACGATGCGCTTTTGTCATCGCTAGAAAGGTCAAAACGCCACGATGCGCTTTTTTCACCTTTTGACCTTTCACCTTTTGACCTTTGACCTTTCATCGCTAGAAAGGTCAAAACGCCACGATGCGCTTTTTTCACCTTTTGACCTTTGACCTTTTGACGACCTTTTGACCTTTGACCTTTAATCGCTAGAAAGGTCAAAACTTGTCATCATTTTTCGCTAGAAAGGTCAAAACGCCACGATGCGCTTTTTTCATAGTTTTTCGCTAGAAAGGTCAAAACGCCACGATGCGCTTTTTTCATCGCTAGAAAGGTCAAAACGCCACGATGCGCTTTTTTCACCTTTTGACCTTTCACCTTTTGACCTTTGACCTTTCATCGCTAGAAAGGTCAAAACGCCACGATGCGCTTTTTCACCTTTTGTCCTTTGACCTTTTGACCTTTGACCTTTTGACCTTTGACCTTTCATCGCTAGAAAGGTCAAAACGCCACGATGCGCTTTTTTCAACGCTATAAAGGTGAAAACGCCACGATGCGCTTTTGTCATCGCTAGAAAGGTCAAAACGCCACGATGCGCTTTTTCACCTTTTGACCTTTCACCTTTTGACCTTTCACCTTTTGACCTTTGACCTTTCATCGCTAGAAAGGTCAAAACGCCACGATGCGCTTTTTTCACCTTTTCACCTTTGACCTTTTGACGACCTTTTGACCTTTGACCTTTCATCGCTAGAAAGGTCAACTTTTTTCATCATTTTTCGCTAGAAAGGTCAAAACGCCACGATGTGCTTTTTTCATAATTTTTCGCTAGAAAGGTCAAAACGCCACGATGCGCTTTTTTCATCGCTAGAAAGGTCAAAACGCCACGATGCGCTTTTTTCATAATTTTTCGCTAGAAAGGTCAAAACGCCACGATGCGTTTTTTTCATCGCTAGAAAGGTCAAAACGCCACGATGCGCTTTTTTCACCTTTTGACCTTTGACCTTTTGACCTTTCACCTTTGACCTTTCATCGCTAGAAAGGTCAAAACGCCACGATGCGCTTTTTTCATCGCTAGAAAGGTCAAAACACCACGATGCGCTTTTTTCATCGCTAGAAAGGTCAAAACGCGACGATGCACTTTTTTCATTGCTAGAAAGGTCAAAAGGTCAAAACGCGACGATGCGCTTTTTTCAAAGCTAGAAAGGTCAAAACGCGACGATGCGCTTTTTTCATCGCTAGAAAGGTCAAAACGCAGCGATGCGCTTTTTCCGCCTTTTGACCTTTGACCTTTTGACCTTTCACCTTTTGACCTTTGACCTTTCATCGCTAGAAAGGTCAAAACGCCACGATGCGCTTTTTTCATCGCTAGAAAGGTCAAAACGCCACAATGCGCTTTTTTCATCGCTAGAAAGGTCAAAACGCCACGATGCGCTTTTTTCATCGCTAGAAAGGTCAAAACGCCACGATGCGCTTTTTTCATCGCTAGAAAGGTCAAAACGCCACAATGCGCTTTTTTCATCGCTAGAAAGGTCAAAACGCCACGATGCGCTTTTTTCATCGCTAGAAAGGTCAAAGCGCCACGATGCGCTTTTTTCATCGCTAGAAAGGTCAAAACGCCACGATGCGCTTTTTTCATCGCTAGAAAGGTCAAAACGCGACGATGCACTTTTTTCATTGCTAGAAAGGTCAAAAGGTCAAAACGCGACGATGCGCTTTTTTCAAAGCTAGAAAGGTCAAAACGCGACGATGCGCTTTTTTCATCGCTAGAAAGGTCAAAACGCAGCGATGCGCTTTTTTCACCTTTTGACCTTTCACCTTTTGACCTTTCACCTTTCATCGCTAGAAAGGTCAAAACGCCACGATGCGCTTTTTTCATCGCTAGAAAGGTCAAAACGCCACGATGCGCTTTTTTCATCGCTAGAAAGGTCAAAACGCCACGATGCGCTTTTTTCACCTTTTGACCTTTGACCTTTCACCTTTTGACCTTTCACCTTTTGACCTTTGACCTTTCATCGCTAGAAAGGTCAAAACGCCACGATGCGCTTTTTTCACCTTTTCACCTTTGACCTTTTGACGACCTTTTGACCTTTGACCTTTCATCGCTAGAAAGGTCAACTTTTTTCATCATTTTTCGCTAGAAAGGTCAAAACGCCACGATGTGCTTTTTTCATAATTTTTCGCTAGAAAGGTCAAAACGCCACGATGCGCTTTTTTCATCGCTAGAAAGGTCAAAACGCCACGATGCGCTTTTTTCATAATTTTTCGCTAGAAAGGTCAAAACGCCACGATGCGTTTTTTTCATCGCTAGAAAGGTCAAAACGCCACGATGCGCTTTTTTCACCTTTTGACCTTTGACCTTTTGACCTTTCACCTTTGACCTTTCATCGCTAGAAAGGTCAAAACGCCACGATGCGCTTTTTTCATCGCTAGAAAGGTCAAAACACCACGATGCGCTTTTTTCATCGCTAGAAAGGTCAAAACGCGACGATGCACTTTTTTCATTGCTAGAAAGGTCAAAAGGTCAAAACGCGACGATGCGCTTTTTTCAAAGCTAGAAAGGTCAAAACGCGACGATGCGCTTTTTTCATCGCTAGAAAGGTCAAAACGCAGCGATGCGCTTTTTCCGCCTTTTGACCTTTGACCTTTTGACCTTTCACCTTTTGACCTTTGACCTTTCATCGCTAGAAAGGTCAAAACGCCACGATGCGCTTTTTTCATCGCTAGAAAGGTCAAAACGCCACAATGCGCTTTTTTCATCGCTAGAAAGGTCAAAACGCCACGATGCGCTTTTTTCATCGCTAGAAAGGTCAAAACGCCACGATGCGCTTTTTTCATCGCTAGAAAGGTCAAAACGCCACAATGCGCTTTTTTCATCGCTAGAAAGGTCAAAACGCCACGATGCGCTTTTTTCATCGCTAGAAAGGTCAAAGCGCCACGATGCGCTTTTTTCATCGCTAGAAAGGTCAAAACGCCACGATGCGCTTTTTTCATCGCTAGAAAGGTCAAAACGCGACGATGCACTTTTTTCATTGCTAGAAAGGTCAAAAGGTCAAAACGCGACGATGCGCTTTTTTCAAAGCTAGAAAGGTCAAAACGCGACGATGCGCTTTTTTCATCGCTAGAAAGGTCAAAACGCAGCGATGCGCTTTTTTCACCTTTTGACCTTTCACCTTTTGACCTTTCACCTTTCATCGCTAGAAAGGTCAAAACGCCACGATGCGCTTTTTTCATCGCTAGAAAGGTCAAAACGCCACGATGCGCTTTTTTCATCGCTAGAAAGGTCAAAACGCCACGATGCGCTTTTTTCACCTTTTGACCTTTGACCTTTTGACCTTTGACCTTTCATCGCTAGAAAGGTCAAAACTTTTTTCATCATTTTTCGCTAGAAAGGTCAAAACGCCACGATGCGCTTTTTTCATCATTTTTCGCTAGAAAGGTCAAAATGCCACGATGCGCTTTTTTCATCGCTAGAAAGGTCAAAACGCCACTATGCGCTTTTTTCATCATTTTTCGCTAGAAAGGTCAAAACGCCACGATGCGCTTTTTTCACCTTTTGACCTTTCACCTTTTGACCTTTGACCTTTCATCGCTAGAAAGGTCAAAACGCCACGATGCGCTTTTTTCATCGCTAGAAATGCCAAAACGCCACGATGCGCTTTTTTCATCGCTAGAAATGCCAAAACGCCACGATGCGCTTTTTTCATCGCTATAAATGCCAAAACGCCACGATGCGCTTTTTTCATCGCTAGAAATGCCAAAACGCCACGATGCGCTTTTTTCATCGCTAGAAATGCCAAAACGCCACGATGCGCTTTTTTGGGGGAGGAGTAGTGCGTCAAACAAAAGGTTACTCTAGTGGAATAATAACTAGAAAGAAGCAATTCTGGGAAATTGCAAAGTATTGTTGCCTCCATCGCACCCGTCGCACCGATGTAGTCGGGGACCCAAGGAGTCTGCCAGGAGGTGTTGCGTTAGAGGCCAAGTCCAAACAACATGCTATTCAAATTTGGTGCTAGTCGGATCTTGATTTAAAAAATAAGCCCCTCCCACAAATTGTACGAGTCAATTAAATGGTCACATCACCCCTGAGATCATGTGTAAGTATTTTAGTGCGGATGGATCCCCCCAACATATTGTTTTTTCAACAAACGGTGACATTTGTGGCGCCCCCTATGGGTGAAAATGGAATTGCTTTTGGCGCTGCATTGATTGAACCACTCTCGATATGTGATTAAAATGCGGGGTGGATTGAACGTTCCGTTCATTATTTGTGGCATTCTTTGTAAAATAGGCCCCTCCTACTAACTTCGGAAGCCTATTACGACCAAACGTTAGGGAATATAAAAATTCTGCCTGTGGTCAAGTAATCGGATCGCGCCAGAGATCATGTGTACCAATTTGTGTGAGATTTGGACAAAATGTGTTGGAGGGTGAGCAAAAAGTGTGTTTTGAAGAAAATGCAAATATGGTGCAATTTCATTCTAGACGTAAATGGGCGTGGCCTATGTGGGGAGATCCGTCATGATCCAAGGAATCCATGGAAAAGGAAATTTTGATTTTATGACTTACGGTTCAAGAGTTATAGGGAAAAACGTGAAGTGGGCTGTTATAGCGCCACCATGAGCCTGAGTGATGTAATTCCTTTTCAATTAATTTTCATAATTATTATGAACCTCCAGCCTAAGTCTTGTAAATATGGTGCTTACGGTCTCCAAGGGAAGAAATACTTAAATTGGAGCCGTAATTAGTCTTCGATCTTCCCATTATAAGTCAATGGAGAAGTAATTAATTCATATCAATTCAACTATACAACGGATCTCTTAGCAAGGAGATAGCACACGATTCCCGACGAAGCCGGTCGATTTGACATATGGCTCGAGTGCGTGCGGCAAAAACTGTGGGAGGAGTAGCGCGGCAAAGTATTCCAAAGTAGGGGAACAATAGTATGGTCGCCATAGGCAACCATACTAATAAAGTGTTACAATTACAATAGTCTGGTTGCCACACTTGAAATTAAATGAAATGATTACTATATTTACCCAGGGTATCTGGGCTAAGCTCAAGAACTTGTTTCCAGCCAGGCCCTGCTCATAGAACACATTTCATCGTAGTGGTTCAATGCCTTGTTCAAGGGCACTTCAGCGGTGGTAATTTTAACGTGTCGGACCGCTGATTCGAACTGGCGACCTTCCGGTCTCAAGACCGCTCCGCTATCCGTTCGGCCACCGCTGCCACACCATGTCGCGCACCCCCTAGAAGGCACTCACGCACCACAGTTTGGGAACCACTGTTAATTAGACCAATCGGTCCGGAGTAGGGTTTAATGCCGGGATCCCGGGATTTCGGGCCTCCCGGGCATAGGGCACGCAATTTCCCGCCCGGAAATTTCTTCGGGACCCGTCGTCCCGGAGTTTTTTTTTTCTTGTAGGGAAATTACACTAAAGGGGTTTTCACACAGTGCGCGTTCTTTCCCCTTATCTATGAGTGATCAAATGTCCAATCTGAACCCTCCCATCATTTTCAAACATGTTTGATGATATTTATATGGAATTATGGATTACACTCGAGGGCTGCAATGGGAACTGGAGCCAGCGGGACCCAACGTAAATGTTGGCGGCGCGGGCGGTATTTAAATAGCCTACCTGCGGACGGGCAGGCACGGCCGGTCAAGATGAAATCAGTGGGACCCCGCGAATCCTGCATCCTCCCGCAATTAATCAGATAGGGCCTATAGAGTTTATATACACTTTAGCAAAATATGAATGTCTGACAGACATCTTCAGGCACGCTCCCAAAGCTGCTGCACATGTCAATCATTAGCCTAATCAGTCACTCTGTGAGAATTGTGTGTTTTACGCATGGTTTTACGGACGGAGCGAGGAGTTTCCTTTCTCTGTGATGGACATTGTCACTTCTAAACCCCTTTTTGCTTTTGCCTGCATGTGTGCAGCAATAACGTGAAACGGAACACAAACAAAGATGAGTAGGCTACAATTTGTTTTATAATAACCACCAGCATGCAGCGTCTCTCTCTCTCTCTCTTTTTCTCTCTCTCTATCTCCCTCTCTCTCTCTCTCTCTAATAATCAGTGTGCTGTGCACTGGACGTGCTGGCTAATTTAACAGTAACACCCAATCAGACTTTTCATAAAGTACAAAGCGGGATGATCACATTCTCTGCAGCGGAGAAGGGGACCCACTGCATGCTCAAAGGGTGAAAGACCATAGCTAAGGTATCTATGTGAAAGACGTGAGATCGTTTATTTTTTCCCCCCGTGCTTAGTCACATTAGTGCAAACTCCTGTGTCCCTTTTTCTGAATAGCGTAGTAGGCCTATAACATTATTAATATTTTAATTTAATACTTTTATTGTAGGCTATATGTTCATATTTCATTCAAATAAAACGTTTTAAACCAAAAAATATCACTATTCTATTGAACATATGAAGTATCTATACATATAAATGCATTTTGGTGGGCACTTTTTTTCTTTTTTTTCTGACGGGAATTCCCGCGGGAGCCCGGGAAAAGGTCCGCAAATTCCCGGGAATTAAAATGAGCCAAATCCGGGAAAATATTAAACCCTAGTCCGGAGGGTCCGTGGGGTTCCCGACTCGATTTGGCAGGACGGTGACCCTGGGTGCCTGTGGGTTCTGTCGCCTTGAACTAAAGTAATACAACTCTTAGTGGTGGATCACTCGGCTTACGTGTTGATAAAGAACGCAGCTAGCGTTCTATGTGAATTGCAGGACACATTGCTCATCGACACTTTGAACGCACCTTGCGGCCCCGGGTTGCGGGTTGGGCATCCCTGCGGACTCCGGCCGACCGGCGGGGAGAGTCGCCTCTCCCTGAGCATATGAGCCCTACCGACTACCAACGAACTCAGATCAGACGAGACGACCCACTTTTTAGGCATTTCTAAGTAGAGGAAAATAAACTAACAAGGATTCCCCCATTATCGGGGGAATGGGCGGAGGAAATGTGGCGTACAGGAGACAGCCGTCGCCCGGGTGTTGATCGGGGACCTGAGTCCTTCTGATAGAGGCTCAGCCCGTGGACGGTGTGAGGCCGGTAGCGGCCCCCGTCGCCCCTGGGCACCATCTCCTCGGAGTCGGGTTGTTTGCGAATGCAGCCCAAATGTAAAGCTGGTGGTAAACTCTAAATACCGGCACGAGACTGATAGCGGACAAGTACCGCGAGGGAAAGTTGAAAAGAACTTTGAAGAACTTTGCGTCACAACCGTGGTTCGGCCTGGAAGGGCTCGGGGCGAAGTCAGCTCGCCCAGACCGAGCTTTATACTTGGATGTGCGCTACAGGTGCAAGAAGGCGGCTCTTCGGTGCACAGGCCTCTACTTTTGTGAGTGAGAATGTGCCAGCTGACTCTGTTATGTAGCCTATGCACAATGGGTCACCAGTGATTCAGTTAATGGCTGTGTTGTTTCATTGTGCCATCATTATTTGCCTATTGTTTCAGTGTTGTATTGAATTATTAGCCCTTATTACACTATTATGCCAATTATTATGAATTACATACACGCATGAAGGTTATTAGATATTTTGGTCTGTGTGTTTGTGTGTGAAACAGTAAGTAAAAATCACACCTGTGTGAGCAGGGCAGGCTGTGTGTGTATTATTTACTATTCTGTCCCTATCGGTTTACAACTCGAACGGGGCTGAGTCGGCTCTACCAAACTTTGCAACGCTTGACACAGCAACTCGGTGGTCTCACGTAGCTCAAGTTCGGTAGCGCCCCTCCGTCATTGTCTATGGGGAGGTATTTTAGTGTCATATGTAGGGATTTTTGGCTTTTCTAGTCGTGTATGCACGGAATTGCAATCCGAAATCTGTGAATGGCCTGGCTGCTCAACAGTGTGTGACCTGAATGCGACACCAATCATCTGCAGCGGTCATTCTATACAGACAGTCGTACTCTACACAGACATACAGTATTTATCACAAAATATTGTTTTGTGATGATTAGGCCCCTCCCACTGCCACACCCCTTTTTTGGAAGACGTCATGACCAGTTACTCAGCTGTTCTTTGGGTCATGACCAACCTTTCTGAAAAAGTAAATGCTGTGCAAATTTGTATGTCTACTTGGAAATGTGGTATATTTTCATACCATTATACACTGCAGAGACTTAACCAAAACTGGAGAGCACGAGAAAAGTGTGACACAGCAGACAGAGCAGATGAGATGTTGTTGGTTTATTCAGAGTACACAGCGGAGCATACAGCATATGTCCCTTAGCATGTAATTGTCCTTAGATGTGACTCAGGAGTATAAACAAACCATCACACCCTAGGGGTCCCGGGCCAAGAGTGAAAACAAGCTCTCAGATCGACACCTCCAGATGACAACAGCTGAAAGTCACTCAGGTCTACTGAATGTAAATACATGTAGGCCTACACATTTTGTAAGATAATTATAGGTTCCCATATATCACAGAAGTTATGCACCTTTTTGTGATAGGCCACTCCCATTGCATTTGCCCCACGCCTTTTAGCCAATTGGTATGAAAGCACTTGACCTTCATGCAACATTTCAGCCTCCTACAGCAAATATTGTAGCTGTAGGGTCATTTAGGAAGATTTGACCAACCGCTGGTGGCCATTTTGAAAAATGGCTGCCATGCCCACAGAGCCGTCGCTGCACTGCGAGTAGGGCAACACGCCGAGAGGGGCAACAAAATGTGCCAAAAGTGCCAAACCGACCCTCAAAATAACAATTTTCACCGCGGCTCCGCCGCGTAATAACGAGCGGCTGTGTGTGCGTCCTCGCAAACAGCAAAAATAGACGATCTGCATGAGGAATAGCAGCGCTCTCGTCGGGAGGGGGGGCAGCACAAATATCCTACGAGTAGGGCAACCAAATGGTCAGCTACGTCCCTGCACGCCCACCAGGATGAGAATTTGGGATGGCCCAATATCCAGATTTGTTCCCAATATATCTATCAACACTTCTGCCAAATTTGTCGCTTTTATCATAAAATGAACGATAGGTTAGCTATGCCGCCTCACTAGAAGCCTTGTGTTAACACCCAAGAGTCAAACACATGGACATGGGGATGATGGGGCTAGCTAGTGTTAAAGCCAAAGATCTACCATTTACTGTATATCATGCCAAGATTGGATTAGTTTTACCCTTAGCCACTTAGCGGACTGGTATTAGGCTTTCAGGCTGACCTACAGTAGGCTACTCTGTGGCGTCTGCGCTACATTCACCCAACCATCAAGTTAAATGTTTCAAACATAAATGTTTGAAACACACACACAGACACACACACTGTTTTGATTGATTGATTGAAGAATTTATTAACAGTTTGCAGAATTACAGTACATTTCAAGCACAAACTCAATACAAAGGCTGTTAACTGTGAGTGGACGACCCAATTAAGCATTACACTTGTTTCCAACAGGGTCCACCATGTTCAAATCATCAAAACATTTAGAGACGTACAAATAGACACTTCTATAGACAGAACAGGAATTCATCAAAAAAGAATTCATCAAAAAGGAGGTAAAAAGGGAAAAGAAATATATACAGTGAGGGGAAAAAAGGGGGGGGCGGGGGGGGGGGGATTCAGATTTTACGGGGGCCAGTTTCGAATTGCAGCCATCCGTAGGTGCCCTTTGAGAGCGGTTTTGAAGGAGTCAAGGGATTCGCATGTCTTAATGACAGTTGGTAGGGCGTTCCACATTTTGGTGGCATAGGAGCGAAAAGAATTTAGTCCCTTGTTTGTGCCGAATCTGGGTTGTACATGGTTCGTTGCACTCCCTCTGGTGTTGTGGGTGTGGACTTCGTTAACATTAAGGAAGTATCTAGACAGGTACATGGGTATCTTGGTGGTGTATCGAATCTTGTGGACCAGACCCATTGCAAGATGCTGTACTCTGTCGTCGACCCTAAGCCATTCCAGCCTGTCGAAGTGGGCAGGGGTGAGGTGGGTTCGGGGGGCTAGATCAAGTAGGAGCCTGACCAGTTTGTTTTGGGAAGTCTGGAGCCTGGTTTTAAGGGCCTTTGAGGTGCTGTGGTACCAGGAGGTGCATGCATAGTCAAAGAAACCCTGTACAAGGGCTCCTGTTAAGGTCTTCAAGGTGTTTTTGTTGACCAGTGAGGAGATCCTGTAGAGGAATCTTGTTCTATGGTTGACTTTTTTGATTACGTTGGTGGCCATTTTATCACCGGAAAGATTAGCCTCCAGGATGGAACCTAGGTAGGTAATTTCATCTTTACGTGTGATAACATTGTCACCCACTCTAACCAAGAAGCCATTTGCCTTGCTGAGATTACTAATAGAGCCAAAGAGAATGGATTCAGTTTTTCCCAGGTGTAAAGATAGTTTGTTATCAGCGAGCCAGGTGCAGATTCTACCGAGTTCAGAGCTGAGGGCATTTTCAACCTGCAGTTTGTCCCTGTCCGAGACCAGCAGTGCTGAGTCATCTGCGAACAGGAACAAGTTGCAGTCACAGGCTGAAGTCATGTCGTTTACATATATTAGGAACAGTAGAGGCCCTAGTATGCTTCCTTGTGGAACGCCACAGCTCACTGGGAGGGGGGGGGACAGTGTTCCGTTCACTTCCACCATCTGTTCTCTCCCCTCCAGGTAGGATTGCATCCAGCTCACTGATGTGCTATCGAAACCAATTGCTTTTAGTTTGTTAACCAGTATGGAGTGGATACTGTATGTATACTGTATGTATACATACATACATACGTGGATACTGTATGTATCCACGTCATAAACAGATGTACAAGAATGCCTATAGTACAAAGGACATAGCCTGCCCTAAACACTGCCAGTGCAGTCAGTGACAGTCAGATGATTATAATAAGAAAACAGACAAAGTGCAAACAAAGTGCATATGACTGACTATGAGGCAGAACATAACTCCAGAACGTTTTCCAACTTCAGGAGCTACCAGCAAGTGGCAGCAAAAGCTTAAAGTTAGAAGTAGAAGGGTTTAGAAGAAGTCCGTCCACACAGGAAGGTGTAAACTGCGGAAGTGCACGTCATTTCTGGAGTATAGACGAGAGCTCAGCTAGCAAGTAAACATCCAACAACAACACACGCACGACGGCCCTCACTCATGACGAAGCCTCCCGAAGGACCGTAAATATGCATCCATTTGCACCCATTTCTCAATTTTCTTTCGATACAGCCACAAGAGCCGAGTGAGTGGAAGTGTAGGATGGCGACAGGTGGCGGCGGCGGCCGAGTGGCGTCGAATCTCGAAGGACAACAACAAGCATCCAATTTGGCGCAGTCCGGAGCGGGTCGGAATGCTGCTGCTGGGGCGCCACAAAATGTGCCTCCTGCCCCGGCGTCCATTTCCCCTCCGCCGCAGATGCAGGGCCTCCACCGGGAGCCCATGTACAACTGGCAGGCCACCAAGAGCTCCCTGAAGGAGCGCTTCGCCTTTCTGTTCAATAACGAACTCCTCAGTGACGTTAGGTTTATCGTGGGCAAAGCCAGACAGGCCCAGAGGATACCAGCCCACAAGTTCGTCCTGGCCGCTGGAAGCGCCGTGTTCGATGCCATGTTCAACGGGGGGATGGCGACCACCTCGGCTGAGATCGAACTGCCCGATGTGGAGCCGGCAGCTTTTCTTGCCTTGCTCAGGTTGGTATGATTAATTAACCACTTTCTAAACACCATCTAAAACGGAGATCAGACGCAATTGACCTGAGTCTGAATAAATAAAGTTGATTGATTGTACTTGGTACGCTCTGTTTTACTCTACACACCAAAGCTCTTCGCCAAAATAACCGATTGATTGATTGATTGACAGTTTGCATGGACAGTACAATCAAGGTCTGCTCATGTTTGTACTAAATCAATTCATCGAAATATTTGGCAATTCTTGTCTTGAAAGCATTGTCTTGTGTTGAAAATGTACTATACAAATAAACTTACCTTGCAGTTAGTACCAACCCATGTATTAAAAACGGCAAATTGCTATAAAGATTTGTGAGGTGGGGGATGTCTTTAACAGCGGGGTGTGAGTATTACACTGCAACGAGTTAATCGATGCACACAGGACATAATATTCATTATCCTCTCACAAATTATTGTAGATTTGGCATGCTATTATTACAAGACAGAAGAGCAGATTACTGTCATGACTGGGGCTCTCTTGAGTGTGTGTGGGCTGTGGGGATGACTGATTTGTCATTGCATGCAACTTGATGTACAACAGATCTGTACTGTGTGTAGTCTCCTAGCTCAGGCCAGGTGTAACTGCTATGACTAATCATATGTGTGTCATGATTAGTTGTCACACAAATTATTGCGATAAACTAACTAACGATTTAATTAACATTAGAACATGTAAATTAAAGTCACAAGATTTCTGTTTGGCTTTTAGGCTCCATAAATAAAGGTTGCACATAGCCGCAATTTGCAAGTTCCAAAACACTATTTTTTTTAATAATGGGATTAATCCAGAGTTGCAATACCCTTCATTGATAGGCCATTCATCCAAATCGAATTTCCGATCTGCTTGTATTAAACGACGTTAAACTCACCAACATTGCAGCTGCAGGGCAAGCTTGAATTATATCCTCTTTCAATCTGCAAATCGTTTGTTTCATAAAAATCCACCATAGACATGTTATGACTTATGAGCTACTGATTATGTTTAAGTGTTGGAGTTTTGGAAGCACTCGTCAAAGTCACTGAACGGTCCTGTGTGAAATGACTGACATGTAATAACATTTTATTAAAACAATAATAGTGAAAATAGCCAATCTACAAGCTCACAAGTCACAACGCACTGCAACACATCTGATATTTTTGCCATTGTTTGAAAATGTATCGACATTCTTCAATGTGGAAACGATTCACGATTATCGTGATTTATTAAATAATTGTACATGTCTCAAATAATTGCAATCAGGTGATATGTCATAGTGACAGGCCTACCATCCACCCACACTTATAAATGTATTATCCATTCTTTATCTTTCGCTCCAGGTTTCTGTATTCTGACGAGATTCACATAGGTCCGGAGACTGTGATGACAACTCTGTACACGGCTAAGAAATATGCGGTACCTGCACTGGAGGGGCACTGTGTAGAATTCCTCACAAAACATCTCAGAGCTGACAATGCATTCATGCTTCTAACTCAGGTAAACGTATTTCATACTGTACCTGTACTGTACCAGGTTTGGGAGATATGATGTTTTCAGGCATGCAAGCTACTTGGCCGCTTTCCAAGGCTTGTGAGCTCTGCCACAACGTTTACATCTTATTATAGGCTGCTAATGAGAATAATCCTAAAATAGTTTCATATACAACAAATTAAATTCTGCCTACTGTGTTTAAAAAACTAACACCAAAACAGGCTAGCTCAGCAGTAGTCATTTTGGCACTCAACACGGAAGAGCTGACAGAAAACAGTTTCTCAGATATCAAGATGTTTATTTGGCAACATAACACCAACGGGTCACAAGGTGGTCACTTGTCACAGTGGTGATCACTACTTCGATTTGAAATCCTTCATGAGAGAAAACCCATATTTGCATGCACAACCTAATTTGGAACACAACCTATACATGGCAACATCCATCACGTCATGTTCAGTATTTTCCTGCACAGTGCTTGCTGGTGAATAACGTAATGATAATGGAGAAATGGGCCAGGCAGGGGGGAAATCTGAGCTTTGTGAGCACAGCCCTTCATGGCTGGGGCGCTGTCAGTCATGGATTCGAGTTTGAACATGGGAAGTTCAGTTTTGTTACGAAGTCCACGAACGACAGAAGAACATTTCTTCTTGTTTCCTTTCAGTGGCAAAATAGTGGCAATCATCTCGTGCACACATAATCAGTTTCAGTTCCTTGACCATTATTTTTCTCAGTTCAGTATTGGTCGGAAAAGACATCATTTGAGGTTTGTCAGAAGGTATTACAAAATAAATGTCCCTTTCTTTGCTATCACTGCACAGTTGCAATTGAGATGAATATATTTGACATCACTATTTTCTGTGTCCTGATATGGGTTTCAAACAAACAAGCCAGGGTGTGATTGGATGTCAAACTGTACAAATAGATCTCTGTCTGGGTCTTCACATCACTCGACAATTTAAAAAAGAAAACGGTTGCTCTTAGACATTGTTGCTCTTTTAAACCTAGCTTTGTCCAGTCCACCATATTGAAACAGTAGGCTACAACGAAACACAAAATATCTGATGGATAAAAAAATACAATTTCTCAAATTAGGTGTGCTGCTGAAGGGAGAAGGAACCCAAGGATTTAATCTGCTGAAATACTCATAAACATTTTAAAGCAGACTGCTTTACAAAATCTAGCACAGTGAAAGTATTTGACTTGTTCATAAAAAAAAATCCCTTTTGTATCGTCACCACAGGCCCGGCTATTTGATGAACCTCAGCTTGCCAGCCTCTGCTTGGATACAATTGACAAAAGCACCGCTGATGCCATAAACGCAGAGGGCTTTACTGATATTGACCTAGGTATGTAAATGGCTATCACCAGATGTTTGTCTTGCTGAAAAAGTACTCCCAAGTTCTTAATCGGTCCACATTTTTGTTTGTCCGTTTGCATGTGCAGACACCTTGTGTGCGGTGCTGGAAAGAGACACCCTGGGCATTCGCGAGAACCGTCTGTTTGGGGCAGTGGTGCGCTGGGCAGATGCTGAATGTTACAGGCAACAGCTTCCCCTGACCTCAGAGAACAAACAGAAGGTTCTAGGAAAAGCACTCAAACTCATCCGCTTTCCACTCATGACTGTAGAGGAGTTTGCTGCAGGTAAAATTTAAAACCCAAGTGAAAACCTTTTTTTGACACTTATTTTCTTTATTAAAATGTATAAATCTTGCCCTTGTAAATATCTACTTGTGTGGACATTAATTAAAGTATTCCTGTGCTGTTATTTTTCATGTGTCTGATTTGTCCAAAAGAAAAACTTCAAAGAAAACAATCAGTTTGACATTTTTTCTTGTGCAACAGGGCCTGCCCAGTCTGGAATATTGTTCGATCGGGAGGTGGTAAATCTGTTTTTACACTTTACAGTAAACCCCAAACCGCGCGTAGACTACAATGACCGACCTCGCTGCTGCCTCAGGGGAAAGGAATGCAGTATAAATAGGTTCCAGCAGGTTGAGAGTCGCTGGGGGTACAGTGGTACCAGTGACAGGATCAGGTGAGACTCATTGCCCTATCATGGTTAGCTCATTTGAATGCAGTGATCCCATCCAATGTACACTGTAAAATCCTCAGTGTTTATTTAACTCTAAGAGTGTAGAAATGGTTCCATTTGTACACTCTCCGAGTTACAGACCTGTAAGAGTACATTTGGACGCCTGGTGGTCCCCGGGCCTAACGTTGAGAGCCAGTGCTTTAATGTCATTGACTAATATGGCTAACATGCAATAGTGTTGACAATCTCTTCTACTTTGTCTCTGCAGATTCAATGTTAATAGAAGAATATCAATAGTGGGATTTGGCCTCTATGGTTCAATACATGGGCCCACTGACTATCAGGTCAACATACAGGTAAATTAAATGTCACTGTGTGTTAAAGATTCATATGCAAGTTTGTTTATCCATTCAGTAATTGTCCTTTTTCTCTTTTTTATGTAGATCATAGAGAGTGACAAAAGCCTAACACTTGGACAGAATGACACAGGCTTCAGTTGCGACGGCACAGCAAATACATTCAGAGTAATGTTTAAAGAACCTGTGGAGATCTTACCCAATGTCAGCTACACAGCTTGTGCCACTTTAAAGGTTAGTATTTGCTGTAGTGGGATCGATGAAGTGCCATGGATGAGGATGCATTTCATTCAAGCCCCACCACTACACTGCCCTGGGTGATTTCACTAATTGGCATACATTCAGCAAGATAAAGGTTATTTATTTAACAACCTACTAGTGTTTGATTGTAGGGAGGACCTGTATAGACCTAAACTCCATGGCACCTAATTGAGCTCCAGTGATTTTGTATACTCTGAAATGCATGAATAGCACTTCAATGTTTTTACGAATGCCCAGGCTTGACGAAGTGCAGTGGAGGGGTGCAGTACTAAGTTCCGACCAGTCATTGGGCTGACAACGACAACCTACCTCAAACCCGAACCTAACCACAATTACGGAGCAGCGCATGTTCGCCAATCTTAACGCATGTTCGCCATCCTTAATCCGGTAGCCAACCTTAACGCATGTTCGCCAACCTTAATCCAGTAGCCAACCTTAACGCATGTTCGCCAACCTTAATCCGGTTGTTTTCCCGCATGTCGGGCTATTGGTGGGTCGGAAAAGCGTACGGATCCCCAGTGGGTGACATTAATGACGTGCATTTACTTGAGTACTGTTTCTGTACTTTTTATTTTTTGGATACTTACTGACTTTCACTCCACTACATTTCAATGACAAACATTTGACTTTTGACTCCACTAGTATCTATATAGTATCTACACTTGTCCACCACTGACCAAGTGCAATGAATGCTCCGCTATCTTATACGCAGGGCCCCGACTCCCATTATGGCACCAAAGGGTTGAAGAAAGTGAGCCAGGAATCAGCAACAGGGACCAAGACAACATTTTTCTTCTTCAGCTCGCCTGGAAATAACAATGGTACTTCAGTGGAAGATGGGCAGATACCAGAGATCATATACTATACATAAGCCTACCTAAACATAAAATGGTGTCAGCCAGGTACACTGTACAGGACGACCTCAGACTGCTGGAAAGACTTGAGTACTGGAGAGACTGTGCCTCATGTTCGCTTGGAGTAAAGAGTGTATGTGTGTATGTATCTGTGTGTGCATGTATTTGCGGGGCTGGAATCTGGCAATGCCTAAATTTGAGGGAAATCTAATTTCTTTTGTTTAGAAAAGATCTTTTGAGGCACATTTAGTATGATCAAAATACTGATATTCTGTCAAGAGTCATGACCTAGTGCAAAAGTCTCAATATGTAAAACCATAGGCATCCACTCACTTTTGATCAATGTCATTTCATCCCATGTTTGCTAGTGTGATTACAGAAACTATAGAATCTCCATAGATTCTTCCTAGAATCTTATATTATTACGCACTACTATTTCATTTTATCAGCAGGTGTCTTCAAGTTTTTTTGTTTCATAACGATGATGAGAATCACTGTGTACCAGTGTGAGTTGCCAGTGGTAAATTACATGCTGTAATTTCTCTTACTGTGTTGTTTGCTTAGTACAAGAACAACAACATTAAAAAATGAATGCCTAATTAATAGTTTTCACATGTTATTTGCCAAAAAGAACAGATTTTCCAGTAAATAAAAATAAAGCATTGCATTTAAAATTAGTCATTTTCAGCCACTGTTGCACAACAAATAATTAGGCTAATGTTGTTAGTGTATAGTTGGCTATATTTTTTTGTTTTTGCAATAAAATGTCTTAAGGCCAATATGGGATTGGTTTCTTGGATACACAAAGGAGTATTTCAAAACACTTCTGTGGTCATTTTAACATCATCTCAGGCTTTTGTGAGCATTATATACAGTATCTACACGGTATACTATTCAGTTTATCGACCAGATGGGTTTATATAAAACGTTAAATCATAATTAAATTTTGAGAATGTTTTTTGTCAAAGGTTTCATAACATTCAGTTTCATTTATTTTTATTTTTATTTTAGGTTTTATGACCTCAATTACACCCAAACAACCTGAACTTTGAACATTCAGTTGATTTTCTGTGGCCTGGGGTTTTCTCGGTGTGTTCTGAAGCCTCGTGAACTGTTACATCACAGTCCACAGGCAAATCGGAGCACTTGATTTAGCCTAATTATTCAGAAAACCACAGAAAAACTGTTCAAAGTTCAGTTTTTTGGTTGCTCAGTTTGGAGCTCAGAAAACCTAAACTATTTTTTTTTTACAAAAATGTGAACAAATTTGTCATATATTGTCATCAAATTGATAGGTGACACCATTCGACCATTATGAACACATTTGTGAAGAAAGCTAGTGGTAAGCATTATTTTTTTTGCAGATTTGCCACACATTTAGCTGCTTTTCCCTTATAGTATACAGTGACTGTCATCTTTTGAATTGAAGACATCACGTGAGGTACGTGAGAATATAAACGTGGGTACCGAGGCTGCAAATTTAGTGACTCATACTCTGTGTACTTCCTTTTTTTGTGCACTAGACTAGGGTGGCACATATGCTTTAGATTAATATATCAAGCTCTCAGTTATAAAACATTGGTTGCTGAACAAATGAATCAGGAGTAGAGATGAACTAGAGATGTGTTGTCAAACTTGACAGGGTAAGGACTGGGCTCTTTTTAAGTCTCAGGTTTGCCAATTTAAAGACCACCTAATAGCAAATACCTTTATTATTATCCATTGCTATTTATTGCTATTATCCATTGCTTCAAAATCCACCAGATTTGTGAATGTGATATAGGAAGGCTCATTGTACAGTTGATCATTGTACAGAAGGCTCATTGTACAGTAATGCTGCAAATCTGCAGTACTACAGTAACAGTAGGCTATAAGTAGCCTACTACTAGGCTACATTTTGATGCCAAATACTTTTGCACTTTACTCAAGTAAGATTTCAAATACAATACTTTTACTTGTAACAGAGTATTTCTACATTGTGATATCATATGTAGGAGAGTGCAGGGCGAGATGGGCGACATTGCAGTGTCATGCCGCTTTCTGTCGGGAGAGGCGCTACTGACCCCCTTCACCCATAGACGGAGAATGAGCCCCCCACATCCGTAGAGAAGAAGCCAACGCGGAAGTAGGGTTTTCCAAACAGAATCCCGTTAGCTCGCTGGAAGCAGCAGCAGACTCACTGCAACAAAGATTGATTCATAATAGACTTGTAATTAATCCTAGGATTTTTAATTACTCCGCGGGACAATGGGGACCAGAGATGACGAATACGATTATTTGTTCAAAGGTAAAAACCGATATGTAAACCAAGAACCTAAGCGTTTTGTCCCTTTAGCCAGGTTAGCTTGGGTGGCTAACGTTTTTTTTAGTTTGTTTGCTAGTTAGCTATCTGGCTAGCTGTCAGTTGTATTTCAACATATTTATGAGTTATTGCGACCTCTTGTGTTTTCCCGAATGATGCCAACTATAATAAGATGTAGCAGTCGCAATGTTGAAGCAATTCTTCATATACGTTTAGGTTAATGGTGACAGTAAATGACCTGTTGGCTAATGTTAGCTGATGCTAACAAGAAACAAGAAGGACTCATTTATAACCCCGCAGTACGACGGTGTTGCTGCTGTTCCAGTAGAGTAGTAACCTCGCCTCACCAGGCTTTCCACCACCTAGTAGAGTAGAACAACGGTTCTAAGCTAAATGCGTTGTAATATCTGTGATATAGCTTGTAGACCTGCTCTTGTTTTGACAAGCAAGTATGTGGCAGTAAAGTGCTTACTGGTTACTGTAGATTTAGTCAACTAAAATCTTAAATTGTTTCGATTAAAAGTAGACTAACACTAAAACATTGCAGTTGACTAAAATGTGACTAAAACGAAATAAACTATTCAAGAGACTATGACTAAAATCAAAACAGTCTTATATTGTCTGCGTGTTTGGATATACAGTATGTCATAAGTGTAATGTGTCTAATGTGACAATGGTTACTGCACTTACTGGTTAGCTATTATTAATTGTTATTTGAATTACATTCTCAACCGTATGGGTATTTGTTTAAAGCTGCACTATGTAACTTTCATCTTCTACCCTGGATTTTAACCCCGGTTTCCTGCAAAGTTTGCGGGCAAATGTTTTGGGTGATTTATTTAGTTAACAAGATATTAAATAAGATTGATTGGGAATGTACTTGATTCTGAGAATTGATGAAAAAAATAAAAGTATACATGATTTGAACATGCATGTTACAACTTACAAACATCATAAAAATACCTAAAATGTACCCTCCAACTATTTGTTTATGCCCCTAATGATTTGCTAATAGGTTGTATAGCAGTTTGTAACAGTTGTTGAAATATTAGGCCTAAAGTGACAAATGTTCAAGCATGTTCAAATCATGTGTACTTTACTTAACTTAAGACGATTTTCCAATACAAAAATATATTTGGGAAAAATAGACAATTTAACAATGTTTAGATGTCCTCCCCACTCTTCCGGTTACATACACAGGCCTCAACCACAGGTGCCTGTATATGTTGTGTCCTATGAACAGATAACAGGAACAGGCTTAGTTCCTGTCCATAGTGTTCTATTCGATACTACTCTACCAACTATGCTAATGCAAACAGCTTTCAAACCTACTATACTGTCCTCCTGTTGCATGAAACTCACATTTCTTAGTGTGTTTCATAGGTCAGTGTAGGGCTGGGCGAGATGACTTTGTAACCTTGATTGCGATTAACTTACTTTAAAAAATAAAAAATAATTACCCGATCTAAGTGAGCTTGTAGATCTGTTATTTTCACTATTTTTGCATGCCACCATTGTTCAACAAAGTATAATAGACAGGATTATGTGCGATTATATATTTCTCTACATAATTAAAACAATCTGCTTCTTGATTATTCTATCAACCTACATGAGCAACTAGGTTCACACTTCTAAATATCGGTGTCAGCCCAATGTCAGTGAAACATTGAGTGTGCCACTGCCCTGTACTACTGCCTTGCTTACTGTAATAACCAACAGAACTGTGGATTCAAGCCGGTGTGCTGGTCGTGGTGCTGGCTAACTTGGCTTCATTGTGTGTTTTCAGTGGTTTTGATCGGTGACTCGGGTGTGGGCAAGAGTAACCTGCTGTCACGTTTCACCCGCAACGAGTTCAACCTGGAGAGCAAAAGCACCATTGGAGTGGAGTTCGCCACGCGCAGCATCCAGGTGGACGGCAAGACGGTGAAGGCTCAGATCTGGGACACAGCCGGGCAGGAGCGCTACCGCGCTATCACGTCAGCGTGAGTACAGACGGACACTGGTTCTCAAACCCTTTTTAACCCATTCAAACCAGGAAAGCATCTGCATTTTAGAGTTTAGCTATATATACCGGTATATTATATATATTCCACAGTCGATTGACTCCTTTAAGAAATAACAAAAAAAAACAAGGCTTTCTTGTTAAAATGTGCTATGCTTCTTTTGAACCCACTGGTCTTACATTTTGACCTTGTGCCCTCATGTTCCTAACATGTTGTTTTCCCTCGATGTTTTAATCGTGTGATGTTTCTTCTTTTATGCATATATATATATATATATATATATATATATATATATATATATATATGGGGCCGGCCATATATAAGGGGCCGGCCGTCGGCGGGCCCCAGTTGGCCCGTCAGCCTCCCGTTTTTTTGTTTTATTTTGTTTTACCACCGGGCCGCCCGCATGTTTTCCCCGGCCTTGTCTCTTCCCGTTCTCGTTGTGAGCTTGTAGATCTTCTTTCTGGCTAATGTTACCCTCAGAATAGAGATGATAGGGTTCAAGCATAGAGTATATATATAATAGAGACTGAACTGGCGCGAAGCTCCGCCCCCCCAGCTATTCATGTCAGTGGAAGTTGCTCAGTGGCGTTTTGAAGCACCCGGAAGACTGCCGGAAGTCCCTCCCAGGACCTCAACTTTGAGGTCCTGAGTGACGTAGGGCAACCGAGCGCTCAACGTTAAAGCCCAGCTGCACGGGGTTTCCCGGTCATGAATCCACGGGTCCGCCTGTAGTCCCTCCTCCTACCACTAGGACCCAGAGCTTCAACGTTGGAAAGTCTGCCTGCCCCCTTGGGTTCAAGTGGTTAATGTGAAAAAAATAAAAAAAAATCCTATCATTATGACTTGGCGCCCCCTGTGTTGTGCCTCTGAGGACCCCCTAGGGGCCCCAGACACCCTCTTGAAGACCTATCTTTTAATGTCAAGGACTCCCGGTTTGGTATGCATCAGGTCACATGTCACAGACCCCCGTAACTAACGTTAATGCCAATATTTTGTGTTGAAGTGGCTCATTGAAATGCGCTATACACATACCGGTACACTTACCTTTCCTCACTTTTCCATTCCACACTGTGATGCCAAAGCACCATTTCCACTTAACTTGAATTACAGGAAACAGCAAAGTGTTATGCACAATGCACACCTGATCAGCTCAGTGATGGGTGCATAGGCAGGGATCAGACGTATAGAATAAAATAAAATGACCCGCACACTTCCAAAACTAACTAACTTTCATTTGGAACAGCAATGTTACAGCCTACAGTGTGGGTCTTTCTTGGTGACTCGTTGATGGATGGAATGATTAAGCCTTATTTTTGTAGTACTATGTAAATGGTGCATTTATATAGCACTTTATCCAAAGCGCTTTACATAGATAGAAAGCCATGAGGAGGGCTTGTTTCCATTGTGGTCCTGGGTAACTTGTAGAGCTATCAATAAAAAATGAGTGGAGTGTTGGGACTAACGCGTTGCAAAGTAACGGGCAACTGTAACAATTACTTTTTGTGGTAATAACTAGCTACCTTTTTCCATTCAGTAATGCCGTTTAGTTACTGTGATATCATTTAAATGGGTGTGTTAACTGCACTACGCTACATGATCCAACACAACTCCTGCAGAGTCTAGTCGTCCAGTTTCCCCAGCAGTCCTAATCAGCGCCCATACCATAGAGCAGAGCCCATACGTACTTACACTATTTGTTATGGTCAAAAGTGTTTCTTTTCTCCTTCATGAATCTGTTATTAGTTGTTAAGACCATTTTCCAATACAAAAATATATTTGGGAAAAATAGACAATTTAACAATGTTTAGATGTCCTCCCCACATATGCTAGTATGCACACTATGCTATGGTTGTCCTACACGAGCCGTCGTAGTGCTAATTAAAACAGATCAATTTTGGAAGAATGTATTCCCCCCCCCCCTTTTTTTAAGATGTTTGTTTTGGGGCTTTTTACGCCTTTATTGATAGGTATAGATATAGACTGACAGGAAATGGGGAGAGAGATGGGGGACATGCAGCAAAGGTCGTCGGGATTGGGACTCGAACCCGCGACACACTGTCAGGTTGGATTACCAGCCTAGGTGCGCAGACGGCTACGCCAGCCGTCCGGGCCCAACTTTCGGGGAAATTCCATCTACTCCTCGTGAGACTTGGTCATGACGCCGGGTTTAGAGACTATGGCGGCTTGTGTGGATTTTTGTCCAAACGTATCCTTTAACTGTATCTAATCAACCGCATGTGATGTACTGTTCCGTCCTCTCCCTCCGTGCAGGTATTACCGCGGGGCGGTGGGAGCTCTCCTGGTCTATGACATCGCCAAGCACCTGACCTACGAGAATGTGGAGCGCTGGCTCAAGGAGCTCAGGGACCACGCCGACAGCAACATCGTCATCATGCTGGTGGGCAACAAGAGTGACCTGCGCCACCTCAGGGCCGTGCCCACCGACGAGGCACGGGCATTCGCCGGTGAGATCAGCATAAAACAAGCAACCGTGGTGTTGTTGTGACAAAAGGTGTTTGGCTGCCGTGGTGGACCTGAAGAAGGGCTTCATCTTAACCATTTCATAATCGATTATATCTATAGATTATGTTATGATTATTCAATTTATAATAGCTCAGATTTATGTAGCACCTTTCTAAATACTCAACCTTTCTAAGAAAAGAAGTGCAGAAAAAAAGAAATCAGCTGGGAAAAGCTGTTTTGAGTGCGGTTTTGAAGGAAGAAAGTGTGCATCTTTTAATATGGTTGGGGAGTGCATTCCAGAGGGAGGGGGCAGCTACAGAGAAAGCTCTTATCACCCTGGGGGACACCAGGAGGTTGGCTTCACTGGACCTGATGGAGGGGGAAGGGACATGATGGAGGTAGTGGGGAACCAGATTGGAACCAGTGGAATATGCTTGGAATGTGCTATATGTAATTGATAAAGAATAACTACTTTATTCAGTTAGTATGCTGCATTCAGTATTAATTTAGGGTGTAATAATATCTCAAACTTAGCGCTTTTCTGAGTACCCAAAGACGCTTTACATGGGGGGGCTTTACAGATGTAACAACAAAATAAAAACAACTATTAGAAAAAAATAAACACTAAAAGCTATAAAAACATTAAAGACAGTAAAAAAGGGTTAGGTGTGAGGCACTGAAGAAGCTCTGGCAATTATGCTCTGTAGGTTTCTCAATTGCATATTTCTCGTAATAATTTTCACTCGCCTGACATCTGTGGAATTCTAAATATGTGATATACTGATAAAACTGTGTCTGTTGCTCTGCCGTGCAGAAAAGAATGGTTTATCTTTCCTGGAGACGTCGGCCCTGGATTCTACCAACGTAGAGACAGCATTCCAGACTATTCTTACAGGTTTGTGTGCCTTTTCTGACATCCAACTTTGGCCTCACACATGAGAGAGAGACACACACACACACACACACACACACACACACACACACACACACACACACACACACAATTCACTGTTAAGGCCATTTCAGATGGGGAGCTAGTGACGCAGGCGTTCTCGTAGGGGTGGGAGATATGGACAAAAGTATTATCACGATATCTTTTCAAGCCGTATCACGATAAACTATATTATCACGATATTTCTTTGCGTGTTTTTGAGGGGTATACGGGTTTAATTTTAGTTTTTAGTTCAATGTTTGTTTTAAAAACACCATTGACAATGAAGAGAAATTAATGTTTGTTTTGTCCCTAACACAAACATTAAATCACATTAACAATAAAGTTTGTTTGTTTTACATCATCACCTAATCATAGCAATCAGAGCGCCCCTCACTTCACACGTGTGATTTTGTATGGTTACGTTCAAGCAAACATATTATTATTTAATATTGATTATGCGATGGAATATGCTGGGTTTTATGTAAATTTATGCTGCTGATTAACCTACACCCTATGGTATTGGTTTGGTTCTCAAAGTGGGGTCCAGCAGTTCCAGGGGATCCCCAGCTAAATGTATGAATATCATAAATATCTATTTAACCACTTTAATCATACACATTGTCTATTTGAAAATAGCCGATCTACAAGCTCACACAAAATATTTTTCAGATCGGGGTCCGCAGTCAAATACATATTAATTTAGTGGTCCTTTAGTGAGCACAGCAGAGCCATGCAAAACGACTGCCTTTCATGATTTTCAAGGCAAAAAAAGAAAAGCTTTGTCAACACTCTGCCTTCATTTACTGCACACAGAATACCTCATGTCATTCCTTAGAGAAGTGAAACTCCGGTTTATGTTGTGGTTTTTAACCTCTCTCTATTTAAAATGTTATGCTTGCAAGTGTTGATCCCATCTGCTTCCATGGAATACTGTAACGTTTTGCTGAGGAGTTTGTTTGCTGGATACGTTTTTGAACGTGGCGTAGTTTACAAGGAGTATGCTACCATCAATGGACGCATGTCACTCAAAGTAGGATTCACTTTAAATTGTCATTATGAAAGTTTCTTGAATTTTGGCGGAGCAGATTAATGTAGGCTACATTATAGAGCAAGGGAGAACACTGACGGACGGTGTACACTGTACAGCGCAGTCAGCACGCGTACACACGCGCGCGCACAGCCTGTGTTTTTGCAAGTATGAGTCCGTTGGCGAAACTGGAGGAGTTTGAAAATACGTTTGGTCCTTGTCCCTTACCGAGAATCCGAAATAGTTCCATACCACTGACGTACAGTTCTTTTTGGGAACTAGCCCTTCCTCAACCTCCACTTGCTCCACATCGGAGTATAATTGGCCGTCCATTTCTTTCGTCTTTTTTTACATATTATTCTGTGCGGAGCGCAGTGAGTGTAGACAAACTCCTGCTTCCCTCTCTGCCCAGAAGAAAGGGGGCGGGGACTTTGGGAGTGCTCAGAACCCACCCGATCTATAAGCAAACAATGCCTTGCATTGCGGTGCAGTAGCGAAGCGTTTTTAGCTTGTAGATTTGTTATTTTTGGTGAAGGAAACCGTCGTACTGCAGAAGTATAAATTACACATCATAGAACGTGCATTCACTGCATCTGATGCAGCGAATTTATCGTGATGGAAACGATAACTCTAAAGAGCCGTATCGTGGAGACTGTATCAAGATTGTATCGTCCCGACGATATTATCACCATATCGAACACCCCTACGTTCTCGCCTGGATCAGCGACGTGTCTACTCATGAGGAGCGCGGGATGCGTAGCCGTGAAAAAAACTCACCACAATCCAGTTCTGGTCGCCCGCGGGCACAAACGAGCACACACAACAATTTCACGGGACAGTGCTCACTTGCACCAATGACCACAAACTTCTCTGCACATCCAAAAGAAACGCACGGCTCTCATTGAAAATGAAAATAAATGACCATGGCGTGTGGAACTACATAAGGCAAAATGACCTGTCGCTCGCTGTCTTAAACGGCCTTTCGAATGGAAATTATAATGGAATTACTAGCACTTTGATTCTAGGATCCATATCATAGGGCCTATAATATGCAACATTCATGGATTAAAGTTCTCAGTCGCCACGACTGATTTCAGTCTTTCTGTAGAACAGCAGGAACAATATTACTAAAACTTGATTATTTTACATGGTGTGTTAATTGACCGAGTGGGGATTTTCAGTTGTGAGATTTTATAATATTACAGACCTGTAATGGACCCTTAACAGATCTGTATCTCTGAGTGTGTACAAATACATTTGACCTGATTTGATCTGACCGCTCCTTCCCCCTCCCCTCCATCAGAGATCTACCGTATTGTCTCCCAGAAGCAGATGTCAGAGCGTCAGGAGAGCGACATGTCACCCAGCAACAACGTGGTCAACATCCAGGTGCAGCCCACCGAGAACAAACCAAAGATGCAGTGCTGTCAGAACATCTAGCCCCCCCTCCCACAGGATCCACAAGTCCCGAATCCTTCCTTCCTTCCCTCTCTTCTTCTCGTCATCCCCGGCTCCTCCTCACCCTCCTCATCTCCTTGGATAAAAAAAAAGAATAAAAAAAAAATCAACAATTTGGTCACCTTTGGTGTCAATAAAAAGATAATAAATAGACTGCCTCGGTGTACGGTGTGCTGGGGAGAGGAGTTGGAGCCCCTCGCTTAGAAGCCTCGATCCGAATTCTGCACCACTGTGTCCCCTCGTAACCCCCCCCCGCCCCCCTCGCCATGCCCCCCCCCCCCCAGGTAAAAAATACGCCAATCGAGGAAGCCAACTGAACGGCCGGTCCATCAACAACAAAGCTCAGCCCCTTCCTGTTTAGGGCGGCATTTCTTATCACTTTAGAAGTCATTATTGTAGAAAGCGCTGACATGTCACAAAAACGTCTTAATATACGAATGTGATTTATTTTCCTGTTTTTCTTCTTTTTTCCCCTCTTTTTTCACCTGTTGATTTCCTTCCGTGTTCCTTTTTTTAAATCAACCTCTTCTCTATATTGTATCATATATTTACTAGTAGGTATATATGAATTAAAAGCACACCGAAGATGCTCTGAAGTGTATTCCTATATACAAGCTTATCTCCTCCATTTTTAAGGCTGATTTATACTTGGCCGTACAACGGTGTCGCATGCTGAACATATGTAATGTACAAGCTCACAAGTGGCCTCCTCCGTGGCGCCTTGTTGGTTCGTAGATCCGATATATCCGGCTGGCAAAGCCGTCATATGACGGAGCATAAATTAAGCATTAGGCTACAAGTAGCTCCCCCCTCTTTAGTGCAATGTACTGTTTTGGAAACCATTTGGATGTATTGAGCACCGTGTAGGAATGTGCTCCGTCGCCGTAGTCTAATACGATAGATCTGAATGCTGTGAATATAAGTGCTAGCTAATCATTGAAACATTTTGCATTAGCTAAGCTTCAAATTTGTGTCGTGGAAAAAAAGGCTGAAGCAAACTAGCATGCGTCGAGCGGCTTTGTAACGCATTGTCACTTTGTTTATACTGTGGGTGACAACTTAAGTTCAGGTCAGCTTTGCATGTTTTTTTTTTTTTTTAAGATGGCACTCTGCAGTATTGTTGCATGTTTTTATCCGGTGAAAGATTCCAATCTGGACGGACTAGACTAGAGAACACTACCGTTGCCAACAGGGTGATTTGAATTTGTAGACCATCGCCATGCCAATGATAACCCAACATTATCTACATATATATATATATATATATATATATATATATATATATATATATATAAATTATAGCCAGCCTTTCTGTTAATAACCATTCTCAGTGTGGTCGGGATACCGTCTCCTGTTCCTGCTTGTGTTGACAACCTTTTATATTTGAATGCATTTGCTTCACTGAGTTTTACTGTTCCACGTTACCTTTATGCATACATTTTTGTTTTAGTGCAAACACACAACTATGACTATGCAGAAAATGGCAACCATCTGTATAGAAAATGTAGGGGTTTTATTTAGAGAGCAGTTTGCATAGTGATGTATTCCCACAGGACATTCCTATGATGCTTTACATACAATCAAACATGTTCCTTTTGAATTAAACTATGATGTTCATCACAAGAGGTGATGTGACGAGGACCTGAGAAAACGAGCATAATGGCAAATGTAGAAGTTGGTCATGTGGTTTTCCCCGAGTGTGAAGTCCTACACTGAGTATTGTTTTCGTCATTGATGTGAACATACTTTTTGTAGTCTAGGTTTATATGATAAAACTGGACCTCTTCATTAGATTACAGGAGTGGTTTTAATTTCAGGGACTCTCATAACTGAGTGTACAAATGGAGCGACCCTGAGGGTGCCTGGACCCCACTTTTGATAACCACTGGATTAGATAACGTTGTTTTAGATGTAAAAACATTCTAGCTACATGTCCACTGCAGTTTGATCCTCTAGTTGGACGACAAAAGTTCACAGTGACCTCACACCTTGTTTTTGACCCTTCTAGCTCTGCCAAGCTGTCTCTTCTAAGGCCTCATTTATAATTAATCCATTGCACGCCTGTATCGCTCGCCGAAACACAGTTGAAAACACGGATATTTTCGGCGTGCGGCACCGCCGTGAAACTAAGTATAAATCGGGCTTCAGTCAGTCCACGTTTTCCTCTTGTGAGTTCTCTCTGTACGCAGCTGTTGCAAAAAAATGATTGCCGCCCACAAACGTACTTGCTAGATTCATTTCACAGTGCCTACTTCACAACTCATCCCATTCTGTGAACTTCACTGGCAATTAGTTAAACATAAAAACGACAGCCATGGGGCAGCGAACAGACCTGGGTCACGATCACGTAACGCCTATGTACACCAAGCTGCCTCTTGACTTCAACACAACGCATGCCCCCCCCCCCCCCCCCCCTAAACTCTTGTCATTTTGCCTTATGTAGTTCCACACGCCATGGTCATTTATTTTCATGCAGTCTGCTAGCGGTGACGGTGAGGTATAGCCAGCTAGGATGACACACTAATTAGTAGTCTAATCAGTTGGCTGATACTTGTGACCAGTGAAGTCCTTGAGGTATGGCTACGCCTAATCTATACTTTGTTGCACGGCGGCGTGGCTTGCCGAAAATAACATCTTCAAGCTGATGTGACGCACTGTTATCTGAAAGATCTGCTCTTTTCGGCAAGCCATGCTATCGAGCGAAGGTATAGATGGAGCTTTAAAGCCATGGTAACAAACTATTATTCCACTCCCTGAATTTGTTCCGTTGAACTTCCACGTTCTACTGTAGCTATATTGGTGTGTGACGGTGTTAGGCAGACATACTGTGTGTGTGTGTGTGTGTGTGTGTGTGTGTGTGTGTTATGTATGTGATATTGGAGATGCACCGATACCAGTTTCTCCTTTCCGATGCCGATCCCCATAACTTGCGTATCGGTCAGTACCGATCCGATACCCTTAAAGGATCTGTAACTCTGAGAGTATTTAATTTCTAGGACCACCATAACTGAGTGTACAGTATACAGTACACATGGAACTGTTCCATGTGTACTGTACACTCAGTTATGGTGGTCCTTGAAATTAAATAGTTTTACAACCACAGATCTAGAAATAAATCCAAATTCCGTGAATAATTGTGCAGCTACAAATTGGCAAATTAATAATGTAAATAGTACATATAGTATAAGACAGTAAAAAAAACAAAACAACGGAAACATTCATAAATATTTCTTTAAATGAAATTATGTGAGAATGTAAAGTCATCGGAATGGCATAGACTGCCATACTCACAGATGCCAGCATTTTTGGCAGCTTTTCAGATACTGGTATCGGAACAACTTTTTTATATATATATATATATATATATATATATATATATATAAATAAATAAAGGCCTGAACGTCGATGTGTGTGTTTAGATGGATAGCTTTTGAAGTGTGTGAGCCTGGCTGGCCATGCCAATGGCGTTCTCTAACAGACGGCATTACCAGCCTGTGCTCTGCCGACACACTGGCTAGCAGTTTCTGGACACGTAGAGAATGATCTTTTTATTTTATATTATATTTCAAATGTGTTTTTTAATGAATTAAGATCATTTCTCATATACCTCCATTATTTCTGTTATTTTTATTGTTTTAATTTGTCTTTTTTTTTAAACTATATTGAAATATGCTGTCATTATAACCGACTGTAATTCCAGTGTAAAGATGTAAGTGAAAAGATGTCATTTCAAAGAACTTGGAAGGCTGAATGTGAGGGGGGAGTTTTATGTTTTGTACAGATTGATAAATTGTACAATTTGTGTCTATCTTAAGTTATCAGTTGATCTTAATAAAGCGCACCAGTCATAAACCTTCACATTTCTTTCCACTTTTTTCCCTTCCCCAAAAGCACAAAAAAAATGAAAATTGGAACACACTTTATCAATAATACGGTATGTCCAAGTCCATACTGATTTCACACAGGCTATTATATTCACATTATAATCTCAGTTTATGTGGTGTCAGTCATACTGCAGATGGACTCTTCAGATCTCTCCTGATTTGTCTTGCTAAAAAGAAAAGGCATTTTAGTATGAACATCTTGGAAATATTGTGTGCCTTGTGATGATCTCAGTGGCCATGGGGCTAAAGTGGTTCAGAAGCTGTGTTCACGTTCATTCTCTCATTGGAAATAAACTCCAACACTTCTGGTCTCCTAATAATGTGTCCGCCCACTTCACACACATATGGAAAGTAAACCGGAGATTGCGTATCTCGCTTTTCAATCTCGGATCATATTATAAACATTTATTTCTCTTCAGAAGCGTTAGCATCTCGCAAAAAAATATCAATCAAATCAAATGTGTTAACAGTTAAACTAAACCATTCAATTATTATAACTGGCCACTAAAGTTCACTCCCTGCACATGTTTTTCAGGCCAAGGAACCCCTATACTAGCTGAAAGAGATGAAGCAGGGATCCCCACTGCATATTGTATTGGTGTTAAATGGGTGTTTTCAGACATTAAACCACTAAAACCCTCATTACTTTGTAAGCTTGACCGTTGGCTCTATACTTAGACTTCTCTAACCCCCCCCCCCCCCCCCGCCCTCTGTACATCTTCTTTGTAGCTCTGCTATATTCAGTTCTCAAGGAATAATGAATAACAAATAGATCGAAAAAGAATTATTTAAAAAAAAACATTTCTTTCACAAATTGAGAATGGAACAACACAAGGAACAGTAATTTAGGAACAGTAACACACTAATATATGTATCAATTTTACTGTCACATGACTACATACTCGCATGCCATAAACATGTATTTTAGGAAGGAAGCCGTGGGCCATATAAAATCTGCCACGATTGGCCACAGGCCTGGACTTTGGACATGTTTGGTGGTGTACATTTACTCAAGTACTGTAATTTCGAGGTATTTGTTTACTTTATTGGAGTATTTCCAGTTGTCAGTACTTTTACTTCTACTCCACTACATCTCACAGGCAAATATTGTACTTTAAAACATACAATTCCCACTTCATCCCTACTGTATTTATACATTTCGGCCATTGAAAATTGACGATCTACAAGCTCACAATACGTTGGTATGCGACGCATTGTAGATCTGCTATTAGCATGTACATGATTTTGTACACCTCCATTATGACATTCTGCATAATGAGGACTTTCTACTTTTCGTACACTGCTATATTTTGATACCAATACTTGAGTACATTTACTGAAGTAAATTTTGAATTCCGTACTTTTACTTGTAACTGAGTATTTCTACATTGCAGTATTGATACCTTTTATTTATGTAAAAGAAAAAAGAGTACTTTTGCCACCTAATAGTGGTGAGTGGAAAAATGAGGTGGCCAAGTATAGATCCCTGGGGTGAACCAGTCAGTTTAAGTGGTTAATGGTCATAAAAGGACACAATTGGAAATAAACTTAGGCCCAACATTTGGGCCTTTTACAGTAGACAACTCAATTAAATACCCAATAATGGTATTGACCCTGTCATTTTGATTTTAGCTTATTTTGTACAGAAAAGGTTTACTGGACATATTTGTTATTATTGTTGTTTACAACACCAGGTTTAATTTATGATAAAAGGCTGAGAGGGATGCACTGGTGTGTTTGCTCCTCCTGGTGGTTCATTTGTTTCTACGTGAGTAGGTGTGTAAACAGTGCTCTCCCTCTACACAATATTATCCCCATGAAAAATTCAAGAATAGAGCAATACACAGTTCCGTCTCCAGGCACAAATCAGCAGGGGGGCATACCTTTTTCCAAAGGGGGCACTTCATTTTTCAAACCCCCTATGTATAACAAATACTCACCTATTAACAAAGTGATTCATTGAAAATGGCTACAAGTAGCCTACAATTATGCAGCAGCACCAACAACAAACAAACAAATACAAACGGCATAATATATAACCTTGTATTTCTATTAACTATTCAATTAATTTGAACATCTAGACTGGAGGGGCACCAATGCCCCCCTGTAGAGACGCCACTGGCAATACAATGTGTGATAAGACCACCACTGACTGTAAAATTCTCACAATTTGAACACACTGCACATGAGTGCATACCCAGTGCATGCCATAGGTTTCACGTAGCCTTGTTAACAACCCATTTATTTATGTATTTTTATATACAGCTCGATCAAAACACACATTGTGTTTGGCTAAGAGGCATTTGGAGCTGATGTTAAAAGTGTTATAAACAATTTTTCAAAACATTATACCATTTAGAAAAACTGTATTTTCTACCGTTTTTCAAAACAGTATGTGCTGTTCCTGGGAATGGTATGCCATTCCAAAAGGTGGTTATACCACTTTTAAGAGTGGCATAAACCATTTTTCAAAACGGTATACGACTTTTAAAAGTGGTATAAACCATTTTTAGAAACCATTTTGTTAAACAGGTTGAGGGCCCAGGACGGAGATGTCCGTCCGGGTACTTAGCTCAATTCGCGCCAGCATTAATTAATCCCTCGATAGCGTATTGCCAAGGTTTTATCGCGCGTAACACTTACTTTGAAGAGCCAAATATCCGTAACCGAATGTTACAATGACAAACTGCTGTGTGTGGTGTCATGCCCGGATGTTGTTGTGTCGGTCGGTGGTGGAAAAAGCCGACCGCGAGTGTCAGCCCGCCTGCTACAGCCCGTTGAAAACCCTTGTATTCACCAGAAACGGCCCCCTCAATGTCCTTTCTGAGATACAGAGCTGTGAATGGTGGGCGTAGACTCAGAGGCACTGTTTTTTTTTGTTTTTTAGTACAGAACATTCCTGCGCCTGGATAAATCTTAGTCCACTGACCAGAATATGTTGAGTACCCTAACAACGTTTGTTAGAAATGTTGAGTATGGGTCCCCAGCATGTAGAAACTGCCGGATACTAACTTGCATATGTTGAGAAATTTTCATAATTGGCATAATATGTGACCATACCATTAACAACCTACTGTATATAAGGGAAAAAATTGCAAAATGTCATCATGCTTTAAGTAGTACGTGTCAAACTAGGGGGGTTTCATGATGCTGAATCCATTCCAAGCATTAGTTTTGCACAAACACTCCGTGGGCTAAAAACGTCCATAGCCGTCATCACAAATGCGATGAGGTCAGCACATTTAGGCAAGTGACATACTAGATATGGAGCCGGCCAGCAACTCCACATCTGACCTCACTGACACTAAATTAATAGTTTAACTCTTTTGAGTTTAGCTCTGTTGTTTCAGCGCGACCTCGCCCTTTAGGTCGCTTCTCGCCCTCAGGGCATCTTACTTGAAAAAGATAATATTACTTTTTACTTTAGTTACTTTGCAACAGTGTCTATGACCATGACAGATAAAACAGATACTATAACGATTAGACACCACTCTCCCTGAGATACGGCAACTTTATTGGCTGTAGGACATGACACAATTGACGCTGCATGTTGTCGGGCAGAAACCTTGTATCTCAATCATTTCAACTGATGTTATTTATTTTTTTTCATCAACGAATGCCCTACTCCGTCATACTAGAGTGTCTCTCAAAACGAGAGAAAAAAACCAACGTTCAAGCTCATCGGCTATTTTCAAATGGACACAGGTTCTTTGTTTTCATTTCCTGAAAGGTAATCGTTTCGGACCTACACGGTTTCCGCCCGACAGCAACGATAACAATCTGCAATGAACTCATCGACTTTGTTCAACAGACAGAATCGTATTCCTCATTGGCAACACGATGACAATAATATACAAGAAAATACAATGAGGAGTGGAATACAGCAACGTAATTGCAAACAAACAACATAGAACATGTTCACATGGCAGGTTCCAGGGGGTCCCCAGCAAAATGTATCATCAATATCAGTTTAACCATTTTAAACCTATTTTTTTATACCTCAGCTATTTGAAAATAGCCAATCTTCAGGCTCACAATGCGTCGCATCGACGCACGTTGTGAGCCTGAGACGGGGGTCTGCGACCTAATTATTAGGTCGTCGTTATTAATTTGTTATTGTGTTGAGCACCCACAAATCTTTATGTATTAATATTATGTCCGAATACATAAGAATTTGGGGGTTCTGGATATGAAAATTGTTGCAAAACACTGTTTTAAGATATGTATAATCCAATTAAGGTTAATACAAGTACCAGGAATGTAATTTTAGCAGTGTAGAAGGATGATTACAGAAATGTCAAGAACTACAACGGTTTCACTGATTCTGTCTTGAAAATGTCAGTGAAATACTAAATAGAAATATTGTAGACAGAACGGTGTTAGTAATGATAGGCATTGCTGCAATAAAACATTTATTACAGCAAAGCATGTTTTAAATAAGTTATATAATGGTTAAAAAGAATAAGCAGTGGTCATGAAGGTATATTCCCCAGCTACTATACTTTGATTCATCACTGGCATGCATTTAGATTTACAGATTTAAAACAACTCTATTAACACTAGTGTGTAAAGTACACTTAAGCTAAATCCCAATGCTCAGATTTCTGCCGCCCCCTCGCCTTCTTAACGTGACCCACACATTTTTGGAGGAGCCAAAAGCTAGTGGAGAGAAGGCTCCCCAAGCTGAGCGGAGCGGGGATCAGCGAGGATGCATCATACCCTTTCACGTCTCTCCTTCACAGAAGATTGCATGACGTATATACAGTACATTCTACAACTCCACATGACAACCCTTTGGAGTCTGATCCAAGTGTGACAAGTAATCGCCGTCGCTATAGTAGTTCTCAAAGCTTGTATATCTTTGTATATTTTTGAATAGCCAACGCAAAAATCGAAAATGACACAGATGCTTTGCCGGTTTTAATGGGTTAAAGCCAACCAACCAACCAACCACCTCCATTCCTCTCCTCCCTCCTTGCCTCTCCTCTTCGCTCGGCGGAGTGAGAAAATTAGGAAGTAGCCTATATGGAAGTCTGAGTATTGGGATGTGGCTATCCTGTGTGTGTGTGTGTGTGTGTGTGTGTGTGTGTGTGTGTGTGTGTGTGTGTGTGTGTGTGTGTGTGTGTGTGTGTGTGTGTGTGTGTGTGTGTGTGTGTGTGTGTGTGTGTGTGTGTGTGTGTCTGTGGGTTTTTTTTTTTGTATTTTTTATACAGTACATACAAAAATGGTAATTTCAGAGAAAATACAGGACCTTTTATGTAAACATTAAATAAGAAACAGTGTAAAAACAATTGCAGAACTATGCACATAATTGTTCAGTTCTCCAGCCTGAGAACGTTGCAGTTCGTTATCTTCCTCTTGCATCAGTATTTCTTGTCACAATACTGAACCAAAGTTCACCAATACTGATGTTCATAGTTTACCGTCGCAGCTCACAATACTGGACCAAACCAATACTGATTCATAGTTTACTAGTTTTCCAGGGACCCTCAGGGCTCCTTGAGGGTGCTTTAAATAGTCCCTTACAGGTCTGTAACTCTGAGAGTGTACGAATAGAACCAATGGACCCTTGCAGCCAGGTGACAGGTCTGTAACTCTGAGAGTGTACAAATGGAACGTTTGTACACTCTCAGAGTTATGGGGGTCCTTAACGGTTGAGAACCACTGCTGTAAGCAAGCAGTAGACAAAACCGTTAAGAACGTCAACGTTCCAATGCCTTCTTCTTTGAGAGACGGCTTTGAGGGGCGGCGGTGGCTCAGGGGTAGAGTGGCTGGATGGGAACCGCAAGGTTGCCAGTTCGAACCCGGGCTCCCCCAGAGTTAGTGTCGAAGTGTCCTTGAGCAAGACACTGAACCCCTAATTGCTCCTGATGTGCAGGTTGGTACCTTGCATGGTTTCCTCCGGCATCTGTGTATGAATGTGTGTGTGAATGGGTGAATGTTATGCACAATCTATGTAAAGCGCCTTGGATAAAGGCGCTATATAAATGCACCATTTACCATTTACCATTTAGAGAGAGAGATAGTTGTGAGTGTGTGTGAGAGAGCTAGGGTCACATGTGGGAGGGTATGCCATACAAATGTGTGTAAATGAATAACATGATGTATTTTTAAGTGTGAAATAATCACTAGTGTCAACTGATTGTAACTATCATTTCTTTATTTCTATTCTTTGCTAAATGAGCCAGGGGTATTATGCTTCTCCCTGTCCCCTTTTCCAGCATCTTGGACTCTTCTTTATATCAAATGGACTTGACAACTTGTGCCTTGGACCTTTTCCCTTTGTGATTATGTCTTGCCCATATTGCACAATGTATGCACCTTTTTTGTTGTCCAAAACTGAATTGAACTTTGTGTTATGTCCACAGTTCATAGTCTTGTCCTATATATACAGTACATGTACATCAGTTACAGTAAACAACTGTATGTATGGCCGTCCGGTGCCAACGTGAGGTTATATGGCTGTGTTGTCCCACTCATCCCTGTTATGTCCAGACAGAGGCTCATTGACGCAGTCACAACTGCGATCATTCCGTGTAGGACAAGATGATCTGTACATGAGCGTGTGTGCATGACACACAATAGTACTTTTGTTATATTATGTGACTGTGTTTGCGTGTAATATAACTATAGGCCTCAGAGTCAAACAGCATCCTACAGTTGAATAAGAAAACCAAAATAAATAAATAAAATAAACCGCGTTACAAAATGATCCAGTTGAACGTCACCCAGCAGTTCATCACCCAGAAGGAGCAACCATCTCCCACAATGCATTGTGGACGCCAGCAGGGAGGTGGTCTAGATTAGGCCTATGGGTCTATAGAAGTGGTTCTCAAAGTGGGGTCCAGGGACCCCCTGGGGTCCTTGAGGGGTCCCCAGTGAAATTAGTTAACGTAGCATTTATTTTATTTTATTTTTTACAGTGTTAACCACGTTTATCCCTGTACATAGGCTATTTTATTTTAAATAGCATATCTACAAGCGCACAATGTGTCTAGGCCTAGTCTTGTCTAGAGAAGTGGTTCTCAAAGTGGGGTCTGGGGACCCCCAGGGGTCCTTGAAGGGGTTCCAGTGGGGGGTCCCCAGCTAAGTTGGTTATTATCATAATACAAATTGGTCTAACCACTTTACCTACACAAAATAGCCAATCTAAAAGCGTTGCATCGTGCCACGTTTTTACGGTTTAATGTGGAATTATTTTGAGCATTTTAAACACAAATCTTCTATCCCTTGCCTGGCACAAACTCCTTTCAGGTGGGGGGGCGTCCGCAGCCAAATATACATCATCAATGTGGGGGTCCTTGACATGAACATGTCTGAGATCCATCTGCTTTAGAGCAGGGAGCTGGTGGGGCTCCCGGGCAGCGGTGGGGTGTGCCTCATTGGCAGCAGGTCGTAGTGGGCAGGGATGTGGCTGTTCCTGGGCAGGTCGTAGGGGTTCTGGGGGTAGCTGGGAACCACCATGCCGTTGGAACTCTGGACCACGCTGATGGTGGGCTCTGCAACGACACAGAGATTTTATGTGTCAAGTGTTGATTTCGTCAATGACGAAAACTAAGCTATGATGACTAAATATATATCAACAAATAAAAACTAGACTAAATATTAAGGAGGGACTAGTGGAGAAGAGATCTAGTAGAACTAAAAGACATGTCATTTTAGGTTTGGTTGTTTGGTTGCGCTGGGTGAAGTCGTCCTTTAAAGGGTTAGTTCAGATTTTTGGAAATAGGTCAATAATACAACTTTTGTGGATTCATTTTTTGTAATGAGTGGGCCCCCAGACACCCACCAAATGTCGGGAACTACTTAATAATCACAAAAACCAGACCAGAACTCCCACCATGGAACTCAGGCAATCAATGAATATCTTTGCAACTACTAGCCTATATTAATGGCAAGTATTTAACTCATTCGGCGCCAATTGCGCCTTTTCAATTCAATTACATTTGCATTTATTGTCTATGAGGAGAAATTTGTCTTGGGCACCAAGAGACAGCGTTATACATTACATACATACATACATACATACATACATACATACATACATACATACATACATACATACATACATACATACATACATACATATACATACACAGTTCACAGTACACAAAATAATAATTATCCTACCCACACTGCAAATATATCAAGAGGTTCAAGTATTACAGTATTGCACTCTCCCATCATAAGGTCTTCCCCGTTCCCCCCAGTAGTTAGTTATCTGTTATTGAGTGCTTTGATTGACAGTCGAACAAAAGAGAATTTATATATGTTGAGCTTACAGTATGGTGATCTGTACCATCTGCCAGACGGCATCAACTCATATTCCTTATGGAGAATGTGGTTCGGGTCTCGGGTGATTTTGAGGCCCTGCTTCCTCACTGTACTCTCAAATATCTCTTGAAGAGAACATGGGGGCTGCATACCTATGATTTTCCCAGCTCTCTTGATATGACTAGGTTTTGAAGTTGTGATTTGAGTTTGACAGGTTACCAAACCATGTGGTGATGCCATAACGGATGATGGATTCTATGGCCCCATTTACACTGGCAGACAAATCTAGCCTGAATCAGATCTGTGCCACATCAAGATTGAAATCTGATTGGTTTAAATGGTCACATGACTCATTTAAACAAATCAGATTCCAATCTGGATGCGGACCCTGAGGCTTCGTACACACCTTTCGGACACACAGATCTGTCCGACCGACCACTGATTACATTTTTATGATTTGATGCCTCCATGTCCCACAATGCTTTGCGCGATTTGGGCGGTGCTACGACACGCGGAAATAGATGCACATATGTTCAGTGTAGTTTTCTTGACTGCAGCAGCAGCTAGCGATAGTTTGTCGAGGCCGTTTTTCACACTCAAAGTTCACTTAGAAGGTCCGGATCAAGGACCAAGGACCACATATTTGCATTTTGATTTTGGTCCGTTTGGTGTTCACACTGGACTGTAAAGCGTACCAAATATGTAAACAAATGACACGTGGACACGTTAAGCGAACCAAATAGTGAAAAGAAAGAAAAGAGGTCATTTTACGAGGGAAAAATAACATGAGGGGGTGCGGGAAATCACTGTCTACATTTTTTGGGCGCAACCTTCAGTCACACAGAGAGAAGAGAACAGCAACATGAATCATGATTGCAGCAACAACTTGAAATTGCATTAATTCTTAATAATTTTATTAGCCAAATAAGACAACAGATGAACAGAGGAACAGGTGTTTGAACAATAATGTGCTTGCTGCGGCTGCATACAATTCACCGGAGACGTATAGCCTACAACAAAGTATCCCCGAATCCCGATAAAAAGGACTTTTCTTCCATGTGTGCACCTCCGCTGCAGTTGACCTATATCACGTCTTTTGCTATAGTGATGTAATTAATTAATCATTTAGGACCACCTGTGTAGCTTATTTAACATTTGCTCCATTGGCTCTTTATGCGTGCGGCCGTGCGCTAGAGCGAGACAGGATGATTTTAAATATTTCTCTGTCTGCGTCTCTCCCATAGAGCTATAAAATATATCGGGTCTCTCCCCCCACATGTGCGCGCGTCATAACTTTTCGTGGTGGCGGCGGCGCATGCTTAAAATAAACAGATCTACAAGCTTACATCGTGTACCATACCGTAAGTACCATTCGTGTCGATAACTTGTACATCTGTTATATTTGCGCATGTGAACCTCGTACGCTGCCATTACATTTCTACTCTAGGCTACTCATAGACATATATGCGTCTAGGCCTACTATTAAAATCAATAGTGATCCCCGTAAAAAATACATGCTTTTAGAACTAATTATTAATGCAGCCTCACAACTGCCGAGGCCCGACGGCTATTTTGGCTATCGTCCTGTATTTCTGGACTCACTCACTGGAGACAGCCGTGCGCAACTTGGACTCTCCAAGTTACGCACGGACGTAGCCAAAAGAAGACATACAAACAAGCGATATAATAGTCTGTGTCACGTAACTCAGAAGACTACAGCCTAAACCCCACCCAGTGCTGTCAAGAACGGAAGTTCTCTCCTATTAGTTGGCGGTTAAAAACCACCCTTCTGTCCGATCTGAAGTCCCACCCTGTTCGTTGGCTGTTTTGACTACAAGGTGTCCGATGTATTTGTTGTGCCCTCCGCCCCCACATCGGACAGGTTTGTCCGATCAAACGACGTGACTCCCATTGAAAATGAATTGGAGCAGCAATCAAATAGCAATCAGGCATCGCACACGGACAAAACATTTGTTCTTTAGGTGTGTACGCAGCCTGAGCCTTCTCAGAAAGTGCATGCGCTGGTTGATTCGGGAACAGACGGAGTCAACTTGGTTGGCCCAGTTTAACTGAGAATCAAAGAAAGTACTTATATGAGGTCACCTGTTCCACTCTCTCCTCGTGGATGAGGATTGGGCTATGATCCCCCACAGACCTTGGATCGAAGATGATCTCCTTTGTTTTTTTAACATTTAAAATAAGGTTTTGATCCTCACACCACCTTACAGCCCCTGCTATCTCTTGTTTATATAAGTCGATTTTTTATTTATTTATTTGACAGGGACAATGCTCATTAATCAACATTTCAGTTTTCACTTCCATGTAAATGTGCCAGAGTTAGCCATAAGCTAATTTACATCTGTAGTCCCAGTTGGAGGATTTTTTCAATAAGCTTTATTATTATATATATATATAGGATTTATCGTCCTTTACTTTATGACACCTCCCGGCCCAAACGCCCTCGGCACAGAGTTCGCCTTTTGTAATATCAATTGATTACGGTTCACAACTGTGTCCTGGCTCATAACACTCTGGTAGCGGTGAGATAAAAAAAAACAGAAAAAAAACAAAAACACAGTTTTTAGAATTGTAATATCTCTGATTCTTCTTTTTGACTAAAAAAAAAAGCTAGATTTGAGTCTCATTTCTCTAAATGATATGATCCTCGGGTACAAAATGTATGTTTTGGGTGAATTACTGTAAATAACAATCAAAGCACCCGTTACATACTGTAGCGATAATTCACTTCCTGACTCTCGGCTTCCGAGTGAAACGGCTTTCAAACTAAGAGTCTCACCATGTTAATAGACTGGTTGGCGGTCCTGGAGTACCTTTTTCAGACACCAGATGGGGGTGTTGGCGGTCAATGAGTTTAGTACAGTTACTTGAGTAAATTGGGTAAATCAACTCACCCATGTCATAGACGTTCTTGACAGGAACGGTGCTGGCGGTGGTGGTGACCACCGCGGCGTTGGAGCGGCAGTAGGCCAGGTTGTCGTGGCGAGCCGGGGACTTCATCTCCACGTAGCTGCTCTCTGCGTTCTTATTGGAAGATGGGCCGGGAGGAGGCGGGTCGTTGATGGTGGCGTACGGGTTCTCACTGTTCAGGGAGCAGGTGCTGGAGCGGGCGCTCTTCATGTAGTCTGTATGGATGCAAGGCGCACGCACGCACGCACGCACGCACGCACGCACGCGCGCACACACACACACACACACACACACACACACACACACACACACACACACACACACACACACACACACAGTACAGGGTATAGGGTTTGTTAGTGGTTGTCAAACTTAATTTCCAAGGACCAGATCGTATATATTACGCCACAAAACCCCTAACCCCCCATTATACTAATTATTTAGGTTAGGCCATTGTTAGGCCAAGGTAAGGTATTTGTAAAAAATATAAATCAATTAAGTCTCTTATGGGGCAGGCACAACATAATTTCAAATGGAGCCTGTGGCTAAATACATCAATATGCTGGTCCTTGACCTCTATCTTAGGTATTATGGCTTTTACTAACAGCTTTTAAATACCAGCATATGTATACTGCTTCAATGTAGAGTACAAATAGCATTTGTTTACACATATTATTACACAGTAAAAAGCAGGACGAGGTTGCATACAGTGGCATACAATTCCATGTCTCTTAATTATGAGCATGAGACTTATTGTTGACACATCTGGAAAGACACAGGTAGCTGAGATCGATACAGGGAAAGCAATTCCAAAAGCATGTGAGCATCAGGAGACATTGAACGGGAAATACACAGCAGAGAAAATAAACACGGGTGGATACACAGCAGAGAAAATAAAACATAAGGTGAATACACAGCAGAGAAAATAGACAAAAGCAGCATTCAACAACGTGTGATGAGGGAGAGAATTCCAGGACTGTTAGGGAGCGAGTTGGTGTAGTACTTATACTCAGTTCTCACGAGGCCCAAGTAGTATAAATTAAGCTTAACCACTTGTCTTAAAATCTCCACATGTCATTTACCCGACCTTGAACTGGATTCAGCTAAAGTTGCAAATCTACAAGCTCAAAACCAATGTTTTTGTGTGATGCTGCAGTATGATCAAGTATAGCACCAATTTGCGAAAAAGAAAAACACGCAAAAGGTTTGAATATGGAGATAAGAGGTTTTCTGCCTGATGGCAACGGTGAGGAGTGCTGCTGTTTGGCCCCAGCAGATGGATTCATGCTAGGGTTCATGTGTTTAAGGGAGGGGGGGTAATGCAGGAGACAAAGACCCCAGGAGAGAGAGGAGTGTGAGGCCGCTGGAGAGGGAACACACACCGAGGAGAGACACGCTCTGGTCCTGCAGAAAGACAAACAGACACAGGTCAACACATGGACATATGGCTTCCATGCATGTCAACAGTGTCAAAAATATTACAACATTCAATTTTATCTTGAGGCTGAATGTACGGTATTCACATTCACCAGCATGTCTGCTGGACCGACTGTCCACTGTCAGCATCTACTCACTAGGCATGTAATGATACACACAACTCACGATACGATTCGAATCACGATACTAGGTTCACGATATGATTTTTCACGATCACAAAGTTATTTCCCAGACAAATGATCGAAAGATATATTTTTTTCCATCATCTATTCTATGTAACGCTGTGCTGTATGTGTGGTTGCTTATGCATGCAACATTATGTTGCAGGTCCACTTGAAAGCCTGCAGATCAACACAGTGTGGCATGGTGTGTATAGATCTAGTACTGGGTTGGAGGACTGGCTGAACAGTTAACTACCTGTTGGGTTTGACCTGTATCTGAATTACAATGTACTAGTAAAGTAATGATTTACTCTCATCTGTGTAAGCATACAGATGCACTGTCCTTGTTGTGATATAGCCTACTGTATAGTCACTGCTTTATCGGGCCAAACATGCTGTCACTTTCTATATCTGTGTCTGTTGTGACTCATATCTTCAGGTCATGTAATGTGAATTAAGTACTGTAAGTACTGTACATGCTCTGTGTTTTTAATCAACTTCAGAACTTGTCGTGTGATACTGCCTGGTGTCAACTTGTTCTCTGTGCTCGCAGCTCGCCTGTAATTCAGCTGATTCATTACAGGTCACAGGTTAACAAAGTAAAGCTATAGTCTACAACACTTTAACAAACTATGTAGGACTACAACACCTTAACAAAGTAGAACTCTGTAGGACTACAACACCTTAACAAAGTAGAACTCTGTAGGACTACAACACCTTAACAAAGTAGAACTCTGTAGGACTACAACACCTTAACAAAGTAGAACTCTGTAGGACTACAACACCTTCATAAAGTAGAACTCTGTAGGACTACAACACCTTAATGAAGTAGAACTCTGTAGGACTACAACACCTTAATAAAGTAGAACTCTGTAGGACTACAACAAAGGATGACTACATTCAGAGCAGTACCTCTGTAGCGCTGCTCCACGTGGTAGCTGTATCGTCTGTCCAGGCGGCACACTCCTACGGGACACAAGGACAGGGTGACATCATAACCCAGGGTGATTATGTCAGAATGCGGCAGACATTTTATGAGGCAAGGCGGCAGAGAGTATATTAGTGACGGACGGACCACTCACCCAACTCGTTGAGGTTACAGTACGTTCCCCAGTCTGGAGCACTGTTCCTGTACCTCCGCTTTGCCTTGAGCTGCAACAAATGAGCCAAATGCACACAATAATGTCTAATCTTGCAACTAGCATAACTGTAATAGATATTTTAGAATGCCAAAAAGATTGCCAAATATAAGTATTATTCTGTATTTGTCAATCTCATACAATGCGCTGGCACTTTTCACAGCATCAATCATACGTGGGGTGGGCATGGTTTTCCATTTACTGTTTTCATCTACTGTATGTATCTATAAATACACCACGTCTCTGTGTGTACGTCTGTAATCCGCGTAACTCGAGAACCGTTCGTCCCACGACTTCAAATTCGACACACGCGTTCCACACCCCCGCAGGGGGTGCAATGCCCTGGAAGTGTCGGTCGGATCCACGGTTGTCCAGAACCGCTACAAAAAGCGTCTGCCCGGGCTCTGGACAGGGCCCCTGCCCAGTGTCCATATATGGAGCTGGCCTTTATTTTTATTTTTTTAAGATATATATATTTTTGGCTTTTTCTGCCTTTATTTGATAGATTGATAGTAGACTGACAGGAAATGGGGAAAGAGATGGGGGGGGGGAGACACGCGGCAAAGGCCGTCAGGATCCGGAGTCGAACCTGCGGAACGCCGTCAGGCTTGCTCAGCAGCCTAAGTGCCCAGGCGGTTGAGCTAACCGCCCGGGCGAGCTGGCCTGTTCTGACATCACAACACTCCATATTTAGGCCTGCCTGACACAGAACTCCATATATAGGAATAAAGGGACAGAGAGACAGATACAGAAATCTCCATATATGGGCATAAAAGGGACACAGACAGATGGGTGGAACCAAGCCCCCAGTAATAGGCCGTGCTGCGACCCAAGAAAAAGTGCCTAGAAAATGATTTTCGTTCCCGCATCTTTGGCACTACGATTTCAATGCATATTTCCATAGATAATACCCTTCTGGACTTTGGGTTAAAAGTTCTCCGCATAATATCCTGCAGTATTTTGTCACAAGCCAGAAATGTATATAGTGTATAACCAAAAAACGAAAATCTTGTGCTGCTGTTTTTGCTTGTAAAATGTGTTATATTGATTGTGGCAACACAAACTATTTCTCAAATGTCATAATTACATATACCTAACATCTGAAACAAGTATCGGTGCCTTAGTTTAATCATATGTGAATTTAGATCATGAAATGTAGCAAATTTGTTAAAGAAAACTCTTCAACTTAAGTGATGGCACCTAGCTCAATGAAACATACACAATAGTTAATTTAGCCAAAAGCTTATGTTTCATACATAAAGAATTTCACAATCTACTGTGTAATGAAAGGTAGAAAAGAAAAGCAGCCCACCTTGGCCCAAAATGGCTGAAAATCTATCAAAATGTTACCACGCCCCCTAAATTGGAATAATGCAAAAAAAGACTAAAAATAAATGCACTAAAGGTCAGAATTATTACAACATATGGTATGAAACATTTATTAATTTATTAATTTAGCTATTATAGTATTTAGCTAGGGCGCCCAAGCTGGCAACCTTTGGGGTCGCCATAGCGGCCAAATCCATGGCTGCTATACCTAAAATGGTTTTGGCTGTAATATTTGAACCAGATGAGCTACAAATGGAAACATTGTGTCTATGTCATGTTTTTTGACCATTACAAACACATTGGAATGCTTATAATTATGATTGAGTGTGTCTAGAACCTTGATTTGCATATTTACAAGATGGCACTAAGTCAAAACTTTTGACATTTTTGACAGACTTAAAAAGCATTAGAACACATTGAAATGCTCCGATTTATAAGTACATCTATCCAGAAAACTCTAATATATATGTTTTTATATATATGGGCACTATACCCACACATTTTCACCCAGAACACCTTTAGGAACAGCCTAAAAAAAGCAACCTTTGTATGTTACACATTTAATTTATTTAAAACAATACAAAATGAAAGTAATGGAGTTCAGTACATTCCTATCGATAGAGTTTGAGTAGGAGTATGACCAACTAACTTCACACTCGGCATGCACGTTGCTGCTGACCCCAGCACAGGGACATTTATATGTCCGGTGTCGAGTTGATTGGATAGGTGGTTGTCCAGAACTACTTACAGTATGTATGCCCATGCATGGGTATGGGCGTATCAGTATTGTGTAGTGTAGTGTGTAGTGTAGTGTAGTGTAGTGTAGTGTAGTCATATATGGAGATCCGGTTGTCCAGAACCGCTGATTCAAACTACCTACAGTATGTACACCCATACATAGATATTGGCATATCAGTATAGTATAGTATAGTATAGTATAGTATAGTATAGTATAGTATAGTATAGTATAGTATAGTATAGTATAGTATAGTGTATATAGTATAGCATAGGCTATAGCATAGGCTATAGCATAGGCTATAGCATAGTATACCAGTAAGTCTGAGGGCGAGAAGCGACCTCACCCTAACAGGCTGCATTAATAACTTTGGGGCAGGCCCATCTAGAGTTTACACGGACAGGTATCAGTCAAAAGGGAGACATCGAAGAGGAAGGATGGATGGGGAAGGATCAACATATGGAATGTCAGAACAGGTTCTGACATACAGTATATCCATATGGAGATCTAATGGTTGGGGTCAGTTGTAGTGTTGCTGGCCAATATTGATGACATCAGGGATCTCCATCCCTGATGATGTCACGTGATGTCACTCACAAGACCTGGGCCATGTATGGGGATTTTGAGTGATACACTGACTGACTGGCGGTAAATAATAATATAGTATATAGTATAATATAGTAGGCATATATGGAGATCAGGTTGTCCAGAACTGCTGATCCAAACGATATGCCCCTCCCTGATGACAGGGAGGAACTGTGGAAATCTTGCTGCATTGTGACCGATGGTGAGTGACTACGTCTTCAGTTTTTACATACCAGGTGGACATTGGGTTTGATGATGTCATCATCTACATGCTAAACAGGGCATTCACACACCTTGGCACCATGGGCAACGGAGTTAGAATCATGCTTTTTGACTTCTCCAGAGTCTTCAGAACTATCCAGTCACAACTGCTTACAGAAGCTTGCGTTGATGGGGGTGGACCATGGTTTGGTGGCATGGATCTCAGACTATCTCTTGGGCAGACCGCAGTATGTGAGACTGCAGGGTTGTCTGTTCGGAGGTGCTGGTGAACATCACGGGCGCTCCCCAGGGCACAGTGCTGTCACCTGTTCACCCTATAAACATCTGACTTCCACTTCAACTACAAGACATGTCAGTTGTCACCTGCATCTCAGGTAACAACACTGTTGAGCACGCATGGTTACGGAGTTTGTGCACTGGAGCAAGGCAAATAGCCTCTGGCTCAATGCTAGCAAGACCAAGAAGATGGTGGTGGACTATGGCACGACCAAGAGTTGTACCTCCGGTTCCCAGCAACATATTAAGGTAGTGGAGAATGTAGACAACTACAAGTTTCTAGGAGTGCACCTGAACAGGTCGTTGGACTGGTCTGACTACTCTGGTCTTCTGTTCTTCTCAAGAAGGCTCAGATCTTTTAGTGTGTGCAACAGGATGCTGCAAATGGCTGGTGAGGAAGGCGTTTTATGTGGCGGCCATATTGGATTTGGCCGCCATGGCGACCCCGAAGGTAACTGGCTCGGGTTCCCTAGCTAAATCATTAGAGCAGGACTACATCTGGGCCAAATTTAGTCCTTTTAATATTGATTGGCGCAGAAAAATCCATAAGGCCCGTGACTATTGCTGAAATCTTGTCCATATACAGTAGGGGATTATGGTCATTAAAGCTAATTATACTAATTATGAAAATTGTTCAACATATGCAAGTTAGCATCCGGCGGTTTCTACATGCTGGGGACCCATACATACTCAACATTTGTACTATAAAACTTTGGTGTACTCAACATGTCTGGGTTCACAATGGGACTCTATGGGCTGGCAAATAGACTGACTAACTGCCCCTGATGCGGGGGGGGGGGGGGGGGGGTGATGTGCAAATGTCAGATGCTGTGACACTTTGTGGTACTTGTATAAATGTTTCATACCATATGTTGTAATAATTCTGACCTTTAGTGCATTTATTTTTAGTCTTGTCCATTTTTTTCATTATTCCAATTTAGGGGGCGTGGTAACATTTTGATAGATTTTCAGCCATTTTGGGCCAAGGTGGGCTGCTTTTCTTTTCTACCTTTCATTACCCAGTAGGTTGTGACATTCTTTATGTATGAAACATAAGCTTTTGGCTACATTTTCTATGTGTATGTTTCATTGTGCTAGGTGCCAATCACTTAAGTTGAAGCGTTTTCTTTAACAAATTTGCTACATTTCATGATCTAGATTCACATATGAGTAAACTAAGGCACCAATACTTGTTTCAGATGTTAGGTATATGTATTTATGACATTTGAGAAAGATTTGGTGTTGCCAAAATCAATATAACACATTTTACAAGCAAAAACAGCAGCACAAGATTTTCGTTTTTTGGTTATACACTTGTATATACATTTCTGGCTTGTGACAAAATACTGCAGGATATTATGCGGAGAACTTTTAACCCAGAGTCCAGAAGGGTATTGTCTATGGAAATATGCATTGAAATCGTAGTGCCAAAGACGCGGGAACGAAACCGAACAAAAAGGGACCTCGCAGCACGGCCTATAAGGCTATCCAACGTTGAAGCTGCAACTACCTACTGGCAAAAAGTGGAACTGCAGCACGTTCATGGAGGTGGACGGACGTTCATGACGTCATGTGCGTCATTTCAGGACCTCAAATTTGAGGTCCGGGCTTAACTTCCGCTCACTCGAGCCATTGAGTTATAATTGTACTTCCGGCAGTCTTCCTGGGTGCTTCAAAACGCCACTGAGCAACGTCCATCGAACTGAATAGCGAGGGGGCGGAGCTAATGCTCCGGTTCGGTCTCTATCCTTTTATTACTCTATGGGTGGAGCGGGTACTCTGACACGGGTACAACGGATATTGCATAGCTGGGTGGGGCATGGATTTCCAACTTCCATCGTTACAGACTCGGTGCTCTGCAGCCGGACACCGGTCTAGTTTATTTTTAATAATTGTTTTTGGAAAATAATGAGGACTCCTGGAGGACAGAGGAGACAAAATAATAAAAATAATAAAATGAAAAACCACGACCCCTCACAATATCAGTCACCAGAAAAAAAGACGGGTGTTTTTATGAATCTATCATGGTTAAATGGAGTTTGAAGTTACAATGGGTTTGTATAGGAAGGGGGCAGGGCAGCTAAAATGAATATCAAATACTGAATCGAGCAACTTAAAAACTGTCTGGGGTGTTCACATAAGCCTGAGTAGATGATAAAATGACCAAAGGTTTTTTGGACAGTGAAATATCCCTTTAATGTTAGCCTATTATGTTGTTTATTATGTGACTGGAAGAAATTTAAATCTATTTTTAATGTTTTACTGTCCATTATATGAGTAATTAAAGGTATATTTTACTTTCAAACACCATAAACGTAAAAAAAATTATAAGAAGTGAATGAAAAAAGTTATGGAAAAATCTCGGCTCCCTCGTGCTTAGACTGTTCTATTTTTTATGTTTATTTTATTTTTAAGTGTAATACTTTAAACTTTTTTTGTAAAATTTCATATATTTGTGTTAACTTTTCCTTTTTTAGGAAAGGTATTTTCTTTTGAGCAAGGCTGCTTTATTATGCAAGGCTATCTATCTATTATGACATTGTCAGAATATGCTATGCTTCATGTGTTTGAAAACGATCAATTCCAAGTGACTTCCCAAGCCAGCTTGTTGCGTTTAATGGTGAAACCTACCTTGGCAAGGGTGGTCCTCTTGTGGGGCGTGGCGTATGATGCTGCGTAGGAGCACGGCGGCCCCAGGGTGTGGTAGGCGGGGTTAGAGAAGCCATGCCCCCCTGCTGAGATGTTAGTGGGAGACGAGTCTGCACACGCCAACCCTGCTATTACCACAGGAGACATCACTGCTACACACATACACACACACATGCACACACGCACACAGACAGACACACATCCAAGGGACACATATGCAGATTGCAAACCAAACTAGAGTCGTCAAAAACAACCTCAATCGCCCCATTGGAGAAATGGCACATTGCAACTGTAACACCCAGGATTTGAAGCCTGGTCTCATGCCCAAGAAAGGGACACTAAGGCCAACCATCTTAACCTCTAGCCCAAAGGGGAATTCCTCCTTGGTCGTGGAGATATTATGCTTGTTTAGGTCATCAGGCAGAGCCTCTGAGCCACTACTACCGCTACACAATGCAAGCAAACTACACTGCCACCTGGAGGAGAAAGCGGTCACTGCATATCACAACCAAACATGGTGGTCTCACCAGAGAGGGAGTAGTCGGTGGTGTTGATGTGCAGGGTGGGGGTGTAGCTGACAGTGGGCACATGGTGTCTCTTCTCCGTGCGTCTGTAGCGGAACCACACCACCAGGCCCAGCAGCGCCATGATGAGCAGCAGCAGGAAGACGATGCCCAGCACGGCGCCCGCAGACTGGCGCCCCGATGCCAGCGCCGGGCTGATCTTGGTGTACGGGTTGAGCTCCTCCATCACCAGTGCAGCTGAGGGGAGATCTGTCGTTAACATTGACTGCCACGATTGCTTCAGTCTCTGTCCATTCATGTGCCATGGGTATTTTAAAGTGATGTGACTTATGGGGCAAAAATTACTCCGGGCCTTAACCGGAAAGTTTGCTCACAGTTAAGCAATCCTATTGCGGGAGGATCACCGCGACCAGCGACGTGACCGGAATCGATCCTAAATAAAGCTTGTTTTGATTAGAATTGGAATCTGGGATTAGAATCCGAGATAAGAGATTAAGATTTCGGCTATCGTAAATCAACGAGGGGGAACCTATTTACTGACGGGCCAACGACTTCCGGTTTATCTCCTTGACACGGAGACACTGATAGACAGTAGTATAGCGTGATCTCCATCTGAATCAATATAAAACATCAAAAGATGGAGATCTCCGTCCATGGCAGTCGGTGTGTTAAATATAGGGGAGTGAAACCCTAGACCTAGACTGATGCTGTAGTTTGTTTTGCCATTCAGTTGATTCATTTTATCAACTTAAGTATAAAATATAGGAGGGGGGAGGGGGGTCTTATATTGTTATATATTGAACATTAAACTACATTCTAACTCCATTGTTATCCTCTTAGCCTTAATGTCTTACTGTACCATGTGCTGTTTACATTTTGATAAAAAAAAAAAAAAAAAAACGAATTGAAAAAAGACTAATTGAAAACATGGTTCTTCCTCTAAATGTTTTATCCGACGATTTTTGTAACCCATTTTTTCACCCAGTGTGAAAAACATGACATGACACGTTTTTCAATTGGAATGTATGTCTAACAGTAGAAAATGAAAAATAAATACATACATCATACATACTGTACATACATAATACATAATACATACATACATACATACATACATACATACATACATACATACATACATACATACATACATACATACATACATACCGGTACATACATACAAAATGTAAAAAGTAATAGAAAAAGGAGTGTCTCCTTCATATATTGTGTGATGAAATAAATATCAAATATGTAAATATTGAATCAAGCAGCACACAAAAGCCTGGTCTCACCCTGGTCGCAGCGGATGCCTTTGAACCCCACGCTGCAGTAGCAGGTTCCCGTCACGTGATCACAGGTGGCGTTGTTGAGGCACTCACACAGATGCTGGCAGCCATAGCCAAACGTCCCCGAGGGACACTCTGGGCGGGGAGACAAGAGAATGGAGGGTTTAGAGCACTGGTTCACAAACTGTGGGACCCCACCCATTTTGGGGTTGCGGGTCCATTTGTATGGGTCAGGAGTAAATATACCATTTTACTTGTGAATATTGTGAAATAAATTATTTATTTATTTTTGAAAAATATATATTAAAAAGAAAATCAGAAAAGAAAAACGGAAAAAAGGAAAACATGAAAATCAAACAAATCTGCTATTTTCACTATTAAATAGTTAATTTAAAAACATGTTTTATAAGTTACTGTCCCACAGGCAATACAACAAATGTATTTTGGGTATTGACGTGAAATATGTGGGCCTACTGGAACATTCCTCAAAGGGATGCACACGTAAATTAGACACACCAACGGACCGACATGCGGAAACAACGGTCGAACATACGCATCCCGTGCGGTTAGGTAGGGTTAGTACCGTTAGGGTTTGAGGTAGGTTGTCTGTCTAATGGCAGTCAGACCAATAGTATGTTTAAACTAAAGCCTGTACCCTCCTCAAATATGTGACCGGGACCAGAGTAATTTTTCAGTTTTTTACAGATTATTAAAAACTTTCATATGATGTATCATTCAATGAAATTGGAAAATATTTGAAGGAGATATGACCATTTTAAAATGATTGTGCCGTTTTACCCAAAGCTGAGAAAATCCCCTTTGAATGTTCACAACATTTCAACACCTATAGCTGGCTAGCCTACTTTGACTTATAAATGTATACATTTAATTTGCCCAAATCAATAATCTGTTGGAATGAAAACCTTCTTCAACATTCAAACTGTGTTAATATGAAGAAAAAAAAACGAAAATCACAAAAAAATAAAAATCGAGTTTATTTTAGATTTTCTGCCTTTTCATTATAGGCGAGATGAGGACCATTTTGCTAGACCTGGTCACATATAGCCACTGAGGTCAGGAGTAGTTCAGGAGTAGTTTCAGCACCATGGATAGAGCCACTGAGGTATGTTTCAGCCATGCGCCCCATAAACTGCTGCCGTAGGGAGGGCTTTCAGTCTGAATAATGAAGTGAAACGAAATTAAAATTCAGACTGAGTGTCAGGCTAGCGCTTACTCAGTTCACAGCTGGTTCCTATGAATCCGGTCCGACAGGAACAGAGTCCAGTCCTGTGGTCACAGTCAGCCCCGTTCTGACAGTGACATACCTCAGCACAGTCACGCCCATAAAACCCTGTAGGACAACCTGGAGAGACAGGCAGACAGACAAACATGTCAGCAATATGCACTATGTAGTATTCTATGATTGAATATCAGTAAAACACACACACACACACACACACACACACACACACACACACACACACACACACACACACACACACAGGCATCTCTTGACATCGCTTGAAACTAATTGATTTAAAAAGAGTACACTAAATCAGCATCGGGTCAAAACAATTCGAGTGCAATAAGTGATGGAGTGGAGTTTCACAGTTTCGGGAAGTGATTTATGTGTGTGTGAACCAATGGGGTTACTTCAAATGATTGATTGAACAGGGTCCCATCTTGCTTTGCAGACAGACTCTAAATGGTGGGGAAAGGTTTCGGGCCATAAATAAACCATGACTGCTGTGCTTAGTTACATTAGTCCACAGGATGCAGTTTCACTACTGGCCACCTGGGGGAGGTGTAGGCCTGTGTGTGTGTGTGTGTGTGTGTGTGTGTGTGTGTGTGTGTGTGTGTGTGTGTGTGTGTGTGTGTGTGTGTGTGTGTGTGTGTGTGTGTGTGTGTGTGTGTGTGTGTGTGTGTGTGTGTGTGTGTGTGTGTGTGTGTGCGCGTGACCTACGTTGAGTGCAGTAGAGTCCGGTCCATCCAGGACTGCAGTTACACTCTCCGTCCACAGGGTTACACTGTGCTCCGTTGTGACAGTTACACACATGGATGCAGTCTGGGCCCCAGGAACCCTGCACACACACTGTAGACACACACACGCACATGCACACACATGCACAAGCACACACACACACACACACACACGCACACACACACACACACACACACACACACACACACACACACACACACACACACACACACACTCTGTATTACAATAATTGTGATGACATCGCCATTTTGGGACTGTTAATGTAATGTAATTTAAATGTTAACCCAAAACACGAAACAAATTGCTGACCTACAAGCTCACACAATACATCACAGCGCGGCACGTTGTGAGCTTGTAGATCAGATATTTTCGATGTGAGACATCCGCATGCAACTATCTGCAACCACTAAACCTGAATATTTTCATAGTTTCATAGTACATGTAGGTCTAACTATAAAAGTCGTTATTCGCTCAAGGTAGAACTCTAAAAGTATTTTAGTGGCTCAGGGTAGAAGAGTTAAGCAAATATCAATGGGATTGGTATTTAACTACTTCTACAAAGTGAGTGACACCCACAGCCACTATTCTAGAAGGAGTGATCTGGTATCTCATTTATTGAATACATGGGACCACAACGGAAACAAGTCCACAGGACCTTTTTGTGTTATCCTTTTAGCTTATGGCTTACTGTACCACATGCTGTTTATATTTCTGACTAATAAAGCAACCAATCAAATAATCAATCAATCAATCAATCAATCAATCCACCAAACAATCAATCAAAAAATGTGCGTGCGTGCGTGCATGTGTGTGTCACCTGTGGAACAGTCGTCTCCTATCCATCCAGGGTGACACTGACAGGAGCCATCGATGGGGTTGCACACACCGTTGTTAGTGCACACACACGTCTGATTACACCCTTTACCATACACACCACTGGAACACACTGACAGAGAGAGAGAGAGAGAGAGAGAGAGAGAGAGAGAGAGAGACATGGTCAGAATGAATGCAACTTTCTATTCTCTCTCTCTTTTTCACATCCCGCGTTGTGAGGACACCATCGTACCACTCAGCATAGATCAGGCAAAACACTGACTCTCTGCATGGATAGTTTGTAGTGTGCGGGATGGTGATCAGCTGTGTTGGAACTTGGTAGTTTATAATGGTGGGTGACAGCAACATAATCTCACTCCCAAATAGTACTATAGTGACTTCTTGGGACAAACGTGACTAAGCGGAAAACATTTGGCATGACGGGGGTCCCCTTCACGTCACTTGGCACCGTCCCAGCCGTTCTCAAACCTAAGACGTAGCCACGAGAGGCACCGCCCAAGCAGGTGAGCGAGTCGCCGTGCCGAATGTTGCGAAGTCCACTTCACCGCTTCGAGTTATGTCCCGATAGGGACTGATGAGCCAACAGTCAGCATGTGCTGTCGCAGGTTCTGTAGACGGCAAATGAGGGTTGGATGGATTTGACCAAACGTCAAGCGTCTCGCTTGACGTTTGGTCAAATCCATCCAACCCTCATTTGCCGTCTTGGGAGTGAGAATGCTTTGGCAGGCCTTAAGCACTTAAACCATTTTAAGACCACTTCACTAAGTGGTCTCAGTAAAACAGACTTGAGCTGCAGTAGATCGGATACGTTGGCCGAATGTTCCCGCCAGAATAGGCACGCTGTGGCTCAAGTTGATTAACTCCATTGATAACTTCAAGTATATGCTGAACCTACCTGACAATGTTTAGTTGAGTTGTAACATGTTATATTTACAGTACCCTTGTTCTTTGCTTTTTCACTCATCTAGTATGTTAAAATAAAAGCCTGGCACCCAATTCTGGGGGCGAATATTTGGTGTAGAGGGAGAAAAGGAGGGGCTTAAGAACATCAAGTACTGTATTAAGTAAAAATTTCAGGTTATTTTACTTTATTGTACGTTTAATTGCCTAGGCAAAAATAGTACTTTTTACACAACTAGAATGATTTGAAAACCTTTGTTACTACTTACTAGTTACTTCCGCCATTTGAAAATAGCCAATCTACAAGCTCACAGGGAGCTTGTAGATCTGCTATTTTATGAAGATTTTTATAATTTTATACTTTCTACTTTTGGTACAATAAGTACATTTTGATACCAATACATTTGTATTTTGCATTCCGGACATTTTCTTGTTTTTCTACATTGCGGTATTGATATTTTTACTTACTGTAGATAACAAACATAATTACTTTTCCAACCACTGTATAGGGTGTATAGGGTTTAGGGTGGTTAAATGTATGGGCATGAAACTTCCCCCAAAAATGTCTACGAGTTAATATATGTTCAGTCTCTCCCAACAGTCAGGCATCTGTCACAGGCTCTTGGCACTTGTCTGGTGGAGACCTGGGACGTTAGATTAGAAATATGAGACAGCTTGCGAGACATATTTCAAGTTTTCAGTGTTAGCTGAAGTTCATGAGGTTTAATGAGATGACTTATGAGTTTATGTAACTGCTGCGTATTGAACTGTTGATGCATACAGAGTAATTCACTGTGTGTGAGTAGCAACCAATCTTTGATGGTCCTGCATCAAACGGAAGTCATGAATATGAGGGGGTGATGTTTCACTTGAATACCACATTTCACATAATACCCAAACTTTAAGATGAAGTTATTTTAAATTAGTTTCTATATTCGCTGTCGGGTGGAAAACTTGTATGTCCAAAACTGTCACAAGGTCTTGATAATACTTTTCATTGGCAGCGATGGAAGACGTACTCACATGTTATACTTAAGTAAAAGTAACAATATTGCAATGTAGAAATCCACTGTTACAGGTAGAAGTCCTGTATTCAAAATGTACCTGAGTAAAAGTACGAAAGTATCGGCACAAGCTCACAATGCATCGCATGCAGTCAGATATAGTCACAAATAGAATGAACCAATATATTATAGAATGTGAATAGTGTAGACATAATATTTTATCTTGGCGTTCAGGCTCTGGAAAATGTTTTCTCCCTGCTCAGCACAATTAACCATCATTAACCATATTAAGAGTAGTGAGATAGATATACAGTAACAACCCCCCATGGGGAACAGAACTATTAGCAGAGCCCACTGGTGATACTGAGGTGGCGGTGGGAGCAAACAGCGCATAACAAACCAGGGACACATACACAGAAGGAACGCAGAATGAACACAGACTTAGGTGAGCTTAAATAACCCGCCCAATTGGTCAGTTGATTGACACGTCATCGAATGACGTATGGGTCTTGCAAAACACTGTGTATTCTGCCTGAAGTAACTCGCAAGCTACGCATCATTTGTGTGCAACTAATAAAAACATAACAAGTTGAAATATGGAGATACAAGGTTTCTGACGAACTGCAGCGATATAATACATTATTTGAATTCTCTCTCTCTCTCTCTCTCTCTCTC